>NC_062232.1:108463439-108821756 GCF_902686445.1 Sciurus carolinensis | reverse complement strand
AATGACATTTATTGATTTTCTGATGTTGAACCAACCTTGCATCCCTGGGATGAAACCCACTTGATCATGGTGCACTATCTTTTTAATATGTTTTTGTATGCGATTTGCTAAAATTTTGTTTAGAATTTTTGTGTCGATGTTCATTAAGGATATTGGTCTGAAATTTTCTTTCCTCGATGTGTCTCTGTCTGGTTTAGGAATCAGGGTGATATTGGCTTCATAGAATGAGTTTGGGAGAGTTCCCTCCTCTTCTATTTTCTGGAATACTTTGAGAAGTATTGGAATGAGTTCTTCTTTAAAAGTTTTGTAGAACTTGGCTGAGAACCCATCTGGTCCTGGACTTTTCTTTGTTGGTAGGCTTTTGATGACTTCTTCTATTTCATTACTTGAAATTGGTCTATTTAAATTGTGTATGTCCTCCTCGTTCAGTTTAGGCAATTCATATGTCTCTAGAAACCTGTTGATGTCTTCGAAATTTTCTATTTTGTTGGAGTATAGATTTTCAAAATAGCTTCTAATTATGTTTTGTATTTCGGTCGTGTCTGTTCTGATATTTCCTTGTTCATTCCGAATTTTAGTGATTTGGGTTTTCTCTCGTCTTCTCTTTGTTAGTGTGGCTAAAGGTTTATCAATTTTGTTTATTTTTTTGAAGAACCAACTATTTATTTTGTTAATTTTTTGTATTGTTTCTTTCGTTTCAATTTCGTTGATTTCAGCTCTCAGTTTAACTATTTCCTGTCTTCTACTACTTTTGGTGTTGGTCTGTTCTTCTTTTTCTAGGGCTTTGAGTTGTAGTGTTAGGTCATTTATTTTTTGAGTTTTACTTCTTTTATTAAATGCGCTCCATGAAATAAATCTTCCTCTAAGTACCGCTTTCATAGAGTCCCAGAGATTTTGATATGTTGTTTCTTTGTTCTCGTTTACCTCTAAGAATTTTTTAATTTCCTTCCTAATATCTTCTGTTATCCATTCATCATATAGTAGCATATTGTTTAATCTCCAGGTGTTGGAGTAGTTTCTGTTTTTTACTCTTTCATTAATTTGTAACTTCAATCCATTATGATCTGATAGAATACAAGGTAGTGTCTCTATCTTCTTGTATTTGCTGACATTAGCTTTGTGGCATAATATATGGTCTATTTTAGAGAAGGATCCATGTGCTGCTGAGAAGAAAGTGTATTCGCTCTTGGTTGGATGGTATATTCTATAAATGTCTGTTAAGTCTAAATTATTGATTGTGTTATTGAGATCTATGGTTTCTTTGTTCAATTTTTGTTTGGAAGATCTGTCCAGTGGTGAAAGAGGCGTGTTAAAATCACCTAGTATTATTGTGTTATGGTCTATTTGGTTTCTAAAATTGAGAAGGATTTGTTTAACATACATGGATGAGCCACTGTTTGGGGCATAGATGTTTATGATTGTTATATCTTGCTGATTTATGCTTCCCTTAAGCAGTATGAAATGTCCTTCTTTATCCCTTCTAACTAACATTGGCTTGAAGTCCACATTATCTGAAATGAGGATGGATACTCCAGCTTTTTTGCTGAGCCCATGTGCATGGTATGTTTTTCCCCATCCTTTCACCTTTAGTCTATGGGTATCTCTTTCTATGAGGTGAGTCTCTTGCAGGCAACATATTGTTGGATCTTTCTTTTTAATCCAATCTGCCAGTCTATGTCTTTTGATTGATGAATTCAGGCCATTAACATTCAGGGTTATTATTGAGATATGATTTGTATTCCCAGTCATTTGGTTCATATTTAAAATTTTTGACACATCTTGGTTCCTCCTTTATTTGACAGTTCCTTTAGGATAATTCCTCCCTTTGCTGATTTGCTTCTTTGTTTTTTATCTCTTCCTCATGAAATATTTTGCTGAGAATGTTCTGTAATGCTGGCTTTCTTTTTGTAAATTCTTTTAGCTTTTGTTTATCATGGAATGATCTTATTTCATCGTCAAATTTGAAGGTAAGTTTTGCTGGGTATAAGATTCTTGGTTGGCATCCATTTTCTTTCACAGCTTGAAAAATGTTGTTCCAGGCCCTTCTAGCTTTTAGGGTCTGGATTGAAAAATCTGCTGATATCCGTATTGGCTTCCCCCTGAATGTAATTTGGTTCTTTTCTCTCACAGCCTTTAAAATTCTGTCTTTATTTTTTATGTTAGGTATTTTCATTATAATGTGCCTTGGTGTGGGTCTGTTGTAATTTTGTGTATTTGGAGTCCTATAAGCCTCTTGGACTTGATTTTCCATTTCATTCTTCAGATTTGGGAAATTTTCTGATATTATTTCTTCAAATAGATTGTTCATTCCTTTGGTTTGTTTCTCTAAGCCTTCCTCAATCCCAATAATTCTCAAATTTGGCCTTTTCATGATATCCCATAGTTCTTGGAGATTCTGTTCATGATTTCTCACCATCTTCTCTGTTTGTTCAACTTTGTTTTCGAGGTTAAATATTTTGTCTTCAATATCTGAAGTTCTGTCTTCCAGCTGTTCTATCCTATTGGTTATGCTTTCTATGGAGTTCTTAATTTGGTTTATTGTTTCCTTCATTTCAAGGATTTCTGTTTGTTTTTTTTTCAATATCTCTAACTCTTTATTGAAATGATCTTTTGCTTCCTGAATTTGCTCTGTTAACTGTCGATTGGTGCGATCGTTCAATGGCTGCATTTGCTCTTTCATCTCATCGTTTGCTTCCCTAATCATTTTAATTATGTACATTCTGAACTCCCTTTCTGTCATTTCTTCTGCCATGCTGTCGTTGGATTTTATTGATGTAACATCTAGATTTGTTTGGGGCATTTTCTTCCCTTGTTTTCTCATATTGTTCAGGGATCAGTGGGTCATTAAGATATTGCAGATTTCCTCTATCAACTTATAATGTCCCTGAAGATTGCTAGTATATCCCCTCTTATCCTTCAGTAGCCTGAAGTCTTGGAGGAGGTTGATAATGCAGAGCTCCACGAAGAAGCTGCCTCTCTAGGTGTGGTAACCCTCAGGTGGCGTATATTCCCTGCTAGTGGGCG
The DNA here is from genome assembly GCF_902686445.1 of Sciurus carolinensis. Lineage (NCBI taxonomy): Eukaryota > Metazoa > Chordata > Mammalia > Rodentia > Sciuridae > Sciurus > Sciurus carolinensis. Next base: position 108,818,732 of record NC_062232.1, on the reverse strand, counting down.
GAGGTGCCTCCACTTGTTGACCAATGGTCATCCAATGGGGAAGTAGACTGTGGGCTGAGGCAAGGCCTGTTTGTGCCTATGTCTCTGGCTTTACCGTCCCTGTGGGAAAACCTCCCCCGGCCGGGAAGAGTCACTCGGTGGGGACGTCTCGCTAGTCAGTTGCCCTCCTAGAGGTTCCCCTCAATCTACAACTACCACCTGGGCTGGGCTGTCTTCTTCTGCAACGATCCCAGGGGCCCGGACCTACGTCCTGGGCCTGGGAGCCTCACCCTTCGCAGGCGAGTCTCCTTAGGCTGCCTCTCCCAGAGAATCTGCCCGCCGCCCTGGAAACTTCGCTCCGCCCCTAGGCGTGTCTCTGCGCGGCTCTTCCAGCAAGAAGCCACCTAGCTCCTGGGACCCTGCTCTGCACCAATCGCCTGGCTATGCAGCCCCTCCCCTGAGCCACCACCTGGAGCCCCGTACAATAGCTCCGAGACACAGAGACCCGCCACACACCTCCTCCTCCGGACAGCCACCCGGTTTCCGACGCAGTCACTAGGAATCCAGACAACTCACTTCGGGTCTCCTCCTCCCGCCAACCACCCGTAGCCCTAGGCAGTCACTCCAAGTCCAAGTGACCCGCCCTGTTCCTCCTCCTCCTCCTTGGGGTAGCCCCCCAGGTGTTCAGGAACGGTGGTTCCGAGACCAGGTGACTCACCACGCTCCTCCTCCAGGCAGGCCACCGGTGTTCAGGAGCGGTTGCTTTTAGTCCAATCAGCTCACCACTCGCCTCCTCCTCTGGCAACCGCCTGTGGTTCTGATGCAGTCACTCCCAGGCTAAGCGTCCCACCGCTCTCCTCCTCCAGGCAGGCCACCAGTGTTCTGGAGCAGCTGCTCCGAGTTCAAACAGCTCGTCACGCAGCTCCTCCTTTGGCAACCGCCCGCAGCTCTGATGCAGTCACTCCCAGGTCAAGCAACACGCCGCGCTCCTCCTCCTCCTCCGGGCAACCTCCCGGCACTCAGGAGCACTCGCTCTGAGTTCAAACAGCTCACCACGCAGCTCCTCCTCTGGCAACCGCCCGTGGCTCTGATGCAGTCACTCCCAGACCAAGCGACCCGCCGGGCCTCTCCTCCTCCTCCGGGCAACCCCCCGGTGTTCGGAAGCGGTCACTCTGGGTCCAAACAGCTCGCCACGCAGCTCCTCCCCAGGCAGCCAGAGCCCCAGCGGCTGCTCGAGTCCAAGCGCTATGCTGAGCCGCCTCCTCTACGATGATCCCAGTTGTCCGTGTTTTCCGCTCCAGCGGGGGGAGGGGCGTCTCGCCGAGCAACTCCACTTCACAAATTCCCTGCGTTCCGGGGCTACCGCCCCATCCGGGACGCCTCCCCAACAGGAGAGACTCACCCGGCAGCTTTGAGTTGGTCCCAAGTCTCTCACTATCTCCTCTTTTGAATCTTGCGTCCTGGAGCAGCGTGAAATGCAGCCGCCCTCTAGTCCGCCATCTTGGCCCGCCTCCTTGAAATGATTTTAGATTAACAGAAGTGCTACAAAGATAGTGAAGAGAGTTCCCATAGATCTTTCATCCCACCTTCTTTAATGTCAGCATCTTACATAAACAAGGTATAGTTATCAAAACCCAAGAAATTAACATATAATACTATTAACTAGACTACAGACTTTATTTGAATTTTCCCAGTGTTCCCACTAATGCCTTTTCCCCTTCCACAATACCACATTTCAATTAGTCATCATATGTTCTTAGGTTCCTCCTGACTGTGACAATTTCTCAGATTTTTCTGTTTTTTGATCACTTGGAGAGTTTTATGTAGTTTTAGTAATGTATTTTGTAGAATGTCCCTCAATTTGGGTTTAGTCCATGACTATGGACTTTGCAGAAGAATACCACTGAGATGCTATGCCCCTATCATCTCAGCATATCAGGGGGTCTATGACATCAACATCACTTGCTGGTGATTTTAACCTTGATGACTTGATTAAGGTGGTGTCTGCCAGGTTTCTTCACTGTGAAGGTACTGTTTTTCCTTTTTAACTTTTATTCATTATATGCAAGTCACTAAATTCAGACCATGCTCGATAGGATGAGAATTAAGCTCCACCTCATGAAGGGTCAAGTATCAAAGTGTAATTGAAATATTTTAATGCTCTATTATTGGCTTATTAACTATAATTACATTGTTACAGTTGCTGTAGGTTTTATAACAAACATTTTTAACTTATCACAATTGACCTTTGGATACTACTATATGAATTCATGTATAAGTAAGAATGCTTTTTGCTTTTATGTACCCCCTCCTATCCTTTGTGATATCACTGTAATATATTTTGCTCCTAAATATAATATAAACTCCCAAACACTTTGTTAATATTTTTGTTTTAAATAGCTATTTATCTTTCTGAAAAAAAAACATTTATGAGTTAAAATTCACATAACATAAAATTAGCCATTTAAAGTAAACAATTCAGTGGCATTTAGTAGAAAATTGTTTTTATTTTTAGTTGACATACTAATTGCACATATTTATGGGGTACTGTGTGACATTACAATAAGTCAATTATCTTTTAAAGAAAAAACTTAGTCGAGGAAACAAGTTTTTCATATTTATCCACATTTACTATTTCTGACACTCATCATTCCCTTTTATAAATCTGTGTTTCTATCTGGTATCATTGTCCTTCAGCCTGAAGAACTTCCTTTACCATTTCTTGTAGTGCAGGTCTTGAATACTTTAAAGATGTCACTTCACTGGCTTCTGGCTTGCAGCATTTTGGTTAAGAAGTCTGTGGTAATCTTTAATTTATTTCTTCCATATATAATGATTCTCTTTTCTAGGGTCATTTTTATCATTTTCTGTTTATCGGCAACAATTTGCTTATGATATGCTTTAGTTTGATTTTCTTCATTTTTATCCTTCTTGAGGTTTGTTGAGCTTCTTGGATCTGTAGTTTATAGTTTTCATCAGACTTATCAAAAGTAAGCTTCTCTTTATTCCAATCTTATTTTTATGCCTCCAACTCCTCCTGTAATTCTAATTACACATATTCAGCTGTGTGACATTGAATTATGGGTTATTAAGCTCTGTTAACATTTTTTTTGAATTTTTTTATTGTAAACAAATGGGATACATGTTGTTTCTCTGTTTGTACATGGAGTAAAGGTGAACCATTTGTGTAATCATAAATTTACATAGGGTAATGTTGTTTGATTCATTCTGTTATTTTTCCCTTCCCCCCACTCCTCCCACCCCTCTTTTCCCTCTATACAGTCCTTCCTTCCTCCATTCTTGCCCCCCTCCCTAACCCTAACTCTAACCCTAACACTAACCCCTCCCACCCCCCATTATGTGTCATCATCCACTTATCAGCGAGATCATTTGTCCTTTGGTTTTTTTGAGATTGGCTTATCTCACTTAGCATGATATTCTCCAATTTCATCCATTTGCCTGCAAATGCCATAATTTTAACATTCTTTATGGCTGAGTAATATTCCATTGTATATATATACCACAGTTTCTTTATCCATTTATCAATTGAAGGGCATCTAGGTTGGTTTCACAATCTGGCTATTGTGAATTGAGCAGCTATGAACATTGATGTGGCTGTATCTCTGTAGTATGCTGATTTTAAGTCCTTTGGGTATAGGCCAAGAAGTGGGATAGCTGGGTCAAATGGTGGTTCCATTCCAAGTATTCTAAGGAATCTCCACACTGCTTTCCAGAGTGGCTGCACTAATTTGCAGTCCCACCAGCAATGTATGAGTGTACCTTTCTCCCCACATCCTCGCCAACACCTGTTGTTGCTTGTATTCTTGATAATCGCCATTCTAATTGGGGTGAGATGGAATCTTAGGGTGGTTTTGATTTGCATTTCTCTTATTACAAGAGATGTTGAACATTTTTCCATATGTTTGTTGATTGCTTGTAGGTCTTCTTCTGTGAAGTGTCTATTCATTTCCTTAGACCATTTATCGATTGGGTTATTTGTAGTCTTGGTGTTGAGTTTTTTGAGTTCTTTATAGATTCTGGAGATTAGTGCTCTATCTGAAGTATGATTGGCAAAGATTTTCTCCCACTCTGTAGGCTCTTTCTTTGCATTGCTGATAGTTTCCTTTGCTGAGAGAAAGCTTTTTAGTTTGAATCTATCCCAGTTATTGATTCTTGCTTTTATTTCTGTTAACATTTTTAAAATAAAAGCCTTATGGAGATATGATTCACATATCACCTGTTTGAATGGTTTTTAGCATATTCATGGATATGTGAAACCATCACTATAGCCAATTTTAGAACATTTTCATCAGTTTCAAAGAAACCCCAGATAGTTTAGTTATTGCTCCAATCCCTTAGTCCCCCAGACCCTAGCAACCACTGACCTACTTCCTGTCTGTGGTTTTTCCTATTCTGGGCATTTCATATAAATTGAATCATAAATTGTGGTCTTTTGTGATTGGTTCTTTTCACATAGAATAATGTTTTTAAGGATCAGCTAGATGGTAGCATGTATCAATATTTCATTCCTTTATGTGGAAAAATACTACTCCACTGAATGGATATATCACAGTTTACCCTTTCATTTTGTTAACTTTTTGATCAGTCTTTTTTCTCTGTGCTTCATTTTAGCTAATTTCTATTGCTATTTATTCTGGTTCACTGATCTTTTCTTCTGCAGTGTCTAATTTGCTGTTATACCCATCTAGAGTATTTTTCATTTCAAATAGTGTATTTTTCACCTCTGAAAAATTCTATTTGGTTATTTTAATATTTCCTAGACATTCTTTCCTCACTATAGTCATGATTTTCTTTAAATCCTCAAACATATTTATAATAACTGTTTTTAAAGTTCTTTTTGTTCATCTTTTCATCTCTGCCTTTCTGTTTCTATTGACTATTATTTTTCCTGGTTATGGAACAGCACATTTTTCCTGCTTCTTTACATCTTTACTATTTTTTACTGGATACTAGTCATTTGTAAATATTTCATTGTCGAGTCTCTGGATTTTGTGTCTTCTTTTAAATAGTCTCAAACTTTGTTCTTGAAAGCAGCTGTGGTGTTTTCACATTAGCCAGAACTTCTCAAGGCTTGATTTTAAGGTTCATTCTAAGCTTCATTCATGTCTAGAGTAGTGTTTATTCTAGGACTAGCTTATCCTTCCTGCTAAGGTATGATCCTTCTTGTGGCCTCTACCAGAATTCCCTGGGTTTTCACAAGTTCTCTTTACTCTGTTTGGTGGTAAGTTGCATATCTTCCATGTGTGTGAGGGCTTTGGAAATTTTAGCTTACAGCTTCTTGATAGTTCTTTGCCAGGTTTGCCAGGTTTGCTCTCTATGTATGTGTAGCTTAGTGTTTAGCATTTTAGACAAGAGGATCCTTACGCAGATACCTGGACCACCTTTTCTGTGTTGCTACTTCCTTTTAGAACTCTACCCTATGAATTCCAACCACCTCAATTCCCCAAACTCCAATATCTTTCTCATTAACTCAGGGAGACCTCTATGCTTTTTCCCACACCATTGTCCAGAAAGTACCTCCAGACAGAAATCAAGGACCATCGTAGACTTCCCCTCATTCACTCCCCTTTTCTCCAGGATCACAGTCCTGTTCTTCCTATTGTACAATATTTAAAAACAGCTGTTTCATATACTTGTATTATTTAGTTTTCTAGGATTTTTAATGACAGGAGGAAAAGCCTGATATAATTTACCACAATGCAATTGGAAGCAGAGACTACTTTTTTTTTCTTTTTTTGGTACCAGAGATAGAACCCAGGGGTACCACTTAACCACTGAGCCACATATGCAGCACTTTTTATTTTTTGAGACAGCGTCTCGCTAAGTGACTTAGGTCCTTGCTAAGTTGCTAAGGCTGGCTTTGAACTTGCAATCCTCCTGCCTCAGCCTCCCAAGTCACTGGGAGCACCACTGTACCGGACTGGAAGCAGAAACTTTTAAGTAGGTGAGATATATGGTCATATTTGTTTTTAAAGTAAAACTGGTTGTGTCTTGGATGGACCAAGAGGTAATAAAAGAGACAAAGACAAATTGGGAGGTTATGTATGTCATCTATGAATGAGCTTATACTGATCTTAACCAAAGCAGTAGTAATGTGATTGGAGAGATGTGAAAATATTTGAGAGCTATCTAGGAAGTGAGATTGACAAGATTTGTTCATAGAGTGAATACAGGTGAAATAAAGGGCAGAGTTCAGGATGACACCCAGTTTTCTGGCTTGAACAACTAGGAGGATGGTAGTACAATTTACTAAGATAAAGAAGACTGAGTCAGATGAAAGTCTTTGTTATTTTTGTTTTGTAGGGGCGTGTTGTTTATTTGGTGTGTGAGTGGAGTAGGATGATGAGGTCACTTGTGGACATGTACAGTTTGAGGTACCTGTGAGCCTTCCAGGTAGAGAGGGCAATGGGATATGTAGGTTGGGGTTCAGAGGAGAGGTAGGGGTTGGAGAAATAAATATGGAGTTTATGGCACAAAAATGGCAACTGAGGTCATATGTGTGACTGAGACTGTCCAGGGAGAGGGTTCCAACGAGTAGAGAAGGCAGCCCAGAACAGAGTGGATGTCCTCGCTTATCAGCAAAGAGCTAGATGTTGAAAGAATGAGCCACAGGATAGGGAAGTTGTGATGAGGGGAGCCCTGCTTGTCCTGGTCCTTGAAGAACAGGCCCTGAAAGGCACAGTCCCCAAGGATGGGAGTGGGCAGTGCTAGAAGAAAAGCTGAGGGGCAAAACCAGGGCATGCTGTTGCCTTCACTGTTCTCTTGGCTCTTGCCTTTCCCGCCCTGTCTCATCTCCAGGTGCAACCACAAGTACTATTAAAAAGGAAAGGAAAAATAGGGCAAAACAAAGGCGTAATACAAATGGAAATAGTTTCCAAACCCCAAAGTAGGAGAAAACCTCAACTGGTATTTTAGAGGAGATGGCAGCAGCTGCCAGCCTGTCTCCAGTGGCTGGCATTGTCAATTTGGCCCTGAGCCCTGCAGCTGGCCCTGAGGGCTGGCCATACTCCAACCAGCCCACACATCTTCACTCCACCTCTAGCTCTGGGGACCATGCCAGGACCTCCCCAAGAAGCTAACTATGTGGCCAGGCCCAGGCAGCAGAGTAAGGAGGACCCCAGAACAACTGGGACAATCAAGGAAATGCAGGATGGGGATAGGTCTGTGTAGTCATGGCAGGAGGGCCTGGAGCCCAGTCCCAGGTACCCACACTCAGTGACCTCCCTGGCAATATTGCCTAAACTCTCCTGCTTCTCAGAACTAGTAAATTTGCAATGGTGTCATCATCCAATCTTACCCAAATTCATCCTCCATTGCCTTTTGTTCTTCAAGAGGATCTTGTCTATCTCTCTGGAGGGTTGGGAATACCCAAGGCCAGAGACTCATCTGAAATTGTTGTTGCTTGACTTCTCTACAGTTTGCCCACAGTCATCAATCAATTTTACTGTCATCTTTGCTGTCAACTCATAAGTGGCATGCTGACTGATTTTGAATGCACTGCAGAGTTCCCTTTAATTGTGAAACCCCTGGGGCATGTACAATGGATTGATTTCCCCAAATTCATTTTGCATTAAACTTCTAAAGGACACAGTTCTTGGGTAAAGTAAGGTACCTGGTCTGGATTTGTTAACTGAAATGAAAAAATTGTCATATATGTTGGGGGAGAATTTTCCTAGACTTCTACTTGAGGTAAATGAATACTACTGAGTTGAGGGGGGAGTTGGTGAAGGTTCTACTCAGTAGGAAGGGAGCTATATGAGGCAAGGGCTCCATGTAAGCCCATGCTCAGCCCCTCCTGCAGATCTGGAAAACAATTCTTTTTGTCAGAGCATATGGCTCTTCGGAGCTACAAAGGGTTGTATGTATCCATTCAATTTCTTATCCTGACCTGTGGGATCTTTGCTTTCTAGCTCAGCTCAAGTCTCTGAAAAGCACATATCCAGATGGGATTGCATATATAAAAGGTCTATGGAGGGAGGGAAAGACCTGTGAAGGATATAGGGGTGGAAGCAGGAGCCTTCCGACCACTGTGCAGGACTGACACCTGAGAAAGGAGAGGGGCAAGGGATCAGGTGTGGTTAGGAAGAATCTCAAGTCATAACACTGAGAAAGTCTTGGCCAGATTGATGGGAGATCTCCAAACAACATTTGCCTGTTGGAGGAGTCCCATGTTGGGCAGGAATGGGCTGGGAATAGTATCCCAGCCAGACTTAGGTTGCTAGCTGGAAGCAGCCCAGGGGAAACATGGCCTTGATGTGAACACCACCATTGATCCAAAAGTACAGCAGCTGGGACTGTCAGTTAACTGTGCACATCACAGAAGTTTCTCTCAAAGGGAGATCTGAACAGTGAGTCTCCATGCCCATATCACTATTCCTACAACCTCCTGAAATACCTATTGTCTTACCTTACTTGGTCTGTTTTTTTTTTCCCCCCAAGGCAACTGTTTCTCCACTTCTAGATGAACTCCAGGCCAGACAATCTTCCTGGGCCTCCTCAGGACCCACAGCCCAGCCCTGGATCCTAGAGATCTGCCTTGCTGGGTCATCCCTTAGAGTATGCAGGTTGCAAGGACAGCCTGGGAGGGGCCCTAGGTTTTGATTCTCCACTGATCCACTGGGCAGTGCAGGTGGTAGACACATTAACAACAGCCCCAAAGGAAGGGTACTACTGCTTCTCTTCCTGGTCTACTTTGGCTCTGATGCTGACCTAGAAATTACCTCCTCTTCCCTCTGGGTCTTCAAGAAAATACCAGTGTGGTTCCTTGTGGATGTATGGATGAATGGCTCCTGTGAGCTCTCAGACAACCTGTGCTGCTTGTGGTGGGGAAAAGGGTGAAGGTTTTTGGGTGGGTAATAGGCATCTGACCAGGGCCAATGTAGCTGCCTCCATCCAGAATCCTGGGAGAAAACATTTCTTCTAGAAAGATGACCACAACACTGGCCTGGCTGGTGGCTCTTCCTGGCCAAGTAGAAGATCTGCTTTTGTCTTGTGCCTCCAGGACCTAGTCTGAAGCCTGGAACACAGTGGGTGCCTAATACTTGATGGTTGAATAAGTGCTTTGTCTTGGGTCCACCTCCACCCACTGGGCTCCCTTTCGCCCTCCACTAAAATGACAGGTTCACGAAAGATGAAACTTCATTTTTTTTGCTGCAATATTCTAGTTTAGAGTCTGGCAATAGTAGGCCCTCAACAAATATTAGATGGGTAAGTGAATAATTGTCTATTGGGTGCAAGATCCCTGTTCACAGAAACACAAGAAGGTGGAGAGGGTAAGCCCTATCCATGAAAACTCCCAGTCTAATGGGCAGACATAGTTCCTTAGGCAGCAGATGCAGAGCTAGGATTTACTCTGTGAAGTAGCTACACATAAGGACCCACTTAAAAGAAAGCTGTGAACAAGAACATAGCTGGATGCTAGAGAAGGCCTTGGTGTTGTGGGGGACATTGGAGTGATGGAGGTGAGAAGAACTGGCTGCACATTTCCTTTCTAGGCTTTCTGTTCATGGGGAACACATGTTCTGAACCAGAACTCTGGACACAAGAGACTAAATGTGAGAAAGTGTGGCTGGCTTGAGAAATCTGACAGGATACTTACTGGTCTCAGGCTGGAATTTCTTATGGTGAGAAATAGCCCAGATGGAGGCCAGTCTCTCTTGGGGAGCTGAGCCAAGTTCCCTGGCAGGAGTTCTTACTAGTGGGTCATCCTTTTGCTGGACGTTGGCATAACCCAAGTGCATCAAGGGAGGAAACAGACTTACTGTTCCATGACTTCCTGGACCTAGGAGAGAGCAGCAACCCAACCCTACACCCAGCTCAGCCTGGGCACCCTGCAGGCTTATCCTTACCATACCATCAAGCCCCTCCAGGTGTTTTAGTCTTGACCCACCAGAGAGAACCGTCTTATCCTTTCATGGTTTTCATTTGCATCCCTAGTTGTTGTCACTGTCAACTTAAGATAGTAAGGGCCCAAGGGGGTGAATTTCAAGAGTCTGTCCTTCCCTCTGGGAGACTATTCTGTGAAGCTTCAGATTTAGTGTGTGCTCATAATGGAGACAGAAGGAACCAATAAACCAGTTTTATGCCCACAAGATGTCTTTGGTTTGTTTTCCCTGCAGTAGAGAGGAGTTTGCCTGTACCTTTCATATTTTGCTAGAAGCAGGCAGATTAGATAGGGTTGGGGGCTCAGGTTGAGGCCATGGTCAGGGTTCACTAGTGTTTTGGCCATGGCCAGGGCTAGAATGAAGGAAACTGGTCCACACTGAGATGGACTCCACAGTGTTGGCTCCACGGGGCTATAACAACCCAAGTTAACCAGCTGAGACATTTAGATATAGTCTGTTACTTGCAAATGACACATTAAGACTTGTTTTGTAAATCTTTGAGGAAAAACTCAAAGTTCAAAATTTTCATTCTCGCTAAAGGTATTGCAATCTCCATTCATGTAAGAGTTATGGATGTAGTAAGAGATTCAATATTAGCCATTAATAATTAGTCATTAACATGGTAGTTCTTTTAGCTACTGAGGTTTGGCAGAAAGCAGGTTTGGAGGGGCCCATTATTTTCTAGTTGAGGAGGGAAGAGATTGGTTCATAGCCCCAAGGAGGACAGGCTCTGCAGGGAAGGGATGTGGAAGGACCTATGGTGGGGGTTCCAGCAACACAGTCATTGGTTTCCTTCTCCTTCTCCTCCTCCTCTTGGCTGATGCTATGTGAAGAAATGACTGCTTATTGCTTCACAGAGATTATCTTATTTTGTCCCCAGGATGCCCTAAGAAGAAGGTCTATATCCTACCTCCACATGAAGCAACTGAGGCTGAAGAAAGTTAGATAACAAAATCTAAAGTTTCAGAACAGAGCCAGGAGTCAGTCAGGTCTTTACAACTCCAGAGGCCTTGTCACTGCCATCTTTTGCTGTTTTTTCCTGGGATCTAGGCCTGCTGTGGGGAAATATCCAGGGGACAGGTAGGCATCAGAGATTTTGGTATCCCCGACACCAAATTATCCCAAGCATGACTCAGTCACAACACCCTTCCTGTCCAGTGCACCTGAAGTTCTGCTCTTCCTGGAACTCTTCAGCCCTGCCGGATCCCCTTGTAATTTCTCTAAGCCCACATAGGTAGGAGTGAGTCCCTGGACTAATGCTGTCTTTCCAGACTTACCTCCAAATGACTGGGTCAGGGCCACATGCCTGAAGGCCCTACCACATCTCATTCCTCTGTCTCCATTAGCCCAGATGCTCTCCACAGAACTTCCTGCCTCCTGATAACTGTGGGGAGAATTTGGCAGAACACACATGAGGTTACCTGGCCTCTGTCCAGGCTGAATTTCACATGGTTATTTCCTCACCATATTTCTAGCCTCCCAGGCCCCCTAGAGACTCAATCTCAGTCTTAACTGATTCAGAACAGCCCAGTTTTAGCTCATCTGTGGATTTCATTAGTGCTATTTACTGGCATCTTACAAAATTTCAAATTAAGCTGTTCCTGTAGACTAAGCCTGGAGCTGGTCACTTGGGTTGCTCAGAGCTTTGTTTTAATGGAGCCCAGCATGTGGAGCCAGGCTTCAATGGGCCAACCACACAATGAAGCTGAGCTCAGACCCTCTTTCAGATTGATCCTGAGTCTTATGCATAGGCTGACTTGGGCCTAAACTCTGGGGCAGCAGTGGGCATGGGGTGTCATATTGATACACAGACCAGGGCACTTGGAAAGATACCAACTTAGAAGTTTGTCCCAAGTATTCACCTATAATTTAGCTTCCTAACCATCCGCATAACAGTAACTCAGATCTCAACCATCCTGTGTTAGAAAGATGTTGCTATGGTTTGAATGTGCCCCTCCAAAGTTCATGTATTGGAAACTGAATCCACAAGTTCATATGTTAAAGCATTTGGAGGTGTGGCCTTTGGAAGGTAATTAGACCTAGATAAGGTCATGAAGATGTGGTCATGAAGATGGGACCCCCACGACTGCATTAGTGGATTTATTGGAAGAGAAAGAGAGACCTGAGCTAGCACCCTTGCACTGTCTTGCCATGTGAGACCCCCTGTCATGTTAGATGCAGCATGAGACTCTCACCAGATGCTGAGCAGATGTCAGCAACATTTTCTTAGACTTCCCAGTCTCCAAACCATAAGCTAAATAAAACTCTATTCTTTAATTACTCAGTGTATGGCATTTGGTTATAGCAACAAAAAATAGACTAAGATGGATGGAATAGTAACAGCATGCAGAAGGGAGCTGGTCTGGTCCCCTTTCCCTTGTGTTGCCCTCTGGCTCTGGGCAAAGTGTGATGGTGTCTTCTAGAGGGTAGGTAGTCTGTGACACCATGCAATGGGGCTCTCTCCTCTGCTCCTCCTCCTTATCACAGCTGCACTGATCCCAATTGACTCCTGGAGGAATACCAGCTAATTTTTGGTGTTCATGAATCCTCTACTTGGAAAGGGTCACTGTCACTTCATTTCCAAGACCAACACTATAAAGTGGGACCAAAACATGGAGGCTGTGTTGCCCTCTGTGTCTAGGATATTAATTGCCCCATCTTTCTCTGCTCCAGTGGTAAAAATGGCTTGGCTGATACATACTCTTTTCTGGGTCTTATATGACAATTGATAAGACCTGTAATGGTGAAGACATGGCTGCAAAACAGTGGACACTACACTGGCTGGTTGAGGTCTGAGTCCATGTTGTTGACTTTATTAACTCAGAGTTCTCCCTTAACAAATCATATTATATGTGGTCGCCTCTGCAAGCGTGTAGACTATGTCTTCTAATGTTTTCCCTAGCTTCTCCCTCAGTCCATAGTAGGGACTGAGTATAAGGGAGACAGATAGTGGAGGCCAACAGCCATTCCAACATGGACAGGTCATTCTTATTCCTCTGTTCCTCTGTGGTATAAGATACTGAATTGCACGATTCTGGGGAGATGAAGGGTATATCCATGTGGAGCATGATGGGTGTCTCCATCCAGTGGGCCTTTGCTGCTAGCAGACTCTGTTTGATTCCAGTTTATTAAATGAGATTTTCCTGGAGTTTGGGTTGTCAATTGGACCCTGAGGTGGAGTTGGAAGCATAGCATTAGTCTCCATTTATCAACTCTTTTCTAATATGTCATTTCTCACAAAAGGCTCTCAGCAATTTGTCTGTCACAGTCAGCAAAGCCCACAAACCCATCATGCTCCCAAGTTCCTCCTCTACCAAAGGCAACTGTGAAGCAAATGAAATGGAAATCTGATCGAACTGAAGATCCCATTCTCAGTTTGATTTAGTTCTGTGTGGTTCAACTAAAAAGTACTGAAGGAGCCACTGCTCTGGACAAGGCCTTATACTAGTACTAGGTACGAAGATGATGTCTTACTTCCTGTCCTCAGGGGCTTTCAGTTGAGTGTAGGAGATACAGAGACCATCTAAGTCCAACACAGGGAGGGCACTAATGGAAGCCCACTGTCAGGAGCACAGGTGGAAGAAGTAACTCTGATACTTTCTACCCTCTGGTGAGAGGGTAGAAAGAGGGCTCAGGGAAATTGAGGTTGCTATGGTTGGAATATTCATGTTGCTTCAAATTTCATATGCTCAAATAAAAACCCCAGAGGTGTTGGTGTTAGGAGGTGGAGCCTCTGGAAAGTGATAAAGTCATTAGAGTAGAGCCCTGGTGTTGGGATAAATGCCCCTATAAGAAAAATTGGGGGAATTTCTCGAATTTCTTTCTCTCTCTCTCTCTGCCATGAGAAGATACAAGAAGAAAATGACCAAGAGGATACAAGAAGAAAATGGTCAGTTGCACACCAGGGAAAAGACCTTCACCAAGAACTGAACCGTGATGGTGCCCTGGCCTTGGACTTCTGATCTCAGAAATTTGAGAAATAAATACTTGCTTAAGTCACTCAATCTATGGTATTCTGTAATGGCAGCCTGAACAGACCAAACCAGAAGTCTTCATGAAGTGATTCCTGGCCAGGAGTTTTGAAAGTTTAATAGTTTTCCCAGATGGACAAGAAAATGAGAAGGGTAATGGGGTGAGATGGAACACCTCCACAAGCAAAGGTACAAAAGCAAGAGGATCAAGGTGTGTTTGAAGCATCTCTTTCAGTGTGGCCATTGGCCTTTGCCTCCTGGTGCCTGGCATGGCTTCTGGTAAACAGTCGATGCTTGTGCTGGCTGTGTGTGCCCTGCAAGATTGCAAGCTAATTGAGGGTTGGTTTGTAAGAGATAAGTGAGCACATAAGATGACACAAAGGGTCCAGTAAGGGACTGGCCTAGAACCCAGGTCTCCTGACTCCCAACCCAGTGCTCTTTTCACTTCACCTACTTTCCTCTTGGTCTACACAGGTCTTTCCCTGCCTGGACCCCCTTGAGCACTTAGTCAGAGCCATGTGCTCTCACACTCATTCCCCAGCTCACTGGTATAAAAATACACAGGTTATTTCTGATATGTTCTGCTTTGTTTCTCCAACTGGACTATCAGTTCTTTCAAGGCAGAGACTGGGGTCTCTTCTTCATTCTCTATAATGAACAATTGTGAAAAAAGAAGCAAGAATTGAAAGAATATAAAAAAGTTCTTTCCCTCCTTCATCAAGATCTTAATGGATTCATTTTTAAAGCATTATCTTCCTTGAACTTAGGGGTTCCAAACTACAGTGTGCAGGGAAATCGATGTGGCAACTTCTATTGGGAAGTTTGCTGCCTGGAAAGGGAATAAAAATAGCTCCCAATATAGCAGAAGGGTGGATCTGCAATTTTGTGAGTAAATGTGTTCCTGAAATGTATGTAGGAGTGAAATCTTGTATTTGATGAACTGGGAGAAATCACTAGTTGAGGAAATCATTTTTAAAACTAATGATAAAAAGTCATTTAATTAATATATTTTATTTATCAATGAATCTTTTGCTCCTTAAAATTAGGGTCTCTTCACTTATGAATTATCTAAAAAAATAATTTATTCCAGTGAATCCATCCATCCCAGTAAATACCAATACCAGGCAAAGTAAACATGCACTGACTTTTTAAAAGGCATACATTTATTTTACTTGTAGTAAATTCTTTTTTAAAGTGAAGAATCACTCCCTAATGCACTTGCTGTTTTATACTAGGAATAGAAGCCCTGTATGAATGAAAGCAGTTTTTCTCACTGTTCTCATCTATCAGAGGTGTAGTTTAGATTTGTATTTAAATCTAATGGGATCTAATACCTAGTTCCTCCTATGGAATCTAGAGTCTCACCAAAATCCTTGGCCAGAGGACCTGTCTCTAGGGGTCCCAATAGACCAGGTCTAGCTGTTCACTGCCACAATCCAATCAAAGGAGAGAGTGAATGGTGGTGAAGTAGGAAAGAAATTTATTTCCATGTGGCCACACTGGGAAGGAACAGGGGGACAAATGTCCTAAGCCCTAGGATTTTATATAGGGGTAGCACTAGGGTTGGGGAAAGAGGTATGCATAGTCAAGCAATCTTGATCAAACTGTGATCTGATTGATTATCATCTCAGGTCTGACTCTGCAGGTCCTGTTTGCACCAGGGAAATCATTATTGCTTAAGGTGGTGGGGGGCAGTTCATTTCCTGTCATGAGATGATCTGCCTGAAAGACTTGCTGTTTCTGGAACTCAAGATAGACTGGCAAAAGGAATAACTCAAAGAAAGAACAGACCAAAAGAGCAAAGTGGAATCAGTCAGGACAATGACTGAGTCCTCCTTTAACCTCCAATTGTAAAGGAGCCCCTGTAACGATTTTAGCAAATCAGACTGTATTTGAATTCCGCTTCTGCCACTTAGTGGGTAACTTTGTGCAAGCGATTTCACTTTTCTGATCCTCAGTCAGTTTCCTGACTATAAAATGGGGACAGTCATAGCTACAACCTCATAGGATTGTTATGTGTGTGAAAGGTGACACTGAATGTCAAGAATGGGGGTAGACTGAACTAGGTGAAGGTAGGCACTGTGAGAGGGAGATATCTTCTTAAGATGGCCTTGAAGCCCAAACCACATCACTCTAGGGGTGAGTTCTCCCTACCATGCACCCAGAGTGTAAACCGTTTTCCCAATGGGAAGGCAGGTCTGAGAGTCTGGAGGCAGGGCAGGCTATCAACAGATTCTTCTTTGACACCCCTCTGGGCAAGGTGTCCACTGTGGCTGGATTACAAGTCATAATCATAACTGTAAGTGAGAGCTCATTTGGGTAGCTCATGCACTCAAAATAGAATCTGTATAACATGCAAATCCTGGAAGCTTTCTGTAGCTGATGAAGACGATCTCCCTCCTTCCCCCATCTCCTCAGCCTATCTGAGGTCACCTGCAGCTGCAGGAGGCTATTTCCAGCATGTCTACTGATTCCAAACTCCAGTGCCTACAGTTTCTCTGCTGGAGACATAGGAACCCCAAGGGTAAAGCTTCAAGTGATGGAAGATGGGAATCAGTGGACAAATGCACTAGCTCTCCAAGGAGGGCAATTCTGAGAAGGGCCCCTGAAGTTTCTCGGTGAGGGACCCCAGCGGGATGGAGCCCCCGTTACCCCAGAAGTGGCAATCTTGTCTTTAACGCTATTTCTGTTGCTTTCTCTCCCCTTTCTCATTTTCCCTACTTCTGCATGTGTGCTTCATGTGATCACCTCTCCAGTAAACTACCTAAACTCAAGTCCTGTCTCTGGGTCTGCTTTTGGGGAGGGATCCAAACAAAACCACTTTTTTTTTCTTCTGTGGTTCACACAGAGTTCCAGGTGTGGGAGAACAGGAGCGTGAGAAAAGCTCATTACAAAAGAAATGTAATAACCCTGCCTGACATCTGTTTTCAAAGCTCATTCTTTCACCTATGTCCTTGTTATTCAAAGTAAGACCAGCAGGCAGGTCATCACCTGGGAGCTTGTGAGAAATGAAGACCCACCCCAGGCTGGCTAGATCTGAATCTGCATTTGAAAGAGATCCCCAGGTGCTTTGTGGGCACAACACAGTTGAGGAGCCCTGCCTTACAGTATTTTGCTGGGCCTCCAGGAGGTCCTGTGAGGGGCTGGGGATGTGGCTCAGTGGTAGAATGCTTGCCTAGCTTGTGCATGCACGAGGTACCGAGTTCAATTCCCATCACTGGGAAAAAAACAAAACAAAACTGAGAAGGTCCTGTGAGGAAAGCATTACTGTTTGTAGTTGAAGGGGACTAGTGTCCCCTTCAAATTCATGTCCACCCAGAACTTTAGAATGTGTACTTATCTGGACATGAGGTCTTTGCAGATGTAATTAGTTAAGATAAGGTCATGCTGGAGTAGGGTGGGCCCTAAATTCAATGGCTAATATTCTTATAAAGAAAAGAAGAGGACACACAAGGGCATAGTCCAAGAGACTGGAACTATGCTGCCATAAGCCAAGGAATACCAGGAATCACCTCTGCAAGAGACAAGGAGGGATGCTCCATTGCAGCATTTGGAGGGAGCATGGCCTTGCTGGTCCCTTGAGCTGGACTTTTGGCCTCCAGAATTGAGAGAGTGTACTTCTATTGTTTTAAACTGCCCAGTCCATGGTGCACTTTGTTATGGCAGCACCAGGAAATGAACAGACTATTATTCCCAATTTAACAGTCATGAAAGTGGTAAAGCCAGAACTTGGCCTATTACAATCAGTATTGCTAATTTGTCACCTCATGATGGATGCCCAGTCTCAGGAGTTTACTGGCAGCATTTCCAAAGCCCTGTCTTGGTCCACATTTTTATCCAGGATTTGGAGGCAGGTGCAGAGACATAGGGATGTCAGGTGTGTAGATGACTCAAGGCTAGGAGGGTTGGTTAATATGATGGATGACTGCTCGGGAACTCAGGAAGCTTTGGACAGGTTAGAACAATGGTCTATCCAAATGACAGAACCCCGTAACAGGGAGGAGAATCAAACTCAACTCGACACTTAAGTTACAAAAAGCAATCATGTGGAAACAGGATGGGGGAGAGCTGGCTTGACAGATGTCCTGATAGAAGAAGAAAGAATTGCAGCAGGTGGTATTTAGGTTTAAGTGACCTCCAGCTGAGCTGGAGTCAAGGGTGTGATAGAGTTGATGATACGGAAATAGCCTTAAGCTGCATTAATAGAAATGGCATGTCCCCAATCAGTAGGGACAGCATTGTCAGCTTCTACTTTGTGTAGTTTAAACCATCCCTGGAGGACTGGGCCAAGCTAGGGGTACCACATTTTGGGGGGGGGGTACTAGAATTGAACCAGGGGTGCTTTACCACTGAGTTCCCAGTCCATTTCATTTTTTATTTGAGGCAGGGCCTTGCTAAGTTGTTGAGGCTGGCCTTGAACTTGCCATCCTCCAGCCTCAACCTCCCTAGTCACTGGGATTACAGGCCTGCACATCTGTGTCTGGGAGGGGTACCACTCTTCAAAGAGGACATTGCAAACTACAGTGCTTGAGGAGTGACCAGAATGTTGAAGAGTCAGAAATAAAACAATGATAAAAGTTACTATTTATTGAGTGCTTCTTATGTGCCAGAGACTGGGCTAATGGAGGTAAATAAAATGAACACCGTCTTTGTCCATGGGAAGCTTATAGGTCTGCTGGGCAAAGGTAGGTGAAAAATTTGGAAACAGATAAATGGAAACTTATAACTTGGAAACTTACAAGAACTGCAGAGAAGTGCAGGGTGCTATCGATTACTCAGAGAACCTAACCCAGACGGGTTCAGGGCAGGCTTCTTGGAGGAAGCACCATTTTTGTCTTTGAGCTAATTTGCAATGACTGACTAAGGGTTAGCTGGGGACCATGGCATCTTTTAAAACAGCAGGTTCAAAGGCCCTGAGTAACATTTGAGGAACAGGGAGAAGAGTTGTATTTAGGTGAGTGGCTTGTTTGGACAAGGATCTTGAAACCTGGCTTTGACTGTGTTGAAGGGATGGAGTGGAGAGGGGCAAGGGTGGATGCAAGGAGACCATCAGGTGGGGCTTGCTGCTGTCCTATGTTAGCTTCCTACTGCCACTGTGACAAATTGTCACAAATTTAGTGGCTTAAAACCACACAAATATATTATCTTGCAGTTCTAGAGGGCAGGAGTCCAAAATGGGTCCTGCTAGACTAAAATCTGGTGTCAGCAGGGCTGTGTTCCTTCTGGAGGAACTTGGGGAGAATCGGTTTCCTTGCCTCTTCCAGCTTCTAGAGGCTGCCCACATTCCTTGGCTTTCAATGCCTTTCTTTCCATGTTCAAAGCTGGCAATGGCCGATGGAGTCTTTCTCACATTACATCACCGTTAATCTGACTCTTCTGCCTCCCTTTCATTTCTAAAGACCTTTGTGATTATATTTGGCCCATCCAGATAATCCAGGATAGCTTCCTAATCTCCCTATTTTAAAGTGGCTGCTTACAACCTTAATTCCCTCTTGCCACATAAAACATATTCACAGGTTTTGGGGATTAGGGTCTGCATATCTTTAGGGAGACATTAGTCTGCCCAGGGCACATCCTAGTTTATACACATTACCTCAGATAATCTCCACACCCTCTCCCCAGGGTAAGTTATTCCCTTATTTATAGATAGGATACTGAGGCTCACAGAGGTGACCTGCCTAAGGCCACACACAACTGGTAAGTGACAGAGACTAGACTACAGACTGCTTGGCTCCAGATCCTGTAGCTCCATGTCCTGTGAGGACAATGTGAAAGGCCACAGGGTGACTTGTAGTGTATGGTGGTCTGGATGTCACCATGATACAGGGATAAGTTTTGTGTGACTGTAGAAGGCAGAGCCAGATCAAAAGTTACAAGACAGGGATTGGGGTTGTAGCTCAGCAATACAGTGTTTGCCTAGCACATATGAGGCACTGGGTTCAATCCTCAGCACCACGTAAAAATAAATAAATAAAATAAAGGTATCGTGTCCATCTACAACTAAAAAAAATATTTTTTAAAGTTACAACGTGGTAAATTCCAAGTTTTAGAGTCTCAGAATGTTAGAGTCATAAGGGACCTTAGAGGTCATCTTTTCTCTAAGGAAACTAAGACCCTATGTGGAAATAATCAACTCAAGGCCATACAGTGAATTAGTAACCTAGTAGAGAACTTTCTATTACAATTATCCCAACAATGGCTGAACTGTGGTATTGAGGGGCTCCTTGTCACTGGAGAGGGATGAACATCTATCAGGGTTCCTGTACCTGGCACAGTTGTAGCTACTCATTGTGAAATGCATTGTGCATAATGTTTCATTAATGACAAGGTACAAAAGTTTGTGAATGATTTACTTGCCTTAATAAATTAGAGTGGTTCTTCCACACAGAATCACTCTCACAATTTGTCCTCTGGTATGAGTTTTTATATTCTTGAAAGTCAGGTTTTTTAAGGCATAATTTACATGCACACTCTAGAAAACACATCACTTCCCTTGACCTGTATGCATGTGTAGAGGCACAGTTAGGGGTTGAATATCCTAAATTTTGCCTATGGAGTTGCATATGTACATACATGATGTGTATGTATAATAACTATAGAAATGTATAGTTTTGTGTGTGTGTGTGTGTGTGTGTGTGTGTGTTTTAACAATATATTTTATCCAGTTGCCAGTCAGAGAACTGCCCCAGTCCCTTGCCATGCAGTAGATTCCCCATGGGAACATCATCCGGGACACATTCATGCTAGAGGCTGATGATTGATGGGCTTGAGGGCTTTGGCAGTGGCTTTAGCTTAGAAAATCTGGGATTCTCTGACTTAACTGAGATTGCTTCACATGACAAGATTTGCCTCTCTGGTCTTCTAATTCCTGGGCCCACACTGTGCCTCAGTCAGCTCTTAGGTCCCAGGAGGTGAAGGTGCCAAAGGGAGCTCCCTGTATTTGGGGGAAATAATGCATTGTTTTGATGATGGTTGCTCTGACTTAATGCTTCCCAGCTCCAGAAAAACCACATGCCCCTGGGACACAATAGATACAAAGGTACCAAGAAATAATCAGGCTTCTCTTCAGCAGCAGGGTTGGTTATGAGTCTCTTTTCTTCAAAGGAAACTAAGGAACAGAGAAGGAAAGTAATTCACCCAAGGCCACACAGCTAATTAGTTGTGTAATAACAAACTTTCTAACTGGGAGATGTTGGAGCAGGGCAAGGTGAGATTGTTAGTTCCATAAGTAACCTTTTGCTCAGGTGTTCTTTCTGTCCAAAGTGAGCCCTTCAGCAACTGAGGAATAGTCAGGTTGCCAAGCACTGCCTGCCTGAATCCTAACATGTGTATAGGGAAAGGCTGTTGGCCAATGTCAATTCCAAAACCATCCATCCACCTACAAACTCACCCACTATCCTGGAGTCTACATGCTAGAGAGAAAGGAAGTAGTGGCAGATAGAAAGAAGAAATGCCAAGAATTACTACCATTGTAAAATCATTTTCTGCTCTGAGTATTCTTCCCATTTCTCTTATTATTCACATATCACAGAAGTAGGAAAGGTAAGCTCTGGGTTCTGTCGTGCAGATGTAGGGAAACTGAGGCCTATTGAGATATTAAGGGGTTTGCCTTAGATCATATATGCCTCAGATTAGCCAGAGAACTGCTACAGGGATACTGGTTCCCTAATTCCAGTCAAAGGCTCCTGATGAAACATTTTACTGCCTCCCTCACCTGTCTGCCAGGCCCATCTGCTCATGTGTCCCCATAGAAGAGACACGACACTATGAACACTGCCAGATGCCATATTAGCTTGAGACTTTTTGATCCTGGAAGAATGAGAGGACCATTTCAGACAACAGGATCCGGTGCTTCAGCTGGTCAGATGTTAGGAAACCTACCCATTGATCAGACTGGCCTTGACCAAGTGGAGAAAATCTTTGGCCTTTTAAACAAGCAGGTGTCTGTATGTTTTGAATGAGCCAAAACTGCTGCTTTTGAGTCTTTAGGGAAACTTTAATAAAGAGGTAACACTCCAACTGGTGTCTGAAGGCACTGGAGAAGAAAGAAGGGCACCTGCTCGGCCCTCAGTGGCAGTCAGACTTCTAAAACAAGAAAGTAGAAGGCTTGACTGAAGGATTGTGTGAGGGAACAGGAATTCTTTCACATGAGGGAAGTGAGATGGTATGGCAGGGAGTATTTTCCCACAATTACCATGACAATATCTCCCATCCCCCAAGTTCCCATTATGGTGTGACTTTGATGCTCCCTCACTGAGACACAGGGTCTATGTTCCTTCCCCCTGAAGCTGGGCAGGCTTGTGACATGATAGAAGTGAGGCTAGGTAGATGACTTCTGAGGCAAGGTCATAAAAAGGGACATAGCTTCCACCTTGCTTGCTGGAACACTTGCTCCTGAAGCCTTGACCCCCACGATGATTAGTTTGACAACCACCATGCTGTGAGGAAGCCCAATGTAACTCACGTGGAGAGATCACATGACTTAGTCTCAGAGACCATATGAAGTCCCAGATGCCTGTCCTGCCCCCAGCTGCTCCAGCCCATTCACCCCACCCCATAGTGTTTCAGTCCCAATCACCCTCTGACTACCACCTCATTAGGGGCCTTGAACCTGAACTGCCCAGCTGAGCTGTTTCCAAAACCCTGGCCCACAGAAACCATGAGAACTACTAACATGATTGCTTATGTCTTAAGCTACTAAAATTTGGGATGATTTACACACAGCAAGAGACAAAAGAGATTGGTGAAAGCAGAGCAGTGAGATGAAAAGACAACTACTTTGGGAATCAGGAGCCTGAGTTCTTGGGCTTTGCCCTGCCAATAACTTGCTGTGTGGTCTTGGGCAGGACACTTCTCCTTTCTGGGTCTCAGTTCCATTGTTTGTAAAAACAAGAGGATAGAAATCCCTTTTTAGTTTTAAAAATCCCTTTTTAGTGAAAATCTTCAGGGGTGTTTGAACTTTGCCCTTAAACAACAGGGAATCATTGAGCAGTAGGCAATGGTCTGAGAGAAAGTTCTAGAGATAAGAAGGTGTGGGTGAAGATAGGACTGTGAAATCTTCCTTTAATCTTCCTTTCTCTTTCTCGGCTGAGTGCAAGGTGAGCACTAAGGAGATGATCAACTTCAGGAGATACCTGAGAGGATGGGGAGGTTTGGTCTGTCAGAAGTTGAAGGTCTCCTGACTAGATTTAGAGCCAAAGCTGTAAGAATATCAAAGAGGCCCCTCTTGTCATTCCCCACCTCAGTCTCACCCATTTCCCTTCAGCTGAAGGACCAGCTACTTAAGCAACTCCTCTGTTCTATCTTTATGGTGACACATTTTTATGCTTTTTCACCGGTGGAACAAATTCAAATTCAATAATAGTTCTGCCTCATAGGGCCCACCTCTTTTCTCAAATATTGCTGGGCTTACACTCTAGCCTTGTACCCATTGCCCAGATACCAAAGCCTCAGAGCAGTCATCCCCACAGGTGACCAGGCCCAGGGAAGACACAGAGCAAACACTTTCTGTACCCTCCTTTGGGCCTTTTATAGGCCTTCCCATCACACCTGGCCCTGGGCTCTGTTGTAGAACGTTTCACTATGGAAACTTTGGTTATATGACACTTCCACTGCAGTGGGACCTCCAGGCTGCCATCCCTGTAAGAGAGAGGTAGCCCCAGCTCTGGGCTTGGGATGGTCTCTGAGGAAAACAATGGGCAGGCTGGTGCCAGTGGGGATGGGGTAGATTTGCTTCTTAGCAACAAAGGGAGCATTTGAATGTAAGAGAAGCCTGGGGGCCCTCTGGGACTCTCTCCATTGGTTATTTCTCTGCTCCTAGATCACTTCAGGCAGCTTGGGGATCTGGATTCCCTTGCTTGTGGCTAACACCTCCCCCAGCGTGAAGGGAGGCTGAGTTTTTGCAGCCCTGGACTGGAGGAGTTGGCCTTTTCCACACCAACCCTGGCAAAGGCTCATGAGCTATTCAGAGAGTTGTAAAAACTGGGAGGCCACAGGCGGGGAGCAGGGAGAAGGAGAACATGGGGAGAGAAGGGCTCTTTCAAACGGTCTCTGCTGCCTGGCAGGATTGAATACCATCTTCTCTGAGGGAGGTCAAGGGCACAGCTGAAGCCTATTTGCAGCCCCCTCCCTCCTACATACCTGTGGATAACAGTTTCTAACATGCATTGAGCCCTTAGTATGAACCAGGTGCTGTTCTCACCCTTTTTCATGGATTATCTCATTTAATCCTTCACAACAGCCCTATGATGCAGAACTATTATTATCCTTATTTTAGAGATTAAATAATAGTAATTTTAACTCCCCACCCCTGCCCAAGGCACAGAGAGGTTAACTATGCTAGAAAGTAGCTGAGCTAGGATTATGAATCCAGACTGGCTTAAGAGGGCAACACCTAACCACTATGCTCATGTATAGCCAGGCTTTGCACCGTCCCATCCATAGGAGGGTCCCTCTGAGTGTCTCTCCAAGACATGCTTTCTTGGGCCATGTCTTATACTTTAAATATTATTATAGGTATCAATTTACTGAATGTCTACTATGTATTAGAGATTGTATTATGTACAATTATGTATATAGTTTATGTTTCACTTTGTTTAATCCTCACACTGACCTTATGGTACAGGTATTTTGTTATCTCCTTCTTATAGGTGGGGAAACCCAGGCTCTGGGTGGTTTACTGACCTCTTCAAAGTCATACTAGGAAGTAGCAAAACCAGGATTTAAATTTGAACCAAGGTCAATCTGATTGTGAACCCCTAAGAATATATTTCTTCATTCATTCAACCAACCAAGCACAATGTTTGTGTGTATGGGCCGAGGATTGAACCCAGGCTCTTGTACATGCTAACTACATACTCTACCACCAGGCTACGCCCCCAACCTCCAATCAAAAATTTAAAGACCATCTACTATATGCCAGGTATTGTTTGGCACAGGTAGGTATACATGGTGACAATATTTGTGACTTTATCTCCAGATTAGACTACCATCCAGAACTTCAGATTCATAACTTCAACCACCTACTTGACATCATTATGTGGATGTTTGGTGGGTATCTCAAACTAACATGTTCAAAACAATTTGACATTTCCTCCAAATTCACTCCCCCAAATGCCTTCCACAGTTCTGTAAGTGGCTTCACCATCTGCTAAGGTGTGAACGTTTGGGTCCTACCAAAATTTGTATGTTAAAATCTAATCCACAATGTAATAGTATTAAGACGTGGGTCCTTAAAGAGGTGACTAGGTCATGAAGGCTCTGCCCTCATGAATGGGATTAGTGCCCTTACAAAAGAGGCCTAATGAATTTGTTTGGCTTTTCTGCCATGCGGGGTTGTAGCAAGAAGGCACCATCTATGAAGCAGAAAGTGAACCTTCACCAGATATGGAATCTACTAGCACCTTGATCTTGAACTGCTCAGCCTCTAAACTGTACGAAATATATTTGTGTTGTTTTTAAGTTTCCCAGACATAGGTATTTTGTTGTAGTAGCCCAAATGGACTCAGACACAATCCAGGTAATTGCTCAAGCCTCCATGTGGAGACCATCTTTGATTCCTCTCTTTTCCTCGCCCCTACGTTTAATCTATCAGTCTGTCAAGGCGACTTTCTCTCCAAACATATCCTAAATCTTTTCACTTTTCTCCACCCTCCCTCCCACCAATCTGTTTTCCATAAAGAAGTCAGCATGATCTTACGACATCTATCAGATCACTTGCTTCCCCTGCTTGAAATACTCCAGTGGATTCCCATATGCTTATGACCTACAAGATCCTCCTGGGTGTGGCCCTTGTCTGCACCCTGATCTCCTGGCACTTTCCCATCACCTCCTATGCTTCTCCCACACTGCCTGGCCTCCTGTTTCTCGAAGAGGTCACACTCATGCCTGCCTTTGAGCCTTTGCTCGCATTGGTCCCTCTGCCTGGATGCTCTCCCTTAGGGATGGCTCCTTCTCATTATCCAGATCTCAATTTAAATGTCACTTAGAGACGTCTTCTCTACCCAGTTTACATAAAGTAGCAACTGTTTCCTCTGCAGGACTCTTTTTGCTAAAGACCGTTTGCTTCTTTATATTCCTACCTGCCTGTCTCCTCATATACTAGAATAAAAGCTCCAGGAGAGCAAGGAGCTGACTTGTTTTATTCATTATTTTATTCTCAGAATCAAACACAGTACCTGGCACATAGTAAGTACTCAGTAAGTCAAGAACTCACAGTTTAGTGGCGGAGGTTGGTGGATATAGCAAGGGTGGACAGAGCAGTGTATGGTCCTTGGGAAATGACAAATGATTAGCAGTCTGGAAGAAGCAGAAGGAAGTAAAGAACATGCATACTTTCTGCTGAGCCTGGCAATAGGGGAGGAAGAGGTATGTGACTTTCAGAGAGCCCTCTGGTTAAGTTTCAGCTCTGCCACTTACTAGTCAAGTCATTCAACTTTTCTGAGCTGTAGTCCTTTCATTTGTAAATGGGAGAAATGGTACTGTCTCCTAACAGCATCATTGGGAGACTCTGCTCAATCCCTCCAATAGCTTCTCATCTTCCTCTGGTCAAGTCACTGAAATGACCTCCAAGGTCTTGCATGGTTGGGGACTCCTCCCAATTCCTCTCAGCTCATGTCTCCCACTACTCGCCCTCTCGCTTACCCTTCCCCAGCCCCCTGTGTCCTCTTCCACATTCCTCAAACACGGCAAGCACATTTTGGTCTCAGGGTCTTTGTCTAGCCATTTGTTCTCTCTGCCTAAAAGGCCCTTCCTCCAAAGATCTGCAAAGGCCCAGCACCTTGCTTTCTTCAGATCTAGTCTCAAAGTTCCTCATCCTCAGTGAGACCTTCCAGAGTCAACTCATTTGACATTGTACCCACTTTTTGGATACTCCCTCTCTCTGCTTTGTTTTTCTTTAAGCACTTATCACAGTCCAGCACACTAATATCATTTTCTCATTTATTTTGTGTACCATCCGCCTTTCCTACTAGAGTGTAAGCTTCAGAGAGCTAGGAGTTTACCTGTCTGTTCACTGTTCTTCCTGCAGCTCCTAGAATAGTGCCTGGTACCTAACAGGCCATCAGTACATCTTTGTTGAATGAGTGAATGAAGTGCCAGCAGGGTACCTGACCTGTAAAAAGTATGTGATTAGTGGGGTTATTATTATTGATAACATTCTCTTTATAGTTCTCCTTCTCCTGGCCAGGGCTCAGGACAGAGTCCTACACTTAGCAGACACTCAAATTGACAAGAGTCAGAAGAAGAACACTACTTGAGGTGGAAAGTACTACCTACCACAAGAGATACCCAACCAATGTGGGTTCTAAGATGACAGAGTTGGGAAGGCAGGATCTAGGGCTATTTCCAAATATCAAATCTCCAACTCCACCCCTGTCCCTAGAAATGAAATCTCCAGTGAGGAGACTTGAAAAAAAGGGTGCCATGGTTCAAATATCTATATCCCCTTGTGTTAGTCAGCTATAGTGTTCTCACTATAGTGAAATACCCGAGATAATTAACTTATTAAGTGAAAAGGTTTATTTTGGCTCACAGTTTTGGAGGTTCCAGTCTGTGATTGATTCTCTCTGTTGCTTTTGAGCCTGTGGCGAGGCAACAAGTCATGGTGGGCGCATGTGGCAGAGCAAAACCACTCACCTCAGAAGCCAGGGAGCATGAGAAAAAAGGAAGAGACCCCAGTCCTACAGGAGCATGCTCCTTCAGGAGCATGCCCCAGATGAACTAAGGATCTCCCACTAGGTCCCATCTCCTAAATGTTCTACCGCCTCCTAAATAGCGGCACCCTGGGTCCCAAGTCTTTAATGCACAGACTTTAGAGAGACATTCAACATTAAACTGTAGTGCCCCCCCCCAAATTCATATGTTGAAATCCTAACCCTTAAGGTGATGGTATTATGAGGTGGGAAATTTGGTAGGTAATAAGGACATGAGGGTGGAGCACTCATGAATGGGATTAGTGCCTTGATAAAAGAGACTTCAGAGATTCCTCACCCCTGCCACTATGTGAGAACACAGCTAAGAGGGTACCATCTATGAGAAAGCAGGCCCTCGTTAGTCAAGGAATCTGCCACCACCTTAATCCTGGACTTCCTGGACTCCAGAACTATGTAAAATAAATTCCTAGTATTTATAAGCTACCCAGTCTCTGCTATTTTGTTATAGGAGAACAAATGAACTAGGATAAAATGCAATTTCCAAAAAGAAAAACCAGAAAGTTTACATGCATCCTTAACTGGGGACCCTGTTCCTCTAAGGGGTCTACTAGAATTCAGAGGGTTCATGAACTTAGATGGGGAGAAATACATCTTTATTTCTGCTAATTTTTGAGTGGGGGGTACCAAGGATTGAACCCAGGGGTGCTTAACCACTGAGCCACATTCCAAGCCCTTTTTTGTATCTTCAAGACAGGGTCTTGATGAGTTGCTTTGTGCCTCACTAAGTTGCTGAGGCTGGCTTTGAACTTATGATCCTCCTACCTCAGCCTCCCAAGCAACTGGGATTACAGGTGTGAGCCACTGCACCCGGCTGTCTGCTATCTTTTAACTACATTCAACATTTCCTTCAACCATGAATGCAGGCAACAAATAGCTCTATTACTAAAGGATCCATGACCCGGTCACTGACAGAAATCATACTTACTCTTATATTACATTAGAGTGAAGCAGATCTTTTACAATTGTGATATGTTCATCACTACTTTGAAATTTTGATAGCTACAAGATTTACTGATAGATCTTATTATTTAATGTGCTAATAATAAGGCACAATTATCCCAGATTTGATAGCTGCATTTTAGTACAATTGGTTTCTTTTATAATCTTTTTATTTTATTTTATTATATGCATTTGCAACTATTATTTTGAGAGAGGAACCATAGGCTTTCACAGACTTCTCAGGATTTGTGACACACAAAAAATGTCAAGAGCCTCTAGTTAGAGCATGTGCATCCGATTACATTTGGTCCCAGTCCCCTTAGGTAGGTGACTCCTTTCAAGGGGAGCCTATATCAGTCAGAGAAGACCCTTTGGAGTCATTGCTACGTGGGAGGGAACCCTCCTCCCTCAATAGTCTCACCCTCTGTCATTCTGAGTTATCTATGAAATAGTTTGTCAACTGGTGGTAGGCCTAGTGTATCAGAATAGGTAGTAGAGTCCCAACTCCTTCCCAAACACCCCAAACTGGCAAACCAGATCGATCACTATCCCTTAGGCATGTTGCACATATTTCACCTGCTTACCTTCGCCTCTGTCATCCTTTTTCGCTAGAATATGAGCCTAGCTCCAGCCCCAGCCCCAAGTCATGCCACACATCAGGTGGTGTGTCAGTGGTAAATTGCCAGGGATATCTACCCTTCCAATAGTTCAGACTAATATATTCTCATGCTTCATAACCAATATTTGGGAACTCCATCTAAACATCTGTTCAAATACTTGACCTGATCCACGGCTGCTTTTTAAAGGAACATGCGGGTCCTGCTCCCCAGGCATTTTAGTAGCTAGAGTAGGGTGTTAATCTGTCCAAGTAAGATTGACATGTCCAGCCAGATGTGGTAACCTATACTTGTAATACCAGCTACTTAGTAGGCTGAGGCAGGAGAATAACAAGTTCAAGGTCAGCCTGGGAAAATTAGCCAGACCCAATCTCAAAATAAAATAAAAAGACCTGGAAAGTAGCTCAGTGGTAGAGCTAGCTTGCATGAGGCCCTGGGTTTAATCCCCAGTACTGTGAGAAAATTAAACCATGGTATGTTTATTTTCAAAACAAAATGGTGGCTCCTCTATCTGTGTCACCTTTCCAGGTAACCAGAACACCTAGTTTTGAATTTTAACCCACAGCACAGAAACTTTCCCTCTGCACACTCACTGAAGAGTTCAGCCTTAACCCTTCCTATTTAGGGACTGTGGGGAGCATGGTGGCTACTGCCAATCCTTGGTAGTGAAGTGATGGGTCATAAATTCTAGACTGGACAATGAAGAAAAAAAACCAGAAGGCTGACAAAGTAGAAAAGGTGTAGAAGGATTAGTGGGCTGGACACTCCAATAAAGTTGAAGACCAGTTTTCATGGAAATAAATAAACAAACTAGAAGATGAAGGTGTAGTAGAAGATGAAATTTCAAAGAGTGATTTTTTTTTGGTACTGGATATTGAACCCAGGGGTGCTGTAGCACTAAGACACATGCCCAGCCCTTATTATATTTTATTAGAGACAGGGTTTTGCTAAGTCGCTTAGGGCCTTGGTAAGTTGCTGAGGTTGGCTTTGAACTTGAGATCCTCCTGCCTCAGCCTCCCGAGCTGCTGGGATTACAGCTGCTGGGATTTCAAGTCACTGCACCTGGCTTGAAAGAGTGATTTTAAAGGGGCATAGTTGAGAGAAATGTCAAGGTCCAGTGTGTGACTGTGCCAGAGTGTAGCTTGAGGAGGAGTTAAGAAGATAAAGATAAGGAATTTGAGAAATAGGGAAGCCAAGCAAGGTGTGAGAAGGGATGTCCACATGAATGTGTTGAAGTCATCCATGATGGTGTTGGGACTTACAGAAGGGCAGAGACCATGAGCTATTTTATTAGTCTTTAATGACTGAGTTAGAAAGATGACAGTGATTGGGGGAAGGGGGAGGAGAAAGCTTAGCATAACCTAATAGTATGGACCTTGGAAGAGACAGGCATTAAATGTGAGAGTTCGTCAAGTCCTAACTTAGTTCTTCCCTTGTCATTCAACAATCTTTACCCACATGACCCATTCCTTCCTTATCTTTGAATACCTATCCTGATGGCTCCCAAATGTGTATCTTTAGTCAGATCTCCCCTGAGTTTTCTTTCTTCCTTTCTTTCCTCCCTGCAGTCCAGTGGTGCTGGAGATTGAACCCAGTTCTCACACATGCTAGGCAAATGTGCTCCTCTGAGTTTTAGATGATTTAATCTAACTGGATACTTCTTTTTCCTAACTGCATACTTGACAGCTCCACTTGAACCAAATGTGTGACCTTTCTTCCAAGTGTGGTCCTCTTCCAGTCTTTTCTATCTCTGTTGCACAGCCAATCATTCAGTTGCCTAAGAAGATATCCTGGACTGATCCCCTCTCACTATTTTTCCATATTCAACCTATTACCAAGTCCTATTGATTTCACCTCCTAAGTAGCTGTTGAAGTATCCACTCCTCCCCACCAGCACCCTGGCCTTGCTTCCATCAGCTCTCATTTGGTCTAATGCAATAGCTTCCTCATACATCCATTTGCCTTTACCCCATCTATTCACTCTGCAGCCAAAGTGATCTTGTTAAAATGCAAATCTGATGATGTCACTTGTCTGCTTAAACACATCAAACTCTTCCTATACTGCTGGATTTTCAGTCGCTAGTATAATGCCCAGCACAATATAATGGCTCAATAAATATTTGATGATTAAACGTATGAGAGGTTAAGATGAAGTGTTTAAAACCGTGAGGATCAAAATGTTCTTTGATCATAAAATGAATTCCTAATCGAGGTCATAAATTGAACTTCATAGTTAGGCCCAATATGAAATCAATAGCCCTGGCTTTAGCCTAAGTTTCTCCTTACAGCTACTTGTGCCAGGGACTCACAATCCTGGCATCTCCTTATGATCATCTACAAAGTTTAATTTTAAAAAAAGTCCACCCTACCCAATTAAATCAGAGTAGTACCTGGGGGTGGGGCCTGACAATTAGGTTTTGAAGTTCCTTAGATGTTTTGTTTTTCTGATGCTGGTGATTGAACCCAGAGCCTCCCACATGCAAGGCAGGCTCTCTACCCCTGAGCCACGTCCCCAGCCTTTTCTGTTATTTTTATTTTAAAAAAGCGACTCCCTAAGTTGCCAGGGCTGGCCTCAAACTTGAGATCCTCTTGCCTTAGGCCCCCAGTAGCTGGGATTAAAGGCATAAGCCACCACTCTGGACTCAGGTGGTTTTAATGTGTAGCTGCAGTTGACACCAATGTTCTGTCCCTTGCTCCTCACAGTGAGTGCATAGGCAGTAGCTGCAGGAGCTTATTAAAAAAAGTTGATTCTCCAGTGGCGCATGCCTGTAATTTCAGCAGCTTGGAAGGCTGAGGCAGGAGGATCATGAGATCAAAACCAGCCCCAGCAACTTAGCAAGGTCCTAAAACAACTCAGTGAGACCCTGTCCCTAAATAAAACAAAATCAGCGAGACCCTGTCTCTAAGTAAAATAAAAAAAAGGGTTGGGAATGTGGCTCATTGGTTAAGCACCCGGTTCAATCCCTGGTTGACAACAACAACAACACGGAGTCTCAGTCTTAGGCCCCATTCACCTCTTCTAAATCAGAATCTGCATTTGAACAAGGATCCCAAGTGTTAGTAGTTTAAAAACACTGCCAAGGAGCAGGGCAGGAGAAGGTGGGCTTAGGGGCTCTCCTCCTAACTTCCAGCAAAATGTGTGGCTGCTTGCAGTGGGAACAAATCGTCACTTCTCCACAAGTCCCAACCTAATGGCTCAGCATTTTGCCAGGCTGGAGGATCAGTAACCCAGCGTAGATACTGTAAATTAGGTCTTCACATGGACAAAACTCTCATCCCGATTTTAGCGACAGCAAAGCAAAGCACGCTATGCCTTCCACCAGGAAAGCTGGAAGTGGCAGAATATGCTCGCTGAGAGCCCTTTCTGATGAGTGGAAACAATAGAAAAAAGAAGCAGCCCTCGCGGTCCTGTCACGTCCCTGCACCCAACTAACCGCAGGCCTGGCCTAGTCATGCTTGCTAGCACTGCAAGCGCCCAGGCACCGGTTCTCAAAGCCGCAGCTCCCTGCATTTCTCTCCACCAGTTCCCACCCCCACCGCAAATCCCTCCTCCAAAAAGAAAAATAAAAGTGACCAAAAGCGTTCCAATTTTATTACTGGTTTGGTTTCTAAATGTCCGCCCTGTTTTGGCCAGGAGCCCTGATCCTTGGGCCAGGTGGGTGGAGCCGGGACCCCCTAGCTCTCAGGCTCTGGAGTTCCGCAGGCGAGCGCGGGAAGCCGCTTCGGGGCGGGGTCCCCGGTACCGCCACCGCGGGCGCGCTGCCTACGTCTCCTCCTGGCTCCCAGGCCAGCGCAGCGGTGCCCCCGCCAGGCTCCTGGAGCTGTGGCGGGAGAGGCAACCGTGCGGGCGAAGGCGCGGGCGGACTCCGTGCTCCTCTGTGTACCAAGCTCGTCCTCTTCCTGGGCCAGACTGGCACAGCACCGCGCAGCCACTCGTCTGTCCCGGTGCTCCGCCAGGAAATGTCTTCTTCCTGGAAAGACGACCGCTGCCTGTTGCATCGAGCGGCAGAGTCAACCCAATTTGCGCAAGCCCTGGGCGATGGAAAGCCTTGAGTTAATTTGGGGGACTGTTTGCTCAGAACGTGCGTTTTTTTTTTTTTTTTTTTTTTTTTTTTCTTTTTTCTTTTTAATGTCACCTGTCAGCTCTCAGCTCCTAGTTAGGCGGGGCGTGGAGGAAACATTTTCATGGTCGAGGTTTAAACATCGCTGGAGCCTCTGGGTTGCAGCGCCTAGGACACAGCCTCTTCGGAGACAGTTAACTATGTAACTGAGAGCCGAGTCCTCTGAGGACACTCAGGCCATTGGGTAAACACCCTCCTAGTCTCTCAGGCGGCTGAGTGTGGATGGCGGCTGCAGTTGGCCAGGGCCACGAGGGCACCCAGCTGTTGCCGGGTGAATGAGCCAACCTGTCTCCTTCCAAAGGCCCCAGGCATCAGTCCTTTGCTGAACGACACATGACTTCTGAGAAAAGCACAAGGTGGCCTCTCTAGGGGATATAGTCTGTCTGTCTATCTGTCTATCTCTATGTATACAATCTTGTGCCTGGATGCCCAGCACTGTCCCTGGAATCTGTACCCTCCTCCATCCTTCTTGGCAGAAGTTCCTTGGCATGGGCACAGTCTCCACTGGAACTCTGGTTCCCTCATGAACTCACTTCCATCCTTTACCTTTCTTGTCCTGTTTTCTTAGTTTTTCTTATTCTTGTCTTCAGTTATTTTCCACTTCTCACTCCATTTGTTCTACCTCTCCTTTTTCTCCTGTTTCTTTACTCCTTTCTTATTCCTCTACAAAAGCATTCACCATGCATTAAGAACCATAATCCTGGGCCTGGATGTAAGCTCAGGGTAGATCACTCACCTAGCATGTGATGGAGGTCCTGTTCAATCCCCTAGCCCCACAAAAAATGTAGTCAGTTTGGCTGCTGTAACAAATCACCATAGGCTGGGTGGCTTAAACTGAAATTAATTTTCTCATGGTTCTGGAGTCTGGAAATCTGAGATCAGGGTGCCAGCATGGTCAGGTTCTGGTGAGGGTTCTCTTCCTAGAGAGATGTAGTGGGGTGAGGGCAGGAGGAAGAGAAACAGAGATGGTTTCCACTTCTTGTAAGGCCACAGTCCTATCTGATTAGTAGTGTCCCACCCTTATGACCTCATTTAACCTTAATTATTTTCTAAAAGTCCTATCTCAGATAGAGTCACATTGATACTTTAGAGCTTCTGCATATGAATGTGGGAGGCACAACTGAGTCAAAGCAAGCCCAGGGATTGCTAGGTTCCCTAGGAGCCATGGTAGTGTGGAAAACAGCACTTTAAGAGGTGTGATTAGTGGTGTTGAAGTATGAATGGAGCAGTATAAGAGCACAGAGGGCCAGGGATGAATAGATGTCTCAACAAATCAAGCAGGGCAGGACAAAGGAGGTTATATTTGACCCGGCTCTTGAGACATGAGAAGGAATTTACCAGATAAAAATGAAGAACTCTATTTCATGCAAAGGGACTAGCACGTGCAAAGGCTTAGAATTATGAAAGGCATTAGCCTGCTTGATAAGCAATGAAAAGTTCTATAGCACTGGAGGTGAGGGCAGGGGATGCTGGAGATGGAGTTGAGGTCATTTTATGAAGGGTCTAACCTAGGGCAAGGAGAGTGAGATTGGAAAGTAAGGACAGGATGTAGGAGACATTGGAAAGAACAAATTGACAGCCCCTGGTGACTGATTCAATGGCGAAGTGATGAGGAAGGAGTAGTAGAGGATGACTCCTGGATTTCTAACTTAGGGGACCGACACCATTCACTAAGACACAAGAGGAGGAGTAGGTGTAGGTGAGAGTAGAAATAATGAGTTGCAGGCATCCCTAGGACATCCTGAGCAGGTAGGCTTGGTGCTGGGGACAGAACGAACTCTGTGTAGATTCATAACCACATGTTAGGGAACTCTCTGATGTTTGGGAAAGAACCATTCCAAATGATTAGAGAGAATTGTGTTCAGAACTCATAGAGGACTGGGAATAGTGACTGTTTCCAACCAGCTAATATTAGGATATTGAGTAGTTCTATAGCCTGAATGTTTACATCAATTCTAAAGTCGTCTGTTGAAATCATTACCTCCAAGAAGATAGCATTAGGAAGTGGGACCTTTGACAGGTAAAAAAGTCATGAGGCTAGTGCCCACATAATGGGATTAGTGCTCTTAAGAGACAAGAGAGTTCCCTACTGTCTCCTGAAGGCACAACAAAAAATGGGTAGAAGCAACTCAGACTAAGACAAATAGAATACACAACAGGGTCTTGCCTCAGTGTTGGGAATAATTAGCCCTAGGCATAGCAGCACTCTGGTCTCATAACAAAGCTTAACAATTAAGACACAAAAGGGTCAGTTTCCAAGAAATGTAATGGAGTCCCAGAACAAAGCTCAAGAATATTATTCATAGAAAGTTCTTTAAATCTCAGCAAAATTGACTTTTGGGGCATGATCATTTTTTATTGTGAGGGCTGTCCTATACATTGTAGGATATTTACTGTCGTACCTGGCTTCTATTCATTGGGTGCCACTGGCACTCTCCAATTAACAACAAACAAGAATGTTACCAGACAAAATCATCCCTGGTTGAGAATCACTGATTATGGGATATAGACATATGAAGGACTGTACAAGATAGAGGCTACAATGTCTGGCATCCATAAAAAATTACTTGGGATGAACAGTGCAACTGACCAATAAGGAAGAGACAAGTCAAGGGCTGGGGATGTTGCTCAGTGGAAAATGGTATTTGTGTGGTATTTGTGCATATGTGAATCCTTGAGTTTGATCCCCAGGACTGCATTTCTAAAAAGGAGGAGATACATCAAGTAATTGTAGCCAAGCAGAACTGAAAAAAAATTATTTATTTATTTATTTGCAGTACTGGGGATTGGACCAAAGGGCTCTCTACCACTGAGCTACAATCAGCACTTATATTTTTTGTTTGTTTTGAGACAGGGTCTTGCTAAATTGCCCAGGATGGCCTTGAAGTTGTAATCCTCCTGCCTTAGTCTCCCAAGTGGTTGAGATTAAAGGCATGTGCCACCATGCCTTATTGAAAAATATTTTAGAATAAAAAAACAAGGATATTAAAAGTTATTATAACTGCATTCTTTTTCTTTTTTCTTTTTTGGGAATTGAATCCAAGGGAACTTTACCACTGAGCTACACTCCAGAACTTTTTATTTTTTATTTTGAGACAGGTTCTTGCTAAGTTGCTTAGGGCCTCACCAAGTTGCTTAGGCTGGCCTTGAACTTGCAGTCCTCTGTTATGGGTCAGGCTATATGGGCAATGACTAAACAGAATCCATTTTACCCTGAGACTCCATGTCATTTAGGAAATGCTTTTCCTGTGGGAACACCTCACCTCTGTACCCATCAACAGGTGCTTAGCATAGCATGTTTGGCAATACAAAATGGCAATTCTTATGTAATGTAAAATTGTTCTCTTTTTGGTTCCTATTTTTCTTGGACAATGTACCCTGTCAGAGAACGATTGTCTAGATGTTAGTAACCCATTCTTTACCTGGTACCTGACTAAGGTCGTTTTGACCCACTTCCCTTTCTGCTTATGATTTTAGATCTCATGAAGTTAGTTTGTAGTTTTGAGTCACAGCAATAGCCACTTATGATTAATGTACTGACATGCTTTACTTATGGTTTAAAAACCCCTGCAACCCTACACTCAGGGCTGTCCTCCCAATAGTCATTTTGGGCATTGTGTGAGACAGCCAACTGGCTAATAAAAACTCTCAAATTTGGACTTCTCAGTGGTGATCGGTCTTTTCTTACGTTGCACCCCACAACACATCTTGTGTCACCCTTCCTAATAGAACTGCATTTTATATGTTCAAAAAATTATGTGGAGGTATAGAAGATATTTTTAAATAACTAAATAAAATTTATGGAGATGAAAACTATATTATGTGCAGTCAAAACATATATTGAATATGATTAAGAGTTTAGACATTGCAAAAGAAAAGATTAGTGAACTTGAATACACATCAATAGAAATTATTCAAAATGAAACACATAGAAAAGAGAATAAAAACGCACTATAGGAGAAATTCAGTCTGCCTAGTATACATGTAATTAGAGTCACTGAAGGAGAAAAAGTGAGGAAGGGAAAAAGAAAAAAAATATTTAAATAAATAATGGCCACCCAGCAACATGAGAGGATGGGCAAGAGGATCACTAGTTTGAGGCCAGCCTCAGAAACTTAGCAAGACCCTGTTTCAAAATAAAATATAGAAAGATCTGGGGATGTGTCTCAGTGGTTAAGTGCCCCTGGGTCCAATCCCTGGTGCCAAAAAAAGAAAAAAAGAAAAGAAAAGAAAAGAAAGAATGACCAAAAATTTTCCACACCAAAACACATTACAATCAAATTGCTCAAAACCAATGGTAAACAGAACATCTTACAAGGAACCAGAGGAAAAAACACATTATCTACAGAGAGACTAACATAAATTTTCTCATTGTAAACAATGCAAATGAGAAGACAGCGAAGCAAAATCTTTA
Organism: Sciurus carolinensis; assembly: GCF_902686445.1. Classification (NCBI taxonomy): domain Eukaryota; kingdom Metazoa; phylum Chordata; class Mammalia; order Rodentia; family Sciuridae; genus Sciurus; species Sciurus carolinensis. The sequence continues at coordinate 108,781,074 of NC_062232.1, read as the reverse complement.
AAGAGGTGTTTAGGTCATGAGGGCTCCACCATCATGAATGGATTAATGCCAATTAGAAAAGAGCTCGAGGCTTTGAGTTCAAGTTCAATTTCTTTCTCTTTTTTTTATCTTCTTTTTGCCCTTCTGCCATGGGATGATGTAGTAAGAAGACACTCATCAGATGTCAGTACTGCAATCATAGACTTCCCAGCCTCCAAAACTATGAACCAATAAGTTTCTGTTTATTATAAATTACTCAGTCTGTGATATTCTGTTATAGCACCAAAAAAGGGATTAAGACAAATAACTTTCAAAAATGAAGACCAAATAAAGACATTTCAGTTGTACAAAAGTTCAAAGAAGTCATCATTAGCAGACCCACAACATGACAAATGGAAGAATGACAACAGACAAAAATATGGATCTACACAAAGGAAAGAAAGGAACCAGAAATAGTATTTAGATATCTTTAAAAGATAGAGGACTATTTAAGAAAAAAATAACAATGTAGTATGGGTTTTATAACATATGAAAATGTAAAATGTATGACAACAATAGCACAAAGGTTGAGAGGAGAGAAGCAGGCATATATACTTGAGAAGACTTTTAGTATATGTGATGTATATACCGCTTGAAAGTAGACTGTGATGGGCTAAAGACATTTACAATAAGCCCAAAAGTAATCACTAAAATTACAAAACAAAAAGTCATAACTGATAATCCAATAAATGAGATAAAATGAGCAGGGCATAGTGATGCAGGCCTGTAATTCCAGCAACTCAGGAAACTGGGCAGAAGTATCACAAGTTCAAAAGCCAGCCTTAACAACTTAGTGAGGCCCTGAGCAACTTAGTGACATCCTGTCTCTAGACAAAATATAAAAAGGTCTCAGGATGTAGCTCAGTGGTTAAGAGCCTCTGGGGTCAATTCCCAGCACAATAAATAAATAAATAAATAAATAAATAAATAAATAAATAAATAAAAATATTCCATTCAATTAATCCTACACAAGACAGAAGAAAAGTAAACAAAGTACAGATAGGAAAAATAGAAAACAAATGACAAAATAATAGATTTAAACCTAAATATGTTTTTAAAAAGCCAGTGAAATGTAAATGGTTTAATATTCCAGTAAAGAACTAAGACTGTCAGATTGGATATAAAAGGAAGAGTCAATTATATGCTGCCTATAAACAAAATACTTTACAAAGTTAAAAATAGATAAAATATGGGAAAAACATATTTGAATAATCAAAAGAAATCAGGAATGGCTTTATTAATATGAAATAAAGTAGATTTCAAAGCAAAAATTATTACCAGAGGTAAAAAAGGTAATTTTCATAGTCATAAAATGTTCAATTCCTCAACAGGGTATAAAAATCCAAAACCTTAATGCACCTAATAACAGAGCTTCAAAATAAATGAAATAAAAACTGATACAATGTCAAGAAGAAACAGAAAAATTCACAATTGTAGTTGAATATTTCAATATTCATGTCTTAATATTGAAAGATAGAATAAGTGGGCAGAAAATTAGTAAGTGTAGACATCATGTGAATAACACTATCAACCAACTTGACTTAATCAATATTTTATAGACTTCTTCACCACCACTAGCAGAATATACTTTCTTTCCAAGAGCATCATCACATTTACCAAAGAAGACCATATTCTGGGCAATAAAATAGTTGTAAGTAAACTAAAAATAATTTAAGTTATACAATGTATATTCTCTTACTATAAAGAATTTATTTATTTTTTTGATTCATTGTACATGAATGGGGTACAACTTTCATTTCTGTGTTTGTACATGAAGTACAGGCACACCATTTGTGTAATCATACATTTACATAGGATAATGATGTTTGTCTCATTCTATTATCTTTCCTACCCCTGCCCCCTCCCCACTTCTCATTTTCCTCTATACAATCCATCCTTCCTCCATTCTTGCCTCCGTCCCCCCCATCCCATTGTGTGTTATCATCCATTTATCAGACAAATCATTCAGCCTTTGATTTTTGGGGATTGGCTTATTTCACTTAGCATGATATTCTCCAATTCCATCCGTTTACCTGCAAATACCATAATTTTATTCTTCTTTATGGCTGAATAGTATTCCATTGTGCATATATACCACAGTTTCTTTATCCATTCATCAATTGAAGGACATCTAGGTTGGTTCCACAATCTGGCTATTGTGAATTGAGCAGCTATGAACATTGATGTGGCTGTATCTCTGTAGTATGCTGATTTTAAGTCCTTTGGGTATAGGCCAAGGAGTGGGATAGCTGGGTCAAATGGTGGTTCCATTCCACGTTTTCTAAGGAATCTCCACACTGCTTTCCAGAGTGGCTGCACTAATTTGCAGCCCCACCAGCAATGTATGAGTGTACCTTTCTCCCCACATCCTCGCCAACACCTGTTGTTGCTTGTATTCTTGATAATCGCCATTCCAATTGGAGTGAGATGGAATCTTAGGGTAGTTTTGATTTGCATTTCTCTTATTACTAGAGATGTTGAACATCTTTTCATATATCTGTTGATTGCTTGTAGATCTTCTCCTGTGAAGTGTCTGCTCATTTCCTTAGCCCATTTGTCGATTGGATTATTTGCATTCTTGGTGTAGAGTTTTTTGAGTTCTTTATAGATTCTGGAGATTAGTGCTCTATCTGATGTATGATTGGCAAAGATTTTCTCCCACTCTGTAGGCTCTCTCTTCACATTATTGATTGTTTCCTTGCTGAGAAAAACCTTTTTAGTTTGAATCTATTCCAATTATTGATTCCTGATTTTATTTCTTGTGCTTTGGGAGTCATGTTAAGGAAGTCTGGTCCTAAGCTGACATGATGAAGATTTGAACCTACTTTTTCTTCTATTAGGTGCAGGGTCTCTGATCTAATTCTGAGGTTCGTGATCCATTTTGAGTTGAGTTTTTTGCAGGGTGAGAGATAGGGGTTTAGTTTCATTTTACTGCATATGGATTTCCAGTTTTCCCAGCACCATTTGTTGAAGAGGCTATCTTTTCTCCATTGTATGTTTTTGGCACTTTTGCCTAGTATAAGATAACTGTATTGATGTGGGTTTGTCTCTGTGTCCTCTATTCTGTACCATTGTTCTACTTGTCTGTTTGGGTGCCAATACCTTGCCGTTTTTTTCAAACTATCACTAATTGCCAATGACATGATTCTATATTTAGAGGAGTTGAAAAATTCCACCAGAAAACTTCTAGAACTCAGAAATGAATTCAGTAATGTAGCAGGATATAAAATCTACACACATAAATCTAATGCATTTTTATTCATAAGTGATAAATCCTCTGAAAGAGAAATTAGGAAAACTACCCCATTCACAGTAGCCTCAAAAAAAAATAAATAAAATACTTGAGAGTCAATCTAACAAAAGAGGTGAAAGACCTCTACAATGAGAACTACAGAACACTAAAGAAAGAAATGAAAGAAAACCTTAGAAGATGGAAAGATCTCCCATGTTCTTGGATAGGCAGAATTAATATTGTCAAAATGGTCATACTTCTAAAGGTGCAATCCAGATTCAATGCAATTCCAATTAAAATCTTAATGATGTACCTCATAGAAATAGAGAAAGAAATCATGAAATTCATTTGGAAGAATAAGAGACCCAGAATAGCTAAAGCAGTCTTTAGCAGGAAGAGCAAAAGCAGGTGGTATCACAATACCAGACCTTCAACTATACTACAGAACTATAATGAATTTAAATCAGAAATCCTCAATAGGAAGGTTTCTGGAAAATATCTAAATATCTGGAAACTAGATAACATACTTCTAGGTAATCCATAGGCTAAAGAAGAAATCAAATGGAAAATTAAAAAATATTTTGAAGTGAATGAAAGTGAAAGACAAACAACAATTTTGGGGATGCCACTAATATTTATATTAGAAAATAGGAGCTAGCTGCAGTGGTGCATGCCTGTAATTCCAGCAAGTTGGTAAGCTAAGGCAGGAGGATCACACATTCAAGAACAGCCTCAACAACTTTGCAAGGCACTGTCTCAAAACAAAAAGTAACAAAAAGGCTAAGGATGTAGCTCTGTGGAAGAGTACTTGCCTAACATACATGAGGTCCTGGGTTTCATCCTCAACGCTGTAAAAAAGGAAAAAGAAAATAAATAACAAAGGTCTTATATTATTCAGAGTTCTCTAGAGAGACTATAGAATGTCTATAGGTATATAGAAAGAGAATTATTATGAAAGACTGGATCACATGATTTTGGAGGCTGAGAAGCCCTTTGATCTGCTGTCTATAAACTGGAGTCCCAGGAAAGCCAGTAGTGTAATTCTAGTCTAAACCTGAAGGTCTGAGAACAAGGGAAGCTCATAATGTCTGTCCTAGTCTGTTGGCCTGAGAAATAGGATTACCAATGTCCAAGGGCCAGTAAAGAAGTATGTCCCAACTCAAGTGGAGAAAACAAATTTTCCCTTCTTTCACCTGTCTGTTCCATTCAGGATCTTCACATATTATATGATACCCATTCATGCTAGTGAGGGGGATCTTTGCTCAGTCTACTGATTCAAATGCTAATCTTTTCTAGAAGCACTCTGAGAGACATATCCAGAAATAATGTTTTGACCGCTTCTAGGCATCCTTTAGCCCAGGCAAATTGACACATATAATTAGTCATCACAAATCTTAACTCAATGACCTCAGTTTCCACCAGAAGAAACTAGAAAAAGATGAGCAAATTAAACCCAAAGTAGAAGAAAGGAAATAATAAAGATTAGAACAGAAACCAAGGAGGTAGAAAAGGAAACAATACAAAAATTAATGAAACCAAAAGTTGGGAGATCAATAAAATTGATAAAATCTATAGCCAGACTAATCAGGACAAGAAGAAAGAAGACACAGATTACCAATATGAAGAATGACAGGGTGAATAACTACAGATTCTACCAAAGTTAAAAGGATACTAAGGGAAAGGTAGGTACAATTTTTTGCCAGTAAATTTGACAACTTAGATGAAATAGACAAATTTCTTGAAAGACACAAAATACAAAAACTCAGGAAAAATAAGTACTATGAATATTCCTCTATTAAAGAAATTGAATTTATAATTAAAACTTTTCCTACAGAGATAATTTTAAGGCAAGATGGTTTCAGTGATGAATTCTACAAAAATTTTAAATAAGTAATGTCAAACCCTTTCAGAAAGTTGAAAAGAAGGGAATCTTTCCTTTTTCAATAATTTGATAACAAAAGCAGAAAAAGATGTCATAAGAAAAGTATGGATCGATATCTTTTATAAACATACATGTAAAAATGTTAGCAGATCAAATCTAACAATATGTTAAAAAGACACTACATACGTGATCAAGTAGAATTTATCCCAGTAAGGCAAGTTTGGCTTAACATTTGAAAATCAAGCAATGTAATAGGCTGCATTATAAACAAAAATATGAAAAAGCCACATAATTATCTCAACAAACACAGAAAAAACATTTGAGAAAAATCTAACATTTATTTCTAAGAAAAACTTATAGCAAGTTAAGAATAGAAGGAAACTTTCTATAATGAAGAGGAATATTATGGAAAACCTATAGTTAGCTAATTTAACATTATTTAATAGTCAAATACCAAAGTCTTTTACCCTAAGATCAGGATCTAGTCACGAATGTCCTACCCTTATTCAGAATTTAACTGGAAGTTCTTGCTAGTGCAATAAGGCAAGAAAATGAAATAAAATTCTTCTAGATAAGAAAGGAAGAAATAAAACTATATTTGATGCATACAACAGTGAATCTCAAAACAATTTTGCTGTATGAAAGAAGCAAAAACAAAAAGTCCATATTGTTATTTCATTTATAAAAATTCTAGAAAATGCAAAGTATATATCAATAGAAGATCAGTGGTGGCTGTGATTTAAGGAAGAGGAAAGGGGCTGGAGGGAAAGATTGAAAAAGAGCAGAAGGAAATTTTAAGGAGCGATGGAAACTTTTAGAATGGTATTAGTTTTATGGGGGTATGTATAAGTTAAAGCTTAGTAAATTGTACACTTTTGTAACTGCATGCAATTGTACAGGCTATTGAACATTACTTATCCTTCCATAAACAAATAAAGGATGAGGTCTTTGAACAGATGAACCACAACATCATTTCCAACTCTAATTCTGTGGTACCTATTAGAGCAAATTATCCTGAAGTCTTCTACTAACACAGTGCTTTGTCCTGGGACGCCCAAATCATTGAGACAAAACTGGGGATTTTGCTTGGATTATGCCTTTATCTACCTCCTTGGGATTGTGTAGACAGAGACTCAAAAGGCCAGTGGGACAGAACAGAGAAACATACCATGAAGTTAGTGGGAATACATCCAGTTCAGAGGAGGAAACTGGGGAAATGACAGCCTAATGAGCACTGCTCTTTCCAATTTCTTTAAGTCTCTGATTCAGAGGATAGGCTCGCCATGGACATTCCAGACCAGTGAGGCATCTCAGGGATGTGAATGCATAGACATCCCAGGGGAGAAAACAATGGAAGACAAGATGGAAATGAGAAATGGCCTTTTTAGGTCTCTTGACCCAAATGCAAGGAGCTAAGAGGATATGGAGGAAGAGGTGGAAGTGTCCCTTCCCTGCAGGAAAGGAGATTATGATTTGAAGGGGTCTGGGGAAATCAAATGTAAGAAACTAAAGACCTGGAATGTCAAATCTCCAGGGATACCTTATAGATGGCCAAGCTGGAGGAGCAAGAGGAAGGAGGTGATACCCTCCCTGCCTGTTAACAGTGAAAGCCAAGAAGATGAGGAAGTAGAAGAATGCAAAGTCAAGAGACACGCTTCAAAGTCATTTGTCAGCTGGACAGTGTCTTAAGCCAGTGTCACTGCTGATGGATCACCTCACAGGAAGCACCACAGAGATGGACCCAGCCCAGGAGGCGTTACCCTATCCCCAGCCTGCACTGGGAATCAGACACTTAAAAGGAAGACAAGAAAAACCCCAAATACCTGAGCTGACTGCAGAGAATATGTACACCTGAGGAGAATGGCATTTTCTTTTTGATCCCAGAGGGTGATAAGTTATGCACTGCAAGCCTGAAGCAGGGGAATTGAGTGTTCTTGTAATTGTATCCTACATAACAGAGTCACAAAAACTTCTTACAGAGAGGAATGTAGACCTCAATTATCCTTTTCCACCTCCATCTCTGTTTCTTTGCTGCCCCTAAGCCCTGTGTAGTACACCTCCTACTCCTCAGAAAGCTGGTTACGTTGGCCAGTATCAGAACGATTCCTCAATTTATTAATGTATCGCATGGTTTGTAAAGCCCCTTCCTCTCTATTATTTCATTTTGCTTCTTATTGAAACCTGTGAGATAGGCATTCTCATTTTTTAGGAGATGAACATGAGGCACCAGAACACAGATGTTTCGACTCATTCATTTGTATATTCATTCAGATAATGATTGAATACATACTATGTGTTGGACACTGATAGGTATTGAGGAGTGTCATAAAACCAAACAGCCACAGCCCCTGCCCTTGTGGAGCTCTGTCTAGTTGAATGTGGTGGCCCAGACAATAATTCAACACAAATATGAGAGAAGTCATTATAGGAGAATCTCAGCCAATCTGAGGGTCAAGGACAGCAACTCTTGAGGAGGAGTTATTTGGTCTTCAGATGAGTTGATGGGTGATGGGCATTAGCCAGGCAGAGATTGGGCAGGGCAGAGACTCCTCCAGAAGGAGGGAAGAGTATTGGGAAGGCATTGTGACAGGAGGAACTTGGCACTGCAGACAGGAGAGTGAGAGGCAAGAGAGGAGGCTGGTGGGGCTGGATTATGCAGAGCCTCACAGACCAGAGCTGAATTTGATACAAAGAGTCATGGGGAGCCACAGAAGGTTCTCAAGTTGAGAGGGACTGGCATGACCAATGTGTGAGGATGGAGGCCTGGGAGGCTCCGATTCGTTGTTTGTTTGATATTTGTTGTTTGTAATTTAAGAGCGGTGGGGTCGCAAACCCTTGTCTCCAGCATGGGAGGCAGGCTCTCTACGTAATGGGCTATATCGCCAGCACGACCAATGTGTGAGGAATGACAGAACTTGAATTAGAATAGGGCAGCAGTAACAGAAATAAGTATAGATATGAGAGATATTTGGAGGTAAAATTGACTGACAGAAAGTTCATGCTTTTTTGATTCTACCATGCCAGGGATATGAATGGAGATGCTGGGATATAGTGGGTTGAATGGCGGTCCCCCCCAAAGATATGTCCTTGTTCTATTCCCTAAAAACTATGAATGGGACACACTTATTTGAAAATGGTCTTTGCAGATGTAACTAAGTTGAGAGATGAGAGCATCCGGGTGGGTTCCCAAAACCAATGATGATGGTCTTTATAAGAGTAAGGAAGAAGGCTGGGGTGCAGTTCTGTGGTAGAGTGCTTACTTTGCATGTGTGAAACCTGGGTTCCATCCCCAGCACCGCCAAAAAATAGTGAAGCAGAAGGAGATCACACAGACAGAAGAGGAGGAGGCCAAGTGAGGATGGAGACAGAGATTGCCGTGATGTAGCCCTAAGCCCTGGAGCCACAATAAGCCGAAAGAGGCAAGGAAGGATTGAGTTTCTTTCCTTTCCTTTCCTTTCCTTTTCTCTCCTTCCTTCCTTCCTTCCTTCCTTCCTTTCTTTCTTTCTTTCTTTCTTTCTTTCTTTCTTTCTTTCTTTCTTTCTTTCTTTCTTTCTTTCTTTTCTTCCTCTTTTCCCTCTCTTCTCTTCTCTTCTCTTCTTCTCTTCTCTTTTCTTCTTCTTCTTCTTCTTCTTCTTCTTCTTCTTCTTCTTCTTCTTCTTCTTCTTCTTCTTCCTCTTCTCCTTGTCCTCCTTCTCTCTCTCTCTCTCTCTCTCTCTCTCTCTCTCTCTCTCTCTCTCTCTCTCTTTCTCTCTCTCTCTCCTTCCTTCCTTTCTTCCTGACAATTGTGTGTATTTATTGGGGTATTGGGGTACAGCATGATATTTTGATCTCTGTATACATTGGAGGAGGAGTCAATCAAGTTAATTAATGTGTCTGACTTATCACCAATTTCTTAACTTAGTGCTTTCTTTCTTGATTTCAAATTTCTGGCCTCCAAAAATGAAAAATGATAAACTTTTATTGGTCTAAGCCACCAAGTTTGTATTTTTTACAGCAGCACTGGGAAACTAGCATGTGGGGCTTTGCTATAAAATGACTATTTTTCTTTTTCATTGTTTTTCCCCAAGAGTGTTGTCTTTTAAATATTAGTAAAATACTTGACTTTGTCTTTACGTGTGGGAAATGTATGAAGGATAAAAAAGTGAGGACCCAAAAAGATCTGTCTGTTACCAGGATCAGAACCAGGAAGTGATTGGTGCCAATCTGTGACCACTTTAAGGATATGAACTTGGATTTGAGATGGAGTCAAGTCGACCTCATTATCTTTCTGGTTTTGATACACCGTCTTTGACCTTGACCTTATTATCTTAGACCCAGTTCCCAACATCTTTGCCAGGCTCAGCACACAAAGTTTCCAGTTTCAAGATCATAAAATACCCTACCTGATGTAAGCACTGATAATATTAGCCAGGAAAGCAAGACCAAGAAAGGTTCAACAGCCCACTGGACCTGTTCATCTGGTAGTGGCCATCCCAGCACAGGAGGCCTTGCTGACTGAGGAAAGAATCTGCATGCCTCCCCTGAGTACTAGAATATTTATAAACCCTAGGGGAGAGGAAGGATGGAGACTCCTGGAAAACGTCATAGAGGATGTGCAGAGGAAATGGAACTGCTCTGAAAGACAAACAGGAGGAACAGGACCTGTGTGGCTAGGGAGAGGCCAAAGGATCAGAAGGAATTAGGCAGGATGCAGTGAAAAAGGGGCACCTCGGTGGGGCTGGGCTGGGCTGGGGGCAGGGGCAGAGGAGTGGTTCTTCATCTTCTTGGAGGCTCCTTCTGACAACCTAGCCAGTCTGTGAACAGTGAATCCTTCAAAGACATTTGAAATATGATCAATTGGCTGAATAACATTTTTCAGAAACATGGTTGTTAGTCAAGTGAGTTGTATACATGAGAACCTGAGAAAAGGATATAGTTTGCAAAGAAGTTGGAAGAAACACAAATCTACGTCAAATGAGCATTTCCAGGTTATTTGGAGACAATTTGGAAGTGGCTGAAAAGGCACTCTGTGGAAGGAATTAGCATGCAGTGGGACTAAAATACAGTATTAAGTGCCAGGGATGCACCTAGAGGTAGTGAAGTTACATTGCAAAATGGCTACTTCTCTAATTTTTGCAAAAGGAATAACTTATGATGCTAGACTCTGTGCTCGGAGAAGGGCAAGTGTGGTCTAGTTTGGGACCCAGCATGATGAGGATTAGGAGGCACTGGACACCAAGATAAGGGGAGACTCATACAGCTAGTTGAAGAAACCCCAACAAAATCCAGCCAATCCCAGTGAGTTTATTTCCTCCAAATGATCGTGAGGGTTTTTGATTCAGAGAGTAAGTTCTAGGCCAGGTTCCCCATAATTAATATCATGTTCTTTGATTCAAATGGTTTCACACCCCAAAGCGGAAGTTAATCCATAAATTGACTTAGGCATCTACCACTCCATGGCAAGCATTGTGCCCGTGACTCTGGTGGCTATAGAAAGCCCAAGTTTATACTCAATAGAATCAGAAAGACGTACTGGGTCACTAGACAGGGGAAATTCATGTTCTGTGCCTGTTCTTAACCAAGCAAAGATAATTTGTCATGGAACCAGTTAGCAAGGCATCAACTAGCAGCTGACCTCACAGGTTTCCAAGTTCCTCCAAGTTCCTATTAAGTAGCTCCAGATACGGGAAGTTTTGAACCTTTTCTTAGATACTTATTTTTAAAAAATGAATGTCCCTGCTATGAAACTCTTTTGTTCATTAATTTGGCTATGTCTTAGGGAACAAATTGGATGAGCAATATTGGAGAATCTCATTATATGTTCCAGAAGGACTGAACTGTGGAATGAGGGTCCCATGCTTAACCACAACCATTGTGAGTACCTGTATAACCAGCTCAGGGGCGTGAACAGAGGTAGTGTAGTTGGCCAGGGAGACCCAGTTCTATGCCAGGAAGACAGAGAGAGAAAAGTAAGAGACGGTCGTTAGTCAGATCTAGAGCCCAGTCCTGAGTCTGCCACCAGTTTTTTGTATAACTTTGGGCAAACTGCTTTTTCCTTTCTGGGTCTGTTTCTCCATCTATACAATGAGGGGATTGGGGCTCTTTCTGATATGAAATTTCCCTGATTGCTGGCCAGGATCATCCTTTTCCAGATGTCCACTCCTATTATCTATCTCTATTACTCCAGTAAAAACAACCACCATGCAGTTGGGAATGGGGGTCACATCTCTGTATTTCTGTTAACTATTGGTGTTGATCCATTAAAAAACCTGTTGGATAAGTTGTAATGAGTTTGCCCAAATATGAACACTTGATGTGTATCCTAAACCTACATGATTCCTCCTTTGGCTCAATGAGTATTTGCTTTGGATAATAGCACATCTGGTGAAAATACAAAAATGAATAAGATGTAGTCTTATCTCATATTGGCAAGATATATATCTTTGAGCATACACAACAATCACACAGTGCTCACCTATGAGAACTAAGCACTGTGCCAAGTACATTATAGATATCAGTTCATTTAATCATTCCAATAACCCAGGGAGCTAGGTGCTAGCCCTTTCCTTTACATTGAAGTACCTAAGGCTCAGAAATGGTTAATCATCTGCCCAAAGTTACCCTCTTAGTGACAGAGCTTCTTTATTCCAGAACCCATGTGCTTACTCATTATGGTTTACTACATCCTAACTCAAGACAGTGTTAGATGTTAGAGGTACAAATAAAAGGATATATGCACCAAAGAAGTGAGAAACAGCTTCTTGATGCCTCGTGAAGGGAGAATGAGGGCTTTGAGTTTAGGTAAAACTAGGAAAATTACTTAACCTCTGTTATCCTCAGTTAACCCATCTGTAAAATGGAGCTGATAAAGAATGGGACCTATCTCATAGGTGTGAGGATTAAATGAGTTAATACTTAAGAAGCATTTATAACAGTGCTTGAAACATAGCACATGTACAATAGATTTTAGCTATCACTAACACTGTCACTATCACCATCACCATCATCATCATCACCATCATTGCTATTTGTGGGGACAGGCAGAAAGGAGTGTGTTGCAATAGGATTACAGTCTGAAACTTCAGTAGCTGGGCCTGCAGGTTGAAAGTTGGTTGTGAATTGTCAGAGATTCACTTCATTGTTTTTTTTTTTTTATTGGTGCATATTAATTACACAAAACAGTAGGTTTCGTTGTGGCATATTCATACATACATATAACAACTGGATCAGTTTCACTCCTCAATATCTCCCCTTACCCTCCCCTCTCCTTCCCCTGATCCGCTGCCTTTACACTAATGGTCTCCCTTCTATATTCATAATGACCACTTTTTCCCCTTCAGCTTCCCACAAATGAGAGAAAACACATAATACTTGACTTTCTGAGTTTGGCTTATTTTACTTGACATAATGATCTCCAGTATCAGGCTGGGATTGTAGCACAGTGACAGAGTGTTTGCCCACCACATGTGAGGCCCTGGGTTCCATCCTCAGCACCACTTAAAAATAAATAAATAAAATAAAGGTATTTTGTCCATCTACACCTAAAAATATATGTATAAAAATCATCTCCAGTATCATCCATTTTCCTGAAAATGACATAATTTCATTCTTTTTTTATGGCTAAATAACACTCTATTTGTGTGTGTGTGTGTGTATCTCACATTTTATTTATCCATTCCTTTTTTGATGGACACCTAGGCTGATTCTATAATTTGGCTATTGTGAATTGCACTGTGATAAATATGGGTATGCATATATCTCTAAAGTATGCTGACTTTAATTCTTTTGGATCAATACTGAGGAGTAGTATAACTGGATCATATGATAATTCTATTTTTAGTTTATTGCAGAACCTCCATACTGATTTCCATTGTGGTTGTACTAATTTTCATTCCAACCAACATTATGTGTATTTCCTTTTTCCCTGCATCCTTACAGCCTTTATTATTATTATTATTATTATTATTATTATTATTATTATTTGTGTGTGTGTGTGTGTGTGTGTGTGTGTGTGTGTTTCAGTACTGAGGATTGAACCTTGCACACAGGGGCACTTGACCACTGAGTTATATCCCCTGTCCTTTTTGTTTTTATTTAGAGACAGGGATTGCTAAATTGCTTAGGCTGGCCTCGAATTTGTGATCCCTCTGCATTAACCTCTAAAGTAGTTGGGATTACAGGTGTGCACCACTAAACCCAGCTTGTTATTTGTACTTTATTTATTTTTGTTGTTTTTAGATATACATGACAGTAGGGTATATTTTGATATATTATACATACATGGGGTGCAACCCATTATAATTTTGATCCCATTCTTATGGTTGAACATGATCCATTCTGACTGGGGTGAGGATGGAATCTCAATGTAGTTTTTTTTTTTTAGTTCTTTGAAATCAAGCTTTATCAAGTATTCTCCCCCCACCCTTAAATCACAGATAACATTCAGGAAGAATATGGTGGCAGCTGAAATTTCTGGGAAATTCAGTACATTTCAATTAAATTATTTAAAAATGTTCTTCATTGATGGAAAGCAGTTACATTTTGAATGCATTATTTCTAATGACATTTCTGTGGTTTTTAACTTGTTAAATCTGTTCTTTTTAGTTATATATAACAGTAGAATGTATTTTGGCAAATTATACATATACAAATTATAACTTATTCTATTAACGATCCCATTCTTGTGGTTTTAAGTTATACTCCATGTAGTTTTGATTTGTATTTCCCTGATGGTTAAAGATAATGAACATTTTTTGTTTGTTTGTTTTTGCAGTGCTGGGGATTGAACCTAGGGCCTAGTGCATGCAAGGCAAGCACTCTACCAACTGAGCTATGTCCCCAGCTCTGATGAACATTTTTTAAATGCATGTTGGCCATTGTGCTTTTTTGTGAGAAGTCTCTATTCAGTTCATTTGTCCATTTATTGAGTGGGTTTTTAAATTATTTGGTGTAGAGTTTTTGAGTACTTTATATAGTCCTCCTTAGTTGATTAGGAACGAGGTGAGCTCTGTGTACAGAAGACAATGAAAATCATTGCAGTGTCTCGTTGCTTAAAAAGGTAGAGTTTGCTATTACCTTGGAATAGGAAATTGTCTCCCCAAAGCCCTATTAGAATGAATATCATACATAGGAGGCATAACCTCAAACCATTATAGCCAGGCATGGTGGTGCACACCTGTAATCCCAGCAACTTAAGAGGCTGAGGCAGGAGAATTGCAAGTTTGAGGCCAGCCTCAGCAATTTAACAAGATCCTCAGCTAGTGAAACCCTGTCTCAAAATAAAATTAATAAGTAAATAAAAAGGACTGGGGATGTAGCTCAGTGGTAAAAGGCTACTGGGTTAAATCCTCAGTGCTCCCCAGAAATTATCATGTATGAACTCCCTCAATCAAGCATATTCATCAGATCAGATTAACCCCAAAACCCCAACAAATACTGGTGCTTTGTGGGAATAAAATAGTAAGCAGTTTTGATGGCTCCTAAGAACACAGATATGAATTGAGGCGGGCAACTTCAGAGTCCTTCCTTCCTGATAAGTCAGTTCCAGGAGGCCAGAGGACAGACCCAAAGGTAGGAGGAAGGGGAAGTCAAGCAAAGGAGAAAACATTGAATGAGCAACTACCATGGATGCAAACTGTACTAAGTATTTTGACATATATTATCTCATTTAGTCACCCAACCATAATGTCCTAGTTTATTCCTGGTGCTATAACAAAATATCCAAGGCTGGGTAATTTACAAATAACAGCAATTTATTGCTTACAATTCTGAAGGCTGGAAAATCCAAGATTAAGGCACCAGCATGTTTGTTGTCTGATGAGAGATTCCAAGCCCTCTTTTCTGCCTCTAAGATGGCACCTTGGATGTTGCTTCCTCTGGAGGTCATGAATGCTATGTCCTCACAAGGCGGGAGGGACAGGAGGGTGAAAAGGACACTGAGTTGCTCCCTTAAACCTCTCTTATAAGGACACTAATCTATTTGTGTGGATGGAGCTCTCAAGACTTAATCATCTTCCAAAAGGCCTGTCCTCTTAATATCATTACCTTGGGGTTTAGTTTCAACATATGAATTTTGGAGGGACATATACATTTAAACCATAGCACATAATAAGGTAGGTACCATTATTATGCTCATTTTATAGATGAAGAAACAGCCTTGGAGAGGCTAAGTAACTTGCCCAAGGTCACATAGCTAATGAATGCGATTAAGGGGCAGAAATCCGTTATAAAAATCTGAGTTATTTTTAATATACCACACTGCTCATATAAACCCACAGTACAGAGAGGCAGACAAATAAACTGAGGAGTTGTAGCTAGTGGTGATGACATAGCTTGTGATAATGCCAATGAGGGGGACAAGTCCACACATTAGTTTCAGGTAAGTCATCTATCTCACCTCTGTCCCCCAAATACTCTGAATCCTACCCCTGCTCTCAGGATTGTCCCTCACCATCCCAGAAAGTGAAAGATTGAGTCTTGCCCCTGACCATGGTCCCAAACCCCAAGTGCAACAATACACCTCACCCTGCTGCCTTACAGCAGGAGGGTAGGACTGATTTCCTGAACCTTCAGAGACACAGTATCATCTTCCTGAACAAAAGGCAGTACAGAGTTCTGCTGGCAGTTATTTATTTATTTGACAAACAGTTATAGGGTGCCACCTGTATGCCAGGCACTGTGCTAGGTGCCATCATTCCAGTGATCTTAAAGTTGGGTACATGGAAACAGGAAAACTGGTCATTTCAACATGATATTGAGATAATAGGGGATTCTACAAGGGGTTCAAAGTGAGAAATCACAGTTGCTCTCCTTGCCTCATGGGGCTTGATTTCAGAATGGATACAGTCAGCCTTCTCTTCAGAACAGCAGGTCTAGAGCATGGCATGCCAATACAAAAGTGCTCTCAAGCATCCTCAAGAGTAACTGCCCATGAAAGGTCCAGCCCATAGCTGGCATGAAGAGGGCAAGCTCACTGTGGGCAAAAGTGGCCTAAGAAGAGAGATGAGATCTTAGCTCTGGGACTAAGAAAATGGATATAATTTAGTTAAGTGGAGAGAAAGATTAGGTTTAAAAATGTTTCTCTCAAGTTTTCAACTCTTTACATCTTGCCTTAAATGAACACCTTCATATTATTGCTGCTTTGCTTTAATTTGTATCATTTACTTGTATGTAAATGCACATACATGTATGTGTTTTTCAGTGTTTGGGGATCAAAACCAGGGCTTTGTGCATGTTAGGAAGTGCTCTACCACTGAGGCACACCCCACCCTTTAGATGCATGTTTTGAAAACTAGGTAAGGTGGGGAAGGAGTAATAGGACAAAGTAGAATCAATGAGTGCTTTAACCCAGAGTCATGCAATAGAACTCTCTGCAATGATTGAAAGCTCTACTCTGTTATGATCAATACAGTTGCTACTAGCAATATATGACTCCTCTGCAACAGAAGTATGGCCAGTGCGACCGAGGAACTGAAATTTTAACTTCTTTAAAACGTGGTTAGTAGCTGCTCTATAGGAAAGTGCCACTGTCACCACTCAGTTGTAGCCCATATGGACCCTAGTGAAGGTGTGAAGTCTTCTATTAATCTAGTTATGGGGGATACTTATTTGGGTGTGCATGTGCTTGTTCAATCAAGGGTTGGAACACCAAGTTTCCTAAAAATGAGGGACAGAAGGGCCAAAGGAGTAAGGGCTTATTCCTGATTTGCACAGTACTTTCAGGCATAGTACCTCATTCAATCCCATAACAACCCTGAAACAGGCAGGGAACAGATTATCATCCCCATAAAACCCACTAAATTGAGGGATGATAGCAAGGCCCTACAGCAGATATTGGCACCTAGGAGCTAAGTGTTTCTCTTCCTGGTTGGAACACTTTCCAGGGAACAGTGAAGGAACAATGATCTCATGTTACTCATGGCTGCTGCTCAGTCTGGGCCTCTCAGAATAAGAGAGATTCTCTGCTTCATATTCCTTTTTCTACCTGATTGTGGATCATAAACCATTACCAAGAACCCTATCATATTCCCTTCCCTCTCCCTTGATTTAGGCATTTAGGGATGCATTTGAAAAATTCACTCATATATTCAAAATTACATATTGAGCATCTGTCATGTCCCAGACACTGTTCTGGGACACAGCCATGAACTAAAGTAAGATCTCTCTTTTGTGGTGCTGACAATTCTGGTAGAGGAAGACTAATAATAAATAATGTACATTCTGTATTTTTGTAATATTTCATAATAATATACCATGGTTTCTCATGTCTTTTATGTCACACATAAAACACTGTCCAATGTACCTTTTTGTAAATCTGGACTTGCACTTCAAGCAAACTGCCTGGCTTGCTGAAAGGTGGAAACACCTTTTGAGTTAGTCTTTTAACAAGTGTTGAGTGCCACCTATGTGCAGAGTGTGATATTGGGGACTTTGGAGAGATGCAAATGACTGATAGGACTGGGTCCTACCTTAGGGGATTCCCAGTCTGATGCAAGAGGCAGCTCCTTTCCTTGGGAGCTCCCAGGCTACAGAAGGAGCAAACAGTGTAGTCTGGAAAGGCAAACTTCAGAACCCACTCAAAAAGGGGAATCCCATGTACATGCACAACCAGCTCAGCCTAGACTGTGTGGACTTGGGTAAACTAACCCCTCTTATGATCATGGAACTAGATAGAGGACAGCTTCAGGGAACAAGAAAAGGGACACCGTAGGAGCTGTCCCATGTCCCAACAGTGAGGAGGAAAGGAAGGACAGCCCCTACCGGATTATTGTTACATTACTGAGACTCTGGATGAGATGGGATTTGAGGGACTGGTGGCAAGAATGAAGAGCTCATGGGCAGGATGGGAGGCAGGTATTCCAGGTAGAGGATACCTCCTGGGAGATGGTAGGAGTGCTGGGCATAAGCCTTGGCAATCACCCCAATTCAAATCTGATTGAAGGTGCAGAAGAGAAAGGACCAGCGCTCCAGGGTAGGGGTGGGGTCTTGACCAAACCCTTGGAGATGCATAGTGGCAAGAGAAAGGACCACCGTCAGGGTCAGAGGTGCAGGGGCTGAGTGGGGGCAGTCCGGATGGGGTCCTTCCCTGAGTGCCCAAG
The DNA here is from genome assembly GCF_902686445.1 of Sciurus carolinensis. Taxonomy (NCBI): domain Eukaryota; kingdom Metazoa; phylum Chordata; class Mammalia; order Rodentia; family Sciuridae; genus Sciurus; species Sciurus carolinensis. The sequence goes on along the minus strand of NC_062232.1, from coordinate 108,762,866 downwards.
TTTCCTGACAGCTGTTGAGGAAGCGAGGTGAGAAAGGGTTAAGTGTGCCCTCCACCGCCCCAAATGCTTCCTGTGTTTGAAATCCTTTAGGTCTCCGCAAACTCTCTGGCCCCTGGCCAGGCGGGCATTGTCCGGGGAGCGGTTGTGGGTTGCCCGAGCGGTCAGTCGCTCAGTCTTTGTTGTGGGGCCACCTCGGGGTTCCCTCTCGCGCCCTGCCTGGGGTTGCAGAGTGCGTGCCTGGAGGGGGGCGGTGCGGGAGGCTCGCTCCCTCTCCCTCTTCCTGGCCCCCCCTCCAGCCCTCCCGATGACCACATGACCAAGTGGGCTCGCGGCCAAGCCACAAGCTACAAAATGCAGCCCCTGGAGTGAGCGGGGAGCATTCTCGCTGGCAGCCTGGGCCACAAGCAGTTGCAGACGCGGCCGAGCAAAGTCAGCCACTTGGAAAGAGATCGCTGCAGAGCTCTGCTTCGCGGCGCTGCTCCGCGGCGGCGGAGGGAGGCTGCAGGAGAGCCCGCGCGGAGGCGGCAGACTGCGGCGCTCACACTCACGCGGCCCGGGAGCCACGCGAGTCCCACGCCCGCACGCGCCAGCCGCGGCTTGCGCCTTTTCGGTGCCTCAGGGCTCCCAGCCTCTCCCGCTTCCCGCCGGCTCGTCAGGGCCGCGGCGGCCCGAGGAGCAGTATGAATCTGCGGCTCTGCGTGCAGGCGCTGCTGCTGCTGCTCTGGCTCTCCTTGCTCGCGGTGTGTGGAGGTGAGTGCGCGCCCTCCTGCGCGCCCGCTCTTGCTTTGGCTTTCCCCGGCGGCAGCCGGCGCGCTCCCCTCCCTCCGCCCCACTCGCGCTCTCCCGGCCTCCCAGGGAGCCCGGCGCGAGCCATGCAGCAGCAGCCACGCGCTGGCCGCGCCGGGCGGCAGATTGACAGGGCGTCCGGAGCCAGGGGCGGCCCGCGGCGGGGACCGGTTCCTGGCGGGGTGGGGGTTCAGAATGGCCTGGAGCATCACCGGTCTGCGCCTGGCCCCTTCTGACCGCTCCTCTAGGTCCCGAGGAGCTCAGGGCCCCAGGCGAGCGCCTCATGTCCCGCACCCTGCACCCCACGTGGCGGGGGCATGAGGGCCTGCCCAGCTCCCCGCGTGGGTCAGAGGAGAGATCGGACCTGAGGTGGGTGGGCTGGGTTCCCGCGTCGAAGGTCTTCTGGCTCCTGGAGGTTAGGGGCCGCAGGCCACTGGGGATGATGTGCCAACATGCCGACGTGACACTTGTTGCATAGGCAGGAGTGTGCGGCGGGGGCGGGGGCGGCGGCGGCGTGGATCCCAGCTGTTGCTACTTTCAGCCTGCAAGTGAGCAGAGGCAGCCTCCCCCAGGCTGCCCTGCCGGTCTTCTTCATTACTCCAAGGTCCTCTCTGTCTCCTCCCCGACTCCTGCACAGGACGCCTTCCCCACAGCCTCCGTGCTACTTCCATATCCTGGCTCCAACCTCCACTTTGTCCCAGGCATATGCATGCTTCACCTTCATCCCTCTGTCTCCCAGCCCCAAACCAGGAAACAGGCACTGACTTGGCACCTCTATGCAGGTCAGGGGGGCCCTTTTGCCCTTACCTGTACCACACCCTCACCTGGTAATACTTGGCACTGGGCTCCCTTGCCTGTCCCAAGCCTGGTTCCCATCCATGCCCCTGCAGCCCCTGCCCAGGTTGCCTGTCCTTCGTGGGTCAGTGTCTCTCCAGGCTGCCAGCTCCCACCTCCAGCTGCCACAGTCCTGTGATCTGGCTGTCACTGCTGCCTGCCTGGCACCAGATGGAGAAGGCCAAGACTAGGTGGATTAATGCCAGTACCAGGGCTGGAGTCACAGGGAAGTGAGGTTGGAGGAAAGCAGAGAGCAGAGCAGCAAGTTTCCTAGAGGAAGGACACAAGGCCGGACTTGATTCCAAACCCTCCAGAACAAGAATGATGGCTTACAGCCCAGGAACCTCTGGGGGTTCAGCCAACTCTGCCTGCCTCTTTATATAGGCCACCTCCTTTCTCTACTCTTGCTCTTTGGCACTGGCCTGATCCCAGGAGCACTGCTGAGCTTCTTAGGAAGGTGCATTGGTTGGGTCTGGCACCTCCTGCCTCCAGCTGGATGTCCAGTGATCTCCCTCTTTGAGACTCCAGCACTGAGCCGGTTACCTCCTTGGGAAGAAGGGAGCAACCTTTCTCCTCAGAAACTCCTGTCAGGCAGGCAGTGGTTGGAAGGGAACAAATAAAGACACATCACCGGGGCCCACCTCCCAGGAGCTACCATCCAGTAGAGTTGGCAAGACAAGAAACCACAGGCAAATGGTCCATGGTGTTGCCTTCAGGGGAGAAAAAGAATAGGTGCAGAAAGGGTATCTGAGAGGAAGCTGAGGTTTTGGGATCGCACACTCAAGGCTCCCTTGAGGTAACAGGGAGACCCTTGGCCAACAGATACCACTTGAGCCTTTGTGGCAGTACTGGTAAAGGGAAGAGCTCGTTTCAAAGGAAGAGAAGTTGGCCATGCTGCCAGAACACTGTGTGCTTCTGGCCCAGACTCTGCCGCTTCTTGCTTTATTTCTCCCTTTTTCATGTCATCTGTCCCCTGATTTGGGGACATTCTTGCCCTCATATTTTACCTAAGCCTAGCATTGGAAACTTTCAAAGCCCCCACTTCTTTTCCACCTTTTGACTTATCCTGGAGCCAAGGAGAGCACCTCCCTGCAGGTGGTCACTAGCCAGGGGTCTAGGTACACATGCCCCCTCTTCCTGCTTTCTGTCCTGGCCTAGAAACAGGCACCCCAGAACTATCTTATCCTTGGCCCAGACTTACATGCACTCTCTTCAGCCAGAGTCCCCAAACTTCCAGGCCTGAAAACCATGCTTCCTCCTCTTGCCCCACATTCTGTCCTGACATGGGATGTTCACCTCCACTCCTCAATTCCTTCCCTCCCTCACCTCCACTCCTCAATTCCTTCCCTCCCTCCTTCACTGCCTCCTGACCTGGGATACACTTTGCTCTTCTGCGTCTGAATGCTGCTGGACCCAGGCCAGTGTCCCTAGGTCTTTGAGCACCTCCCTTTCTCCCCTCCTGCTCCCCCTTTCCAGTCCCTGCTCAAAGTATGCAGTCACAGTGGCAGTGTGAGGACAGCCTACTGTATTCCCCCCACTGGGGGAGCATCTTCTCTCCATTCCCAGTCCCAAGCACTAAGTACCCATGGAACCTGAGCCCGGCCTCTCAGAAGCAGAGGACTAATGCAGGTCAAGTGGAGGGACAGGCTGCCAGAACCTGAAGTGACCAGGCTGAAGAGCTGGCACGAAGAGATAGCACAGGGTCCTGGAGAAGGGGACTGGGGTGGGAGGCTGGGCAGACAAAGGAAAATTGCCTCACCTCAGAGACACATGCAGTGCCACAGAGCAGCAGAGGCAGGGGGTGCATTGCCAGCAGGGTCCCCAGCAGAGCATGACTGTGAGCTTTTAAAGCAATCACAAGACAAGCCAGACCACAAGAAGGAAAACAGGTGCATCATTCCTGGTGAGGCCGGCAAGTTCTTGAAAAGTTGCATGTACCTCTTTGTACATTGGCAGGGTTGGAGTTCAGATTGCATGTAGGTCACATCCCATTCTCCCCTGACTGTGGTTCTCAGTGTGGAGATGCTGTAGCTTCATGACTCAGGGCACTTCAGAGAGCAACAGCTCTAATCCCTCGAGCTCTGTGATTCTTTGAGGGATCGCCCATCTTAAGCAGCACATGAGTTGGAAGGAAATATTGAAGTGCACTGGGGATGGCCCCTATTTCTAAAGGCGAGTTCTTTTGTACAGGCAGAATCTCTGCAGTGTTGAGAAACAAGTCTCTAATTTGCCCTTTTGGACAGCACAAAGGTAGAGTTTCAAGTGTCAGCTTATCTGACAGTGAGCCAGACTCAGCATCAAAAGTAGGAAACAGGTGGGTGATGGGCTCAGGGTTAGGGAGGAACCTACAGACTTCTGGTGACAAGGAGGACAATGAGCCCCCATCCAATGGGATACAAGGGGCCAGGGGCTTCTAGGTGGCTGCCCTCCAGGGCCTGGCTGATACTCAGTGAGCTCAGGGTGACTCTTCTCTGTATGCTTACAGTCTAGACATCTTCCTGGCCACTGTCTCAGCCACCATCCCTGCTCTTCATCCTGGCTTGTGACCTCCCTTCCCATAGGACCCTCGCCCAGCCCTCCCTTCCTGAATATCACAGGCACAGTCTGGTATGCTTAACATGTGGGGATGATACTCTTCTCCTTCTGGCTCTGTGCCTCTCTTCCCATGCCTGCTTACCCCTGGGGTACAATGGCCTGTGCTCTTGCCCCTGCCCTCACAGTAGTTGAAGTCATGGACATTAGAACAAAGGCTTCACTTACATTTTAAGACCCTTATGTCCTTCCCTTATTCCTGGCCACATGCTCAGCATAGTTCCTATTGCCCTGAACCCCGAGTGTGTATCTGATACTAACTCCTGATCAGCATCATTCAGATCCATCCTAAGTGTGCAGAGTGAGTTTTGGGGTTCCCCCAAGGGCATACATTGGAACTGCTAGGATGGGAACTTAATGAAGGTCTTTCCTTCCCTCTTTTCCCTCCCTCTCAAGTGCCAGCCTCTTAGCAAATGGCAGCAAGAGGGGACCTCTGGATCAGATCAGACAGAAGCCACCCCCTTGCTCCAGCTATCCCTCCTATTCCAAAATGCAAATATAATTTTTTTTTTTGGTACCGGGGATTGAACCCAGGGTCACTTTACCACCGAGTCACATCTCCAGACCTTTTTATTTGTTTTTATTTTGAGACACGGTCTTGCTAAGTTGCTCAGTACCTAACTAAGTTGCTGAGGCTGGCTTTGAACTTGCGATCCTCCTGCTTCAGCCTCCCTAGCTGCTGGGATTACAGGCATATGCCACTGTGCCCAGCTATTTTTGTTTTAATTCTTATAGGTTATGAGTTTAGGGGCTCAGTTGACACATTAACCCACCTTGACCATTAGCACGGAAGTATGGCTCGTTAACCAAGTAACCCTAGTTGACAGTGGGCCTGATGTTTTTTCTTGGAGAAGGAAAGGAGGGTGCAGGGTTAGAGATGTTCATGTGTGGGGTGGGTATGTGTGTCTGAATGTGAGTGGGGAGAAAGAACAACAGGCCCCAGAGGCTGAGCAAAGAGGGCCTAAAGGACAGATCTCACCCACTTTTGGCCTAAGAGGAGACTAAATGCCTGGAAATTGTGTGCAAACAGAGGAGGACTCATAGGAGCCAAGGAAGAAACCAGAGCATGGGGGCATTGGAGGCGGGGTTGGGGGATGAGAAGCAGCCAATGAGAGGTTATATGGAAACTGTGAGCTATTAGGGATTCCTGAATGGATGGCAATGAGGTTCAAGAGACAGGATATAGCCGAAGGCAAATCTGATGGTGTGAGAGGCAGAGAGACTGGTACTCATTATCAGTGGCCTGAAGACTGGCCCCATATTGGGCACTGCACAAGCACCCTGCCCCTCTGCCTCTTCCCAACACCGTCTCATCTCAACACACTGCCTGAGTCTGTTGGCCACACTTGTCTCTGGGTGCCAGCTTGGCTTCCCTAGCTGGACTTTAGGCTTCAAGAGAACTGGCAAGTGTGCCTTCTCCCTAATCATGCCCAAGTATACCCAGCACCACTTGGATTCCACTGTCAGGGCTCGGGCTGGCATCAGGAGACTTCTACTCTAAGCCCCATATGGGCAGATGTCAAGAGGAACCTGGGGGAGCAGAACAGAAACCAGCTAGGGTTAGAATAGAAGGAATTTACATCAAACACAGGATGGGAGGTATGATCTGGTGCATATACATGCTGTTAAGGTGACCATTCACTCATCCATCCATCCATGCATCGTGCATGCAATGTTTATTAGCCTCTAAATATGGTCACAGGCTGAGTCACAGATGCCCAAGCTACACCCACAGGGCAGCCTCAGGACAAGTGAGATGCCTAACCACTGATGAGATGCCCATGGGCGAGGCATGAGATATCTAGTACTCAAAAGTGGGTCACCCTGCCCATCAAAGTATGTAGGAGAACAATGACGTGATGTTCAGGATTTGCTTTAAAATACCATAGCCAAGAAAAAAGAAAAGGGACAACTGGAGCATATGTGACTCCATCTGGATTGCTATTGAATCTGGGTGATGGATCCATGGAAGGGGAGTCATAGTAATGGTGTGTGTCTGAAATGTCTAAAGTATACCAGTCACTGGGGCACCATGGTTACTGCCTCCTGCACCCCAACCAAGTATAGGCCTGATGCCCCAGAGTGCACCTCTCAATGACCTTCCAAAGAAAAGAACCTGTTTGTGCCTGTCAGAAACATGATTCAACCATCAAAACCATCTACCTCAGTGGCAAGATGTGAGTTGTGGGTTCTGTTTGCCCTAGGACAGTGTGCAAATGGCAAATTTTTCATCAGGATAGTGAAGAACGAAAAGAGAAAGCTATGAGGAGTGCCACCTCATGGAGAAATTGTTCTCTCCTGTGGGCCTATGGTCTGTGGTCCCCTTTCCTGGCCATCTGCCATTTTCATTAGCTTTCCAATTAACAAACCTTTTCCTTTCTGCAGTGCCTGTGATGCAGTCTCCTGATGAGAAGGGGCTGGAGGAAGGCAATGTTCGCTACCTGGTGCAGCCCAGGGCTTCAAGGAATGGACCCTGGCAGGGAGGCCGGAGGAAATTTCGCCGCCAGAGGCCCCGCCTCTCCCACAAGGGCCCCATGCCTTTCTGAAGCAGGTACTCACTGGAGCCCCTGGTCAGTCAGTGGGCAGTGCTAAATGGGAAGGGAAGGGAGAACCTAGAAGCTAATAAGCCCACTGCTTACCACTGGCCAGACACATCATCTAGCTCCTTCACTTTACAGAGGGGAAGACTGAGGCCCAGAGAAGGACTTGACAGTTGGGACTGATATCTGGACTTCCCAAGAGCTGAGTGTTACCTCCCTTCTACCCTATTGCCTGGGGTTGGGCAGGCTGACCGTTGGAGAGTTCTGGAAGTCCTAGCAGCCCTTAACTGGGGAGAGGTGCACAGGATGTGCCTATGGGTGTCCAGGTCTAGGACTGAGAAGGAAGGAGGCAAGAGCAGGAAGAGAGCTGGTTGTGGTGGTCCAGAGCTTCAGGTATCAAAGGTGGCTGCAGAGAGCAGGGCCTAAGGCTGCCTCTGAGGCCTGGGCTATTACCATCCCTTGTAGCTGGGACAGAGGAACACCAACTCAGAGTCTTGGGCTTTAGGTTCAGGGGTAGGGATATAGGGGGTTGAAGGCTGTTCTCTCCTTTCCTGGGGCAGGGGAGTCCTTTGACCTGGGACATGTCCATGACTTCTCTTGTTATTTTTTGTTTCTTCAGGACTGAAGGGGCCCCTAGGTGCCCATCCCCTGCGGTTCTCTCTACTCCACAGTTTGGTCTACTTCCCTGGAGCCCTCACATCCATTCAGCTGCCGTCTTGCACCTGTTCTAGCTGCTGATGGTCCCGGCTCTTCTCACCCACCAGCTTCCTCTAATGGCGTGGTCCTGCCCCTCATTCAGATGATTCCATTTCTCTCATAAGGATCCATTTAACCCAACTTTCTGGCCCCTCCCTGGACTGACTCTGGATACCCAGCTTCTACCTGGCCTGCTGCATACCCTAGTCCCTATTTTACCCATCTATGGTCCCCACCATTCAGTTAGCCTTTCCCTCCTCAATCCTGCCCTGGAATCTGGATGGAAACACTCTCTTCTTCAGTGGGCTCCTTTCAGATCCATATTTTCTTGTCAGTTGGACCCTTCTCTCTGCCACCAGAGAGGAATACAAAGATGTACAATGAGATAGTTAGAGGGGCTGGGTGTTGGGATCCAGAGAGGGTACATTGGGGGCACCAAAATGGGGAGGAATGGTCTTCTGGTGAAGTGGGGTGAGGCACTGGAGAAGAAGACCAATAGCCTCTGTGACCTGTTCCTCATCCCTGTGTTGGGCTTCGTTCAAGAAGAAAAGAAGAAGAGGGGCCCCTGAAGTACTTTGTTACTTCTCTCACCTTATTCTGTCTCCTAAAACATTCTTTCTCTCTATCCCCCACAACTAGTTCAAATTCTGGGTCACAAGAGGAGGGTGCTGGGCCTGATGTGGCCCTATACCCTCCCAAGGGTAAATGCCAAGTAGGAGGGTTGTTTTTGCCAAGAATCCCAGAATATCAGAACTGAAAGGACCCTTGGAGATCACTTAGCTCAGCCGCTTTATGCCAAAGCCTGTGAAAACAGAGTCCTGGAGAGGGGAGTGATCTGCTCAGGGTTACTGCTGAGTCAGAATGGGGACCAGGTCTCCAGATTCCCACTTTATGATATCCTCTTCCCTCTTGATGATGCCTAACAAATGAAGTGCCTTTTGCTGGGGTTAGGGCTGGGAGTGTCTGGGAAGGGAAGGGAGAGGTAAGCTGGCTGTGAACTGCCCTGTTGTGGGGACGGAGCTGCTCCTACCTCCCTTGCCTTCCCCTGCTGCTCCATTCCCAACCTGGAAGGTTCCAGAACTGGCCAGCTGCCCCTCTTCTGGCAGTACTCCCATGCCTCAGGAACTTTAACAGGGGAGCTCAGGCACTGGGATTACTGTTCAGACCCCACACTGTCCATTGCCAGAAGTAGTCTTAAATCATTGAACCCATTGGCCTCCCCTTCGTGTTGACTGGACCCTCTTTCCTAGTGGACTTCCTTGGGGAGCAGAGGGCAAAGAATGGCAAAGAAAGGGAAGGAGAAGAAGGAGAGATGGGAAGATGTACAGATAGGGTTGCACCTCTTTCGCCAGGGCCTGTCTTCCATGAGGGGCCTTCTCAGCCCTTCCCTCTTGGGGACCCTCTTGCTTTTTTGCCTGTGCAGATTTCCTTCCCAGAAGCCTCTAAGGAGGGAGAAAAGGGAAGACAGAAGCTTGATGCCCACCTACATATACATAGGGTAGGGGGAGTCAGGGCCCCCCAGGTCCCACAATAACGCCAATGCCTGCCTGTCCACCCCCCCTCAAGTCTTTCCCTCTGCTGCTGCTAATGCTGCTGCTGCTGCTGCTGCTGCCATAGCCTCAAAGCCCACCCTGGGGAGCCAAGCTGGACACTGTCTCCCCACCCCACCAGACTTGGAGTTGGGGCTGACCAGTGTCCAGAAAGTCTCTTCTGCTACTCGTCCCCCTAGTAGGGACCTTGCCTTTTTATTCCTCCTTTCTGCATCTCCTGCCTCATCAGCCTGTCATAACCTACAGCCAACCCAGCCCCATGGGGAAGGGAAGAGGAGAGGGATGGTGGCTGAGACAGATAGGAGATACAGGGCAGAGGAGGGTAGTGGGTGGGCTAAGGGGGCTGTCTTATTTAAAGTGGTTGTGTATGATTCTTATACTAATTTATACAAAGATATTAAGACTTTTCATTAAGAAATTGTCCCCTTCCTGTAATTGTGTTTGCTGTGTTTGTAAAGATTGTTCTGTGTAAATATGTCTTTATAATAAAGAGTTAAAAGCTGACAGTTTGCCCTTACTCTTGGAGGTCATGTTCAGAAGGGGCATTTCCCCTGTGCAGGGCCATGGTTGTCCCTGTGCCCACAGATTGCGCATGCAGGGAGGTAAGTGCTTGCATCCCAAATCGGTTCTAGGTCAAGTGGCCTGAAACCAACTTGCCACAAGCTCACAAAAGGAATCTATGCATAATGACCAGCTCACACAAAATTCAGCCCACTCTTTAGTCTTTGGCATCTGTTTGAATGTCCTAATTTTTTCTGGCAGTGACATTTAAAGGATTTTTTTTAACAGCAATTTACTTAACATGCTGATTGAAAGTGGGATTTCTACTAAAAGTTGTATTGGTGGGTGTCTTCTACTTTATCTACTCTTGAACACTTTCGGGACTTTTTAGCCAGTTTGCCTTTCTCAAAAAATGGTATGTTTTCAGCAAAAAATACATTTGGTAAGACTTTGTATGTATCAATTTTATGTTTCACAAAGTGGAGTTGTAAGATGAATGAGATAGACCGAAAAATAAAATGCAAGGAGTTCAATACAGTTCCACCCCATCTGTCTCACTTTTTCATGCTTGTTGTCAAAATGTCAATATCTTGCAGAACAGAAAGGAACATTGGGTACATGCTAATTTGGTTAATAAACACATTAGGTGCACACAGGCATACACTATACAGAGTAAAACCCAATGAGAAGGAGACAGGAGTGATCAAAATGGGTGTATTCGATAAATCTTGTGGGGAATTCGATGGATTTGACAAGTATTTAGTGCCAGAAATATACAACTTTAAAGAAAGTGCCTTCAGACGAAATTGCTAAAAAGTCATAAAACCAATAGGAGATAAAATAGAAGTCACTCATAAGCATAAAAAACTATCTCACCATTGACAAAGTGCTGCAAATTATGACACAGTGATTTAAAAATATGACATGTTAGAAGTCTCTTAGGAAAATTGGTGCAAAATGTCTTATTTTAAAATTACTAGTTTGACTTTTAGACAAACTAGTCATTGGAGGAACTGGGTTTAGGTAGAGGTTATGGGTGGCCTGACTTTACTCTGATTGGCCTGTTATCTCCCTAATCACACTCAAAGCTCTAATTTCATATGAAACCAAGAAGAAAGGGGTGGGAGCAGGGCAGAACAACTTAATACTGACCCATAAGATTACAGGCCTTTAACAGTTTACAGAGCTCTTTAAAAATATTAACTCATCTTCCTAATAACTGAGCCACAAAGCCCACTACTAGATCCCTGTTTAAAAAAAAAAAAAAATATATATATATATATATATATACATAGTTTTTAGTTGTAGATGGACACAATACCTTTATATTATTTATTTATTAATTTATTTTTATGTGGTGCTGAAGGTCAAACCCAGTGCCTCACACATGCTAGGCAAGCGCTCTACCACTGAGCTACAACCCAAGTCTCTTGAATCTCCATTTTACAGATGAGAAAATAGGCCAGGAGGGGAAGTGACCAGTCCAAATTCTCGCACCTTGCAAGTGAATTTTAAATCTGGTCTGCTAATTCTAGAATGTGAACTCTTTCTACAGTAGTAGAAAGGAAGGTCCTCTAACCAGAGGGTACAAGATGTGTTTTGTTTTATCAATAAGTGCAATTGAAATTTGGGATACAAGATAAGACAGCCTGGCCGGATGAGACTGGGGAAAGTGAGTGGAGTCTGAGCAATTAAAACTGGCCCCAGAAAGTTCAATAACATTTGGCTAAGTTTGGCAGGAGGATGGTGGGTGGAAGAGGTTGGCACAAGGAAGCCGGAGCAGCCACCAGGGTCCATGGGGCATATTTAGTCAACTGGATCCTAGTGGGTGGACACAGCAGGGGATGAGGGGAAGGAAAGTTGGCAGGCTTCTGTCAGGATAATTAGATGTCGAACCAAAAGAAAGCAGACATACAGGTTGCCACCCTTTGGACATATCTTAGATTGACCTAATAAATACAACAGAATCTGCGTGGGGCTGTTTGTCAATATGCAGAGCCTTATTTACTTATTTGCTATTTTTATTTTGGTACTGGGAATTTAACCCAGGGACACTTTACCACTGAGCTACATCCCGGCCCTTTTTATTTTGTACTTCTATTTTGATGCAGGGTGTCACTAAGTTGCTTAGGGCCTAACTTGCTGAGGCTGGCCTTGAACTTGTGATCCTTTCAAGTTGCTGGGATTATAGGCATGCACCACCAAGCCTGGCTCAAAATGCAGAGCTTTAGAAAAAGAAAAAGAAGTTCACTTAACTGATTGTTTCTGACCAGGAGGTCCTGGACTAAGGTTGAAGGGTGAGGGCAGAGAACCTGAAAAACAACACTGCTTCAAATTCATCCGGAAATTAGTCAGTTTCTGAAGTAACAGAGATTAAAGATACACATGACTTTTCAGGCCCCCATGTGTGGTGTCAAATGAGCCATAGCTGCTTTGAAGCCCAACACTTCAGACTCTCCCATAAATCCTGGTTGACTTGGTACTCCCAAATGGGGCAAGGCTTCTCTTCCACAACCAAGGTAACCATGGAACCTGGTTTGAGCGGCCATTCTGAGGTGATTATATAATTCCATTTTTGTGGCCTAAAGGTTATTCCACTGAAATCTCTCAATTCAAGGTTACTTTCTGACCACAGTGAGCCTGTGCCAGTTAACTGCCAAAGAAAATGGTGGAGAAGACTTAGTGCCTTCTTCTCCTAGCCCCAGAAGGGCTGCCAACTCAGCCAGTATTTCCCTGGAACCCCCAAAAGGAAAGGTCTCTGCAGTGCTCCTTTGAAAAGCCAGTTTGCCCTTCGTAGTGATCCATTCTTGGAGGGGATTCTGGCAAGGAACTCCAACTGCAGCCTTGAATTTTGAAATCAGGGGCCAGCAAACTTTTTCTGTAAAGGGCCAGGTAGTAGTTGCTATTTTATGAGCCATTTAGGCTCTGTCTCAACTACTCAACTCTGTTTTTGTCATGTAAAAGCAGCACAGACAATACATGAACCACTGGGCATGGCTGTGTTCCAACAAATCTTTATTTATAAATACAGGCAGCAGGCTGTAGTTTGCCCAACTCTTTCTCAAATGAGGTATCAGCAAGCCCTTCAATTCAGCCCTTGAACCCTTGCCTGGGACCTGAGAGGAAGACTTGCATTCTACAGCAAGGCCTATCGTTAAGGGAATTTAATAAACTGGTTATGATCTGACCTCTATGCCGGTATCTGACCATACTCAGACTAACAAAGTGCTTGCAGTGGAGGGGGAAGTATAGAGTCAGACCAGGATTCAAATTCTGGTACATTTACTCATCGGTGTGACCTCGAAGCCAGTGTCTTGACCTGGAAAATTCTGCATTTTTTCTCTATGCAGGATGCAGCTACCAACTTTACAGGGCTGGAATCAGGACTGAACACCATGGTGCAAGTAAACTGTTTGGCATAGAGCCCATCCCATGGTATCAACTCTCTAAGTGGAAGCTGTTGTTATTTCTGCCAAGTCCTGCTCTAGTCCTGAGAAGCAGACAGGGCAGTCCCCAATTTGTAGATGGGGAAATGGGCTCAGGGAGGCAGAGCTGCTTTTTCAAATGCACATAGCTGCTAATTGTGAGTCATGCTTCAGACCGAGGTTCAGCCTCACCTTGGGTTAGCCACCCTTCCCCAGCATGGGGTTTGCTTCCCCATAAGGAGTGTGCCTTGGTCACTGGGACCTTCTTGTCTCCTAAACAACACATAAGGCCTCTCCAGGGACAGGTTAGGCCTACCTCATTCTCCCTTGAGGTAGCTTGAGCTTCAACAGCAGCCCAAGAGGCCTCTCCAGAGGTGCTAAGTGCTCATCATTAGTTCCTTATCTGGGCATCCTTGTCTGGAACTGTGGAGTCAGGAATCTGTTCCAGAAGATTTAGAAGGCACTAGGGGTACCAGAAGCCTGGGTTATGTCCTGAATCTGCTCCTGCCAATAGTTTGCTTGGCATCTTGGCAAATTATTTCCTTGTCTTCTGAGCTTCAACCTCATTACCTGCCCAGGCCACCTTGGGGAGGTGGATGGGTGTGAAGCACATGATGATGAATAGACCTTGTTGTGGTCCCAGAAACACTGGAGGTCCCTTGGTTTGACCTCCAGAGGGAGTTCAGGGCCTGACACAGGGGCTCATAGGGAGGAATTCTAAGAGAAAAAAAATAGGCATTTGGCAGGAAAATGGGAACTTTAGCCAACAAGGAAGGCCACTGCAGGGTTATATGGGTCTGCACATTTCCCTTTACCTCAGGGGCTTCTGAACCTCCATTTCATACTCTTCCATTGTGGAAACCAAAGCCTTTCTGATCTTTGCTGAGGTTTAAAGAATTGGCAGGCCATAGCCGAGCTAGTCCAGTGACAGAAACTCCAAGTTCAGAGCTCTAGATCCTAAATCCCACTTGGCCAGTAATGCTGTGTGATTCCAGCCAGGTAAGGTCAGTTCATCTTTTGGGGCTCTCAGTTTTTTCTCACCTATTTTCATAGGACAAACACCTTCGCCCTCCCTACCTCAGACATATCAAGTCCTAGAAGGCTAGAGCTGATAGGAGCCTGGGAAGGTATTCAGTACCTCAAACCCTTTCATTTTTTGCAGATGAAGAAAGTCAGACTTGGAAAAGAAAAGTGACCCACTTAGAGGGACGTAGCTAGATAATACCACTGAACTCGTATACTGCATTTCTCAGGTGCCAAACACTTCAATGCGCTGTGCCTGTTCTGACTCAGATCCCATCACAACTCCATTTTATAGTTTTTAGGAAATTGAGGCACTGTAAGGCTAAGTAGTCAGTTTAAGGATCTTCCATGAGGTTTGCTAATGAATGCAAAGAAGCAAGGTGGCATTGCTTAAAAGAAGTCAAAGGCACTGCAGGATTGCCAAGCACTCCCTCAGGGCTGCAGTCACCTGTCGACTGTAGGGTAGAGGCATTGTTCTGGTACCTTCATTCCCAGCGCAGCAGAGTGGCTTCTATCCGCAGGGTGGTGAGAGGCCTGCTTTGAAGAAGATGCCCATCTTTCCAGCTAAGCAGGGATGTCTTTGGCTCCCTCTCAGGCAGGCATGGTAATAAGGGCTAATGAGCCTGGCATATGTTATGGGGAGGGGCATCCTCCTCCCTGTTTCTAGGCCGCCAAACTTTTTCACAGCCTCAAGTTCCTCTAGCCTCCCTTGGGAACTCCCAACTCCTCAGGTGGGAGGGATGTGGAAAGAAGATGAGGACATATAAGACAGGGAGGGAAGAAATCACGCTGAGGCATGGGAATGGGTCCGGGAGAGGTCTTCCCACCCAGCCTCCATCTTCAGGACCTCCGAGATCTTCCAAACTGATTCGCTCCCCCCCATTCTAGGTTACCTTCCAGCTCAGCTCCACAGCCCTCCCCCACTCCATCTTCACTCCCAAATGGCCTTTCAAGTTTAGGTCCCAGTTCTTTCTTATTTATTTATTTATTTATGGTACTGGGGACTGAGCTACATCCCCAGTCCTTTTTATTTATTTTTTTTATTTTGACATAGAACTTTTCAAAGTTGCTGAGAGGCTCACGAAGTTGCAGAGGCTGGCCTCAAACTTGTGATTCTCTTGCCTCAGCCTCTGAATTGCTGGGATCATTGCTGGCTATGTCCCAGTTCTTGTGCAAGTTTCCAAAGGAGTTGCATTAAAAAGCCTTTTGTGCTTGCCCGGACCCATGATAATCAATTCCCTGGACATTCAGCAAGAGAAATGCCTATCCTATGTGGGATACCATGTGGGGGACAGTGGAGGAGGCTTGCTTCTCACCTTTCCTCTGGGAGGCTCCATGAAAAAGATGTGTGTGTTAAGTGACAGACCTGGCTGTCTGTTGCTGCCACAGTGCTCTCTGTATCCCCACTCCACCCAGATCTCTCCTCTGTCCTAACCTGTATATGGGCCCAATTGTCCTCTAGTTTCCCCAGAACTCCCTTCCCTGGTTCTCTGTCTCCCTATTTTCCCAGTCCTTTAAGCGAGAGCCAATGCTGCCTCCCCCATGAAACCCAAAGCTCCCCTAGTTCTGAAGGCCTCCCAGCAAGTGAGACCAGGATTGGAACCCAGGCTTGTTCCCCCCACCTCCAAAGCCCTTGTATTTGCCAGACTGAGCATGGGCACGACCATGATTAAGGTGAGGATATGCACACTTTCTAGCACAGGATATGGAGACTTAAAAATCTTGGCCCCTCCACCTACCAGCCTGGGTCAGTCACCTTCCCTTTCTGGGCCTCAATTTTATCATTTCTAAAATGGCAATAATAATCCCTAGCTCTTTTGCTAGCTTATAGCAACTGAAGTTTCTGAAGTAAAAATGTTTGGTACATCAAGAGTACCATGCACCATGCATGTGTGAAACAGGGAGAAAAATGGCCTCTCTCAGCATCTCTAAAGGACTATAGAAATTCCTTACTTAGATTGGGCATGGAGCTCTGTAGTAAAGTGTGTGCTTAGCATGCATGAGGCCCTGGGTTCACTCCCAGGCACCTCTCCCACCAAGAGAAAAAAAAAAAAGAAAAGAAAAGAAATAGGATCTTTGGTCAACATTCACCAAATGTTTCTTGAGTGCCTACTATGTACCGCACTTCTTAAACCTGGAGAGGGAGACAGTTATTATTCAAGTATCACAATGAATGTCTGACCAGAAGCCGAGGAAAACACCAGGCCTCTAGGCAGTTTCCTACCCAATGTACCAGGTACTTGGGGACTTGGGGTGGTGGTCAGAGAAGACTTCCTGCAGGAGAAGTGCGAGCTGAGACCTCAGGAAGGCAGGTCCTTACAGAGAGGGCTCAGGAGTTTACTGCTTCATTCTCTCTCTCTCTCTCTCTCTCTCTCTCTCTCTCTCTCTCTCTTTCTCTCTCTCTCGTCCCAGGATTGAACTCGAGGGCACTTAACCACTGAGCCACATCCCCAGCCCCTTTTATTTTTTATTTTGAAACAAGGTCTCACTAACTTGCTTAGGTTCTCACTAAGATGATGAAACTGGCTTTGAACTTAGGATCCTCCTGCCTCAGCCTCCAGAGTCTCAGGGATTGCAGGCATGTGCCACCACGCCCAGCAGACTGCTTTATTCTCAAACTCATTTCCCAGCAGAGGAAGCAGACCTTGAGAGGCAGTTACTTGACCAGTGAGCCATTCCATTGACCTGCGTTTTGGCGGACTCCCTTCCCGCCTCTAGGCTGGCAGGCAGGGTTCGCTATGGCAGTTAAAGCATTCTCTCTTGCTAACACGCCCAAGGCTCTGTCAATTTCACCTGCTGCTCAGTAGGGGCGGAGGCTCCCCACCCACAGGACTGGGGTGGTTGCTGTGGTCCTGGGCCAACTCACAGGCTGGCCTCACACTTTGAAAGTTTCCTGTACGCTCCCCTTTCCTTGCGGTAGCTCAGCCTCACTTTCTCCTCCCAGCGTGCTTAGTCTTCGGGAGAAATCCAGTGCGCCGTGAGATGCTGCCCCCTGCTGGCTAAGAGCTGGAACTGCAGTCCTGGAAATGCTCGTGTGTATGAACACTGAAAGGCTAAGCGTTTGTTTGTAATGTGTACCTTATTACAGTCTGTAGGTATGCTGACTGCTTGTGCATGATATGTAAGTGGGAGAGGGAGAGTGGTTGCCCTCCAAGGATACCAGGGATGAAGTCTTTGCTGGCAAAGGGCAGTAGCTGTGCCTCGTTTGTTTGCATCCTTACAGGGCTGTCCTAGGTGATCTGGTTCTCTCCCTGTCCCAAGGAGCTCTTCTTTCAGCTAATCCTATGTTCCCACCAGCCTTCCCCCTGCCAGGTGTATCCCAGCACCCCTGCAGCTCCTGTGGGCAATCGCATAGCTGCAGGAGGTAAGAAGCAGATCTGATTCTTGCATATGCTCACAGGAGAGGTCTTAAGAAGTATCTCCATTCTCTGCCAAGGCCCACCTCAGGGCTGCTCATTTCCTCTGTGCTGGTGCAACCTTGCAAGGTGTTTCTGGCCAGGAAACATTCCAATTAGTCAATGCCCATGCCATGCTGGTTATCAGAGATTTTCAAAGATGTCATCCTGTCTACTCTCCACACTCCCAAGTAACATGTATATTTTAATCCAGAATTTCAGGAGGCCATGAGTCAGGGTATTACTCTTGTTCTCAAGCCTAATAAAAAGCTTTTCCCTCCTTTTAGCAAGCCTTTTGCATCACTTCTGCAAATGGCAGGAGAACATTAGCTCACATTGCTGGTCTAATCAAGCAAAATCCCTTGGTGAGGCCATCAGTCATCAGTTAATTTCTCAAGTCACTAGGTTGGGAACAGAATTTCCGGGATGTTACTGGAGTCCTAGGCCAGAGGCCTGATTCTGGGGATCCAACAAACCAGATCTGGATACTTGCCCCAAAAATCAAACAAGAAAAGATAATGGTGAAAAACATGAAAGGAACTTTAATCAGCATAGCTACACTAAGAAGACAAAGGGACCCGTGTCCTTAGCTCTGTCTTTGAGGAACTGACAATGACTTTGAGGTTTTATAGAAAGGGCAATGGGGTCAGGGGCCAGGGGTTTGCATAGCTGGAGGGTTTGCACAGTTGCCAAAGCAGGTGACCTTGGTCAGGTGTGGTCTGGTCCATCGTTATCTCCGGATTGGTCAGGCAGGGAATTGTTGGCATAAGAAAGTTGCTGCTGCAGGCGGGGGAAGGCTGGTTTCCACACATCACAAGATGTTTATTGATCAGACCTGTTGTTTCTGGAATCCAAGGTGAGCCAGAACAAAGAAGATAGATGCAAAATGGAGGTAGAGAAGCCATGTCTTTAATCCTGCTTTTAGCTACCCATCAGTTGCAGGCAAAAGTGAAGCGTCTAAGTACTTGTTGCAGGATCAGTGTCTACCCCTTTGGACTGTGCCCAAAGAGAAAGCTTTCTGAGTGAGCTCAGAGGGATGGGAGTCCTAGAGGAGCCAAGTTCAGCTTCCAGTAATTAACTTCAAGTAAGTGCTCACGCACAGCCTTGCCTTCTCCTTTGCCAGTGGGTGGAACACACTAGCCACACCCAGAGCATTTCTAGGAAATACCCTTTTCTGCTCTTTAGGTCGGGCCTTGATGCCTCCGTGCTGAAGTAGGAGAAGTGGGAGCTGCCTTCCACAGTAACCATTACTGGGCACAGCTCCTCTGCTGCCCATCCCGTGGTACGCCCCTTCCCAACTGCTGTCCTCCCCACAGGGCAGCCTTGAGGACTGAGAGGTGGCATGCCAGAGGGGAAGCTTCCATTCCAGTTCTTCCCCTGGATAGCTGAGATCACTCACCCCCTCTTAGCTTCTCTTCCCTTATCACACGGGGATGATCATTGTATCTCTGGTGGTGGTCCTTAGACGAATGAAGACACTGAGTCCCAAAGCACTTTGAAAAGAAAACAAATGCTGGAAGCATGGGAGTGGGAACTTTAAGGCTCTGAAGTGCTCCCCGAAGCAGCTCCCAGTCAGCACAGAGCCCCACCCTTGCCAGAATCCCATTTTTTATCCCTCAGGTGTACAGAAGACTTAAAGCCAACAGTCAGATAGCATTTCAGGTTTGGTAGGGACTTTAGTTGAGCCATCATTAGGTAATTCAGGCTAACATTTTTTGAACACTTATATGCTAGGTATTATTCTAGGTGCTTTACATATGGAATACTCATTTAATTTCTACAACAACCCTATAAGGTAGAAACTCTTATCATCCCCATTTTGCAGATGAAGAAAGCAAGGCTCAGTAAACTAAAGTAAATCACCTAGTCACACAGTTAGTAAACTGGGCCAAGATTTAGAGCCTGACTGCCTGACTCCAGAACCTGAGATCTAAATCATTATGTTCTAATGGTCTCCATATAACCTCACTGAGCAGTTGTTTTGTCTCTGCTTGAATACCTCCCCACGATGGGGAGCTCATTACTTCTCAAGTAAGCCCATTCTGACTCCATACAACTGTAGCTTCTCAAATCTTCTGGCATCTCTGGTCAAGATTTTGGAGATCCAGACCACACAATGATCTAAGTTTTCTGAAGACTGAAACTGGGAATAGGCTAAAAACAGGAAGTTGTCAAAAGCAAAAATTCCTGTACTCCCTGGCACACAGAGACCCTCTGATCCCACTCCTCTTAGCATTCCAACATCTTTTCATCAAATGGAGGTTGAAGCAGGAAGTAAAATGGTTCTCTCCACCTTGATATTCTTTCAGTCAAGGAAAGTGGACAAGCTGGTGTTGTTTCCTCCAGTTATATCATATCAACAGAACACATGCAGTGCCCATTGTATTAATAGGTGCTCACTAAAAGCTGCACGATGAAATGAACGAATAGATAAGTCAATGAAATACAGGCTCACAGCCTCCTTTCCCACCAGCCTCAGTTTCTTGAAAGAGTTGGTTTTCATCATGCTTTGAGATCCTTAAAAGTGCATTTCCATGGTAACCAGACATGGACCTGACCTTCTTCCAGCCAAATGGAAGCTATGTGACTTTTCTGTCACATAGACTGAGCTCACTCCAGAAAAGACCTCAAATTACCTTTAGTGTCCTCTGAGTAGGCCACTGTCAGTTGGGAGACCTGTGGAGTGGGTACTGTCATGGGCGGATCCCAGAGAGCCCATATCTCCTCAGGGAAGTCCCTGGGCTGATTGACCTTGCTGAGGTTTCCATGGTAACAACACTAGGCTAATGGGTTGCCAGGGTGATGATGCGCTACTGCTAAGATTGCACGGGACCGGACCACACAGGGCCACCGGGTTGAAAAGATGCTAATAACACCTTTCTGAGTTTCCATGACAACAACACTCAAGCACTGGGTAGGCTTTGTCCCAATCCCAGATTAGGCCCCCACCCTCCACACTCAGCAAGAACACCCTGGGGGGCCAGGCCACTGGCCCCATGTCCTCAGGGCTTGGCCCCTGCCATTCCCTCCCAAGGGGAAGAGAAGTCCAGGGCTTGCTCCCCTCCTGGGCCCCCTCTCTGCGCAAACCCCCTCATCATATTTCTCTTCAGGGTGTCCTGCTGAAGCAGACTGGGTTTGGGCAGTTGGGACTGTCAGGTAGAACTGGGACAGGAACAGGCTCAGAGTGGTTGGTGTTGGAGAAAATGATTTTTGAGGAAAGCTTTTGAAATCAAGTGCTTCTCTTGCCTGCTCCCAGGACATGCATTCTGGGGCTGAGGACACAGCCAAGGGTCCATCTCCTCCTAGCAAAGCCAGGAGCATGGAATCAAGAGTTTTCACACTATTTCTAAAACCATGGCACGTGTAAATTCCATCAAAGCAGGATCAGGTGCCGAAAGCATCACCTATTCAATCTCATCCCTCTCCCCACCAGTGTCCTCCAAGGCACCTAGGCTTCCGTGGAACACAATTTGAAAAGTCTCAGCTCTGGGTCCAGATGAAAGGGCTGAGAACCAGAGAAAGGCCTGGGGTTGTGACTCAGTGGTAGAGCACTTACCTAGCACCTGTGAGGCACTGGGTTCCATCTGCAGCACCACATGAAAACAAATTAATTAATTAATTAAACAAAGTTGTAAGAACAATGTTTAAAAAAAGGAACTAGAGAGAGCAAGGGACTTGCCCAAGGTCCCACAGTCAGTCACTAGTATAGCCAGAACTAAAACCCAGGGCTCTTATGTTTGCAGGGTCACTCCCAAAAAATTAGGATGTTATGAACTTTTTGAGTGAGCTATAATCTGGGATCTCTGACTTCCCAAGGACCACTGGGACTTTTACCTTTCTATCTATTCATGGGGCTTATAATGAGGATCTGGGGAAGAAAGGAGGGTCCATTGTGGGGGTAGGCCAAAATGTTTAGAATGGATCTTCCAGTTTTGACACTTTCAGCACCTACTATGCATAAGTCATTACGTTAGGATATGTTTTGTGTGCTATTTGTGCTCTTATTTTTTCTTTATAACAAGTTATGAAAACAGGCATAATTATCTTCCTTTAAACAAATGAGAAAAAGGAAGCCCAATGTGGGGGATAACTGAAGTTTGCGAGTATTACACATTGAACATCTCTTCAGCAGGATGCCTCCTGACAAGCTCCAGCTGGGGATTCTGCGATGACTAATGACCCATGGCCTATCTCTGGGGACACCGAGCTGAAGCAGATGGATGCAGTGAAGGTATTAGAACCCCTTACTACCTGCCCCGCCCCCAGCTAATGTCCTTTAATGCCCCATCATGGGTGAATAAGGAAAATCCCATCTCTAAGGTGAGATGCGTGTTATTCGTTCACAATATGACACAGCTGTTCATTACAACAGGCAGAATATTTTGTGAGTTGGGATGGGGGTGGTGGTGGTAGTGGTTGTATCTAGTTACCATGGAAACTCAGGAAGGTGTTATTAACACTATGTCACATGAAAGGTCGGTAATTATTCCCTGATTCCTGAATGTGTGGCCTAGCTGAGCTGTAGCTAAGATTTGTGGCTCTGGTGAATGTGGCCCCTCTATGGCTTCCTGGGAACTGCTCAAGTGTAACTTCACTGGGACTCAATGGACATTGAGTGTTCTTGGGTTACACCCCTCCAACTGGACATTCTTTCCCTCTGTCTTGTTTGTTTGCGCTGCTACAACAAAATGCCTGAGACTGGGTGGCTTGTAAACCATAGAAACTTATAGTTCTGGAGACTGGGAAATCCAAGGTCAAGGTGCAGGTAGTTCAATGTCTGGTAAGGACTTTTCTAATGGCGCCTTGTTCCTGTGTCCTCCAGAGGGGAGGAGCACTGGATTCTCACATGGTGGGATAGCAGAAGTGAGCAAACCCACCCCTCAGCCCTTTTATAAGGGAACTAATCCCATGCATAAGGATTCCACCCTCATGACTTAGCGCCTAAAACCCCACCTCTTAATACTATCACATTTGCCACTAAGTTTCAACACATGAATTTGGAGGGAGGACACATTCATAGCATCCTCCTTTGAATTCTATCTCACATAAGGTCACTTTCCTGCCAGGTTAGGTGGCACATGCTTGTAATCCCAGCGGCTCTGGAGGCTGAATCAGGAGGACCATGAGTTCAAAGCTAGCCTCAGGAACTTAGTGAGGCCCCTAAGCAACTTAGCAAGACCGTCTGAAAACAAAACAAAACAGACTGGGGATGCGGCTCAGTGATTAAGTGCCCCTGGATTCAATCCCCAGTACATTTACTTTCCTGTCTAACACTGTCTGTCAAACATCCCTCCTTCATTTCACAGTAGCACCCCTCTTTCATATGAACTTGTTTGCATTTGTTTCCATTGTGAGGATTACACTGGATTGAATTCTGAGCATTGACTCTGGGTCTCAGCTCCGTGACTCACTGACTATGTTCCTGGTCAAGTCATTTGACTTCTTCAGGCCTCAGTTTCCTTCTCTGTAGTCTGCGAGTTAGTTGTCCCCCTCTAGGCTGAGAGCTCTGTGACTGCAGACACAGGACTTTCTGATTCACTGCTGTAGCCCCATCCCCCTGTATATCCCTCCTCCTTTCCTCCTCCTCCTCCATAAGAACCCTGGCTCAGCCTTCTTAGGGTCCTGGTGTCCCCACAAAGGTCAGAGAGATCCATGGCAAAGCTCTCACTGGGGCTAATGGTTTAGATGGCCCCTCCATTTCTTTTCTTTTCTTTTCTTTTCTTTTCCTTTCTTCCCTTCCCTTCCATTCCCTTCCCTTCCCTTCCCTTCCCTTCCCTGCCCTTCCCTTCCCTCCCTTCCCCTCCCCTCCCCTCCCCTCCTCTCCTCTCCTCTCCACTCCTCTTCTCTCTCTCTCTCTCTCTCTCTCTCTCTCTCTCTCTCTCTCTCTCTCTCTCTCTCTCTCTCTCTCTTTTTCTTGTACCAGAGATTGAACCCAGGGGCACTTAACTACTGAGCAACATCCCCAGTCCTTTTGCTATTTTTTAAAACATTTCGAGACGGGGTCTAAGTTGCTTAGGGCCTCACTAACTTGCTTAGGCTAGCCTTGAACTTGCGATCCTCCTGTCTTACCCTCCAAGTCACTGAGGTTACAGGCATGTGCCACCATGCCCAGCTTGCCCCTCCCTTTCTAAAGAAAGGCCAGGGGGGAGGCCTCAGGCCCCATGACAGGTGAGATGATATGGAGGTGTGTGGGCCTCTGTCAACCCCAAATCATGCCTTTCTTTGCCACCTTCAAGCAGGGTGGCTGTGAGTGAGTAGATCTTTGACCAGTGGGGACAGAAGCTTTACATACAAGTTTCTCTTCACAGGCAAAAGACAATCTAGGCATAGATTACATAGACATTAAAGTCAGATGGCCTTGATTCTGATCTCAGCTTTGCCACTTAACAGCTGTGAGACTATAGGCAAGGCACTGTAGTCTCAGGGGTAGTTTCCTCATCTATAAGATGGAGGTGATTGGAGGTGATGACAGTGCCTGTCTCATAGGGATCATGTGTTAATGGTTTGTGTGTGTGTGTGTTGGGTATATCTGATAATGCTTGGCATCAAGTAAGCACTCAATAAAAATCAAAGAGGAAACAGCTGGGGGTATAACTCTTTCCTAGCATGGGCAGGGTCCTGGGTTCTATCCCTAGCACTGCAAAAACTTGAAGGGAGAATCAAGGAGGGAACTCTTTACCCCAAGTAAGTGTGGGGAATCCCTCCCTCTCACCCACTCCCCTCCCATTGCTGCCACCACCCCAGTTTGTGGTCAGAGTTGTCCTACTTTCCCATGGGAAGAAAGTCCAAACTAGTTACTCCATTGTTGCTGATTGGGCCCTAGAGCAGGGCAGAGTTTTCTACCTCATGGCCCAGTCTTTTCCCTGACCTTTTCAGCAACAATCAGTACCATTTATTTATTTATGATGCATTTGTTGAGCTCCTGCTATATGCTACTCCTTTGCTACCTCAAGTTTTGCTTGGATCAGCTCTTTAAACTCTGCTTCAAAGGACTACCCTAGCTTCTCAACAGTCCTTTCTTAGCATAAAGTCTCCTTTGAACTATGGTCCACCCCTCTCGGCCACTCAGTGGCTCTACAATCTTGGACCACACCCCTTCCTATTCTGTGCCTCAATTTCCTCATGTAGATAATGAGAGATGGATAGTCTCTAAGGTCCTTTTTAGTGCAGGTGGTTATAGTGACTGGTTGTCACTGGCTTCTTGTCCCAATGTCAGGATGAGTTGTGTGTAACCTAGGAGCTCACGAACAGCAGGACTTGGAGGTTTGAGCCCTGGGTTCCCTGATTGCTGGGAGAGTCTCCAGGCTCAAGGTACTCCAGGACTCCTCAGAAAGGGGTAAGGCCCATGGTGGGGGCAGGCGTGGGGCCTGAGGCAGGGATTCCCAGAAGGGAGACCTCTATCTTTCCAGTGAGTTCCCAAATGTTGCCCAAGGCATACTGGACTCCAACTGAAAGGGGAAGACAGGCCTTGCCAAGACTGGATGAAAGCAGCTGCCCAGATCTGGCTAGGGCCTTCCAGGCCTGGACAGAAACTCTTTCACTAGGCTTGTCAGCTTGCTGGAGAGCCAATGGTGCCGAGCAGCGGCTGCAAGAGGAAATAATGGGAACAGCTCCACTGAAGTGAGAGCCAGGCTCCCAGGCTGCCTGCCTTCCCTGAGGGCTGTGCTTGGCCCACAATGACCCTCCCACACACTCCTCATTAGGCCTTATCCGAATTCCATTGGCCTTACGGCTTGCATCTCACCATTTGGTCTTCAAGGGCTTCCCCACCCACCACCCTCACACCCCAGAGCCTCCCAATTTAAATTACAGTCTCTTGACACCCAAGGAATTCTTACTCATTTCCAGCTGTAGCATTTCCTGTTTGAACCCAAACCTTGGTCCTCATTTCTTTCTTTGTGGGGTGGGAGAGCTCCTCCTCAACCTCACAGGCATATGGGATCAAGCCAAGGTTGGTTCTCTAGCAGAGGAACAGCAAGCATGCTGAAAGCAATGGAGCCTAGTGCAGAACCAGCACTGGACTTGAACTACTTGCAGAGAGAATACCTGAGTTTGCTGGTTCTGGCTTAGCCGTTTGTTGCGTATATAACTTATAGAAAGCCACTCCACCTCTCTGCACCTGTTTCTTCATCTATCACCTATCATCTATCATCTATCATCTATCATCTATCAGGTGATGCTATCACCTGCTCTACCAACCTTGCTGGAGCAATATGTGGCTCATATAAGAATACATATGTGAGAGTGCCCTCATCCTACATGGTGCTGTGTAAATGCTTGGAAGTCACAAGATGCCCTTCCTTCTCTCCTAGTAGTGTGCCTTCCACACCATTTTCTCCCCTTCCATCATCTGCAGTGGGCTCCTTCCCCTTGGCCCTTGAATGTACTCAAAGCATCCCTGTCCCTCCACTGACTTCCACCACCAAATTCTGACAAATGGTCCCTAGCCAGACACCTTCATTTTCTATCCTCCTCCTGCTGTCTGGTTTTCCTTCACTCCTGCCCCTCTCCACTTTTCTTCTTCCCTGATGTCACTGCAGGCATTGGGTCCTTTTGATCCCGATGGTCCGCAGTGATTCCTACCTCCTGCTGTTCCCACCCTTATCTAATCTCTTCCCCTTCAGTGTGGGCTGCACCTATGAGTTTAACAAATAGAATATGGCAAAGATGATGGGGTGTCATTTCTGAGGTTAGATTGTCTGATAATAACTCCTATCTTTATTATACTCCCTCACCATCTCTCACTTGCTCTGAGGAAACCAGCTGCCATATTGTGAACTACTCTCTGGAGAGGTCCACATGGCAAGGAACTGAGGTCTGCCAATAGCCAGCAAGCAATTGAGATTCTCCATTCAATAGCCAGTGAGCACCTGAAGGCTCCTGACAACAGCCTTATGAGTGAGCTTGGGGATTCTCTGCCAATTGAGCCCTGAGGTGACTGACACCTTGGCTATACCTTGGCTATACCCTGGCTGACACCTTGACTATAGTTTGTGAGAGACTCCAAAATGGAGGGGTCCAACTTAACCACACCCAGACCCACAGAATCCAGGAAATAATAAATGCTTTGTTTTTTAAGCTGTTAACTTTGACGTTTCCAGGACTTTGAACAACATAACTAACCAAATATTGCTAGAGAGAAATCAGGCTAAGACCAACTTAGTGAATAGGGCACAATGAAATCAAGAGATAAGGCTTGTTTCCTATTGCCTGGGAATTCATGATCCCAGGCACACAGATGGAGGGGAACAGAAATACACAATCATTTACTATCTGTCTGATGCCTAGTATCATAAAGCTTTGCATCACAGTTTGTAGAAATAGAAAATGCATCCAGAAATTCAAATAAATGAAATTCTCTTAATAGGAAGAAGGATAAAAATTGGGGCACATTTATGCAATGGAATATTATACAGTTATATTGAAAAAGTTGGATGTTTTGGTATAATATCAAAAACCTAATATTGAGCAAAAAGAGCAAGTTGCAAAAAGATGTAGAGGATATTATTTTTATAAATTTCAAATACTCATAAAGCAATCCTATAAATTGTTAATAGATACAATGTATTATAAAAGTATAAAAACACGCAGGGGAAAGGTACAAATCTCTCTCCAGAGCTCCAGACTCACACCCCACTCAACATCTTCCCTTGGATGTCTAGTAATGTGACAGTGATCTAGTGCCTGATCCTCCCCTCCCACAAACCTGCCCCCAACCTCTGCAGTAAATGACAGGACAACTCCAAAGTGTCTCAGGAGGAAAACTTTTGGGTCATCTGTAATTTTTCTCTTTCTTTCCCATTGTGCCTTTTATCAAATCCATTGGCAAATTCTGTTGACTCTGCCCTTAGATTAGGTCTAGATTCTGCCTGTGTCTCACCATATCCACCATTACTGCCATGGCCTAAGACATCATCAACTTTCACCAGGATTATTGCAAGAGATTTCTTCAGTCTCCCTATTTCCTACCCTTGTTCCTCCTCAGTCCATTGTCAACACTGTAGCTGGAATAATCATTTACAATCTAAGGCCACGTCTCTGCTCAGAACCCTCTGATGGTCTCCATCTCCTTCATTACATTGGCAAATGAGGACCTCCAGGATCTGGCTACCATTAGTTCCCAGCCTCACCTCCTGCTGCTCTTCCCTTGAACCTTCCACTCCGAACACACTGACCTCCTTGTTAGTCCTTGTTCACTACCAGCACATTCCTACCTCAGGGTCTTTGCACTTGCTACTCCCTTAGCACAGACTATTCTGGATATCAGCAAGGTCTACTCTCTCATGTCCTTTGGTATTTACTTTAAATGACACCTTCTGAGTAAAACCATTTCGACCCATCATATTTAAAATGATTGCAAATACCCTTTACTCAATTCCTCTTTCTTGCTCTATTTTTATCCATACCACTTATTGCCACATGTCACAGCACACATTTTAGTTCTTTGTTTATTGTTATTCTCTCCCCATACAAGAAATGTGAACTCCAGGAGGGTGGGGATTTTTGTTTGTTGTGTTCTCTACTGTATTCCCAGGGCCTATGAACTTGGCACATAGTAGGTGAAGACAGGTGGCAGCTTCACCCAGGAAGTTTTGCCTATCAGTTAGGGAAGGCTTTCTGGAAGATTCTTATTCCTACACCCATGGCAAAAGTAGTGTCTGGTCCTGCCACACCTAATGGCCTCTCTGGAAGAATGGATTGGGTGAGAGTATGCATGAGAAAGAGTATGTGGACCTGAGTGGAAATGGATAGGGCTAAGAGTGGGGAATGGAGGGAATCTTATTGTGTGTGTAACTGTGGGGGTAACTGTATGTTGGTACTCAGGAAGGAGAGGGGAAAGATGCCTGGCTGTGTTAGGGTGAACCCAAGGCACAGAGGTCTAGTTAGCCCCTCAGATTCCATCTTGGATTCTAGCAGGTGTCCTTAGTATGGTCAACCTAGCTGTATCTTCCCAAGTAGTGTCCCTTGAGGGTCCAGGAGTGCTGGTGACTATTAGACCAAGCATCATAGAGGAGGTGGGGTGAAGCTTCAGGCATTTCCCTTCAAAACCCAAAGGAATGCCAGAGAAGCCCTGAGAACAATGGGGAGCTGACAGACCCTCAGAGAACTTGTGACGTGGGCTCTGAAGGGGGGCACGCAGCTGTCTGCCAGAACTTGGGGCAGGGGAAAGGGGTTGGCGGGGATACAGAGAAGTCGTGGAATTCTTGAAGGAAGAAGCCGGAAGCAGCTGGGGATGACACTGATAGGCATTTCCCGCCTCAGGATGCCCTCCTGCTTTCTTCACTGCCGCTGCAGCTGCAAAAGCAAAAGCAGCAGCTTCCCTCTGGCCCCAAATGGCCATTCTAGATGTTGGGAGCTGTAGGGCCCCCGTCAGCTCCCTCCACTTTCAGCCACCCTCCCAGTCCCAGAGGAAAGCAGGCAAATTCCTCAGCTCACAGCAATATATTAGGCCTAAAGGTTAGCAGTTGCAGGGTATGGGTCAAGGCAATTGTCTACAGCTCCCAGCCTTTGCCAAGAGAGGACCCAAGGGCATTTGGGTCTGGAAGGGTATTTGCCTTCTTGAGCTCTCACTGGGACTCAACCACCCCATATTATACTGGGCATTGCTCAACCTCCAAATATTCTTTGGGTACTTCTGTGAGCAGCACTGGGCTCCAGGCAAATAGAAGTTTCACTTAAAAGGCCCTCTCACTTTTTTCTCACCTTGGTACCCCATTCCAGAACTTCTCAATCTCTCTTGCATTGTAACACACTTTAAGCATACTGCCATTGGCATACTTGAGGTGTGAGCTCCCTCAGCCCAATTTGTAGTAATCGTGGCCACACCTCTTAATAATCCTTAATAGTTGCTCAAGGTTTCAGCATAGGGAAGTTAAGCTAAGGCCATATGCAACTCCAAGCTGTCTAGCTATACTCTCCTACTGCTTTTCTCTCCCATTTAAGAAAGCCTGACCAAGGGAAAGTAACCTTATTCTGTGAGGAACTCCAACTTCACCTTTGTTTATAATAAGGATAATTACAAATCCAATTTCGTTTTACTGGCAAACTTTGATACTTTACTATTAGCAACATATCTTCTAACCAATCTGCCTTCACTCTGTTGTTCACAGAAATGGCTCCTTTCAGAGCCTGCTCTGAAATTCTATTGTATGAAAGGGGTTTCAAGGAGATGTGTGTTAGTCAGTTTTCAGTCACTGTAACAAATTCCTGGGGTAATCAACTTATAAAAGGAAGAGATTGTGTTGGACCTATGACAGCACATCATGAGTAGAAGTGCATGCCCCAGCAAAACCACTTACCTCACGACTGGGAAGTGAAAGGCAGCAAGAAGAGACTGGAGTCCCACAATCACCTTTAAGAGCATGCTTCAATGGCCTGAAGATCTCCCAATAGGCCCACCTCTTAAAGGTCCCACCACATTCCAATACTGTCAAGCCGGGATCAAACCTTTAACACGTGGGCCTTTGGAGGACATTTAAGATACACACTATAGCAAGAGGTCCTCCACAGATACCTCAGCCAAGGTGGGTTGGTGGTGATGATGGGTCTGGATGTCAGACTGCAGCAGAGACCAGCACCCAGGCTGTGCATATAGCAGCAACAATAGCAGCAACAGTCATGTTTGGCTCAAGTTCTCTTGAACACTGAGAAACAGCCTGCTGCTCACCACCTTCTAGGTACACACCAAAAGGCTGATGCTGATCCAGAGAGGGATAGCTGAAGAGATTCATAAACAGAAGGGCTATAGTTCCTGAAGTCCAAACATGAGGATGTGCTTCAGGAGGTACAGACACATGGAACCTTTCAATGGGAGAGATGGTTTCCTTAGTCTGTTTATGTTGCTATAACGTAATACTACACACTGAGTGATTTATAAAGAAAATAAGTTTATTTGATTCACGATTCTGGAAGCTGGAAAGCCCAAGGACATGGTCACAGTGTCTGGAAAGAGTTTGAGTACTTTCCTGTTACATACCTCCTAGTGGAAGATATCACATGGCGAGAGGGTGAGTGAGCATGTGCAGAAGAGCCCACTTGTATAACAAGGTCACTCTAATGAGAACTAGCCAACTATCACCAGAACCAATCCGTTCCCATTGGAAGGCCTTAATCTGTTCATGAGGGTGGAGCCCAGGTAAGTTAAACACCTCCCATTAGGCCCCATGTCCCAACATTGCCACATTTGGAGTTAATGCTTCAAAAATGAACTTTGGGGGAACACATTCACACCATAGCAAAGGAAAAGGTGTTCAGAAATCATTTAAATCTTTGCTGTTCAGACCATTACCACTAGCCACACATGTTTATGGAGCACTTAGATGTTCCCTAAGGGAAAAATATACACCAGAATTTGAAGACTTTGTATGAGAAAAGAATATAAATAATCTCATTAATACTTTTATACTGATTACATTTTAAAATGATATTTTAGGTTCATTGAGTTAAATTAAATGTATTATTAAATATACAAAATTGCAAAGGAGCAGGAGGAATCTTTTGGAAGCTTCCTTAATTATTTTTGGCTCAATTGCTCAATCAAGAGATGGAAGATGGGAATTAAATCTATGTTCACTCTGATCACATTTTTCTTAACTTTTATAATTCTGATTATACAAGCAGAACCCTGAGTTATGAGGTTCCTCCATTCCCCTTAATATTTAAATGACATTGCTTTAAGCTCTGTTATAAGGAAGGTTAACCTGTACCCATCCCCAAGATGTTAGGTGCTATAAAATTTATGAAAAAATCCACAGTCACTTCAAATTAACAGAAAGGTCATTTTTGCTATGTGTGGCACAGGGAAAGAAGAGAAATCATTGTAGCAGAGTAGTTAAAAGTACATGGGGGTGCTTGAGATCACTGAGAATATAGCTCAGCACCCTGGTGGAGCCAAATTCCAGCCCCAATGGGTGGTGAACCTGATTTGAAGAACTTCTGGATATATCTAAAATCCTTGACCAGGAAGGAAAGAATCTGGAGGTCCAAGTTCAACAGGGACTGGGTAATCATATGCATTTTTATAACAGGAAATGTATAGTGTTTGATTGAGTTCAGAATTGACCTGGCTTTACTGTAGACCCAGAACCCTGGGATGAGAGTGGGCACACAACAGCCTAGATCTGGTCCAGGGGTCAACATGGTGGAGGCTGCTTGGTGCATCCATTCACTATTTTCTATTTTCATTTTTTTCTTTCTGTTTTTCTTTGTGGGGGCGGGATTATACTGGGGATTGAACCCAGGGATGCTTAAGCACTGAGCCAAATCCCCAAGCTCTTTTAAATATTTTTTTTAAGATACACAGTCTCATTGAGTTGCTGAGGGACTCACTAAGTTGCTAAGGCTGCCTTTGAACTGGAGATCCTCCTGCCTCAGCCTCCCAAGCCACTGGAATTACAGATTTGCACTACTGTGCCCAGTACTTCACTATTTTCTTGAAAGAAGGGAAGATTTGAACATTATTTCCTAAAGCTTTATATAGTGTTTACTATATACCAGATACTCTTCTAAGTGCACTGCAAACAATAATTCATCTAGGTCTTACTACAATCCTATGAAGTGCCATTATCACCCCATTTGACAGATATGGAAATGGAGGCACAGAGTTCATTTACTTGTCCAAGACCACACAGATGGAGGCCAGAATCAAATCTAGACAGATTCCATGTTCATAACACTGTTATACTGAATGGGGTGAGGGCAGGGTAGTCCAAGCTAGGAATAGAATAAGCAGAGTCAGGGACACAAGAACACAGAGACCCTCATGGAAAGCAGAGATGTCACTGGTATGGCTGGAGTGTCTAGTGCATGAAGGGGAGTAGTCCAAGAGTGGGAAGGAAAGAAGTGGCTTCAAGCTAAGTCTTCAGGTACCTGAGGAGAAAGGGTCTCATGGAGCTTTGAGGAGTGTAAGAGCAGCACTTACCCCAGGTTGGCTCAAGAAAGAAAGGAGACATACCCCTCTGAACTGGCCCAGCAGAGACCATGCTGCTCATTTCCCAGAGGGCCTCCCTGAGTCTCACTGACCATCCACTAAACTCTAAGGCCAATGTTCATTCAAGGACAAGAATGGAAAATCCATCATGCTCAAGGCCGGAAATTCCACAGTGAAGGCCTGTTGAGCTGCACCATTGCAGCAAAAGCCAGCCCCCGCACAAGGCCGGTCCCATTCCTGTTTTGTTTGTTTGGGGACTGTATGTTGTTATTCCCCCCCTGCCTGTGTTTATGTCGGGGAACATTTGCTGTCAGAAAACAAAGTCCATGCAGGGCCCGCCAATGCAGCTGACTATGGACCCCTTCACTCGGGCATTTCCGGGCTTGCTTCCTCCTGATGGATTTCTCAATTGAACAACATCAAAGATCTTCTTTTCCAGCGTCCCTCTCATCTTAAAGGGACTGTGGTGCTGAGAGGAAGCCATTTGATT
This sequence comes from Sciurus carolinensis, assembly GCF_902686445.1. NCBI lineage: Eukaryota > Metazoa > Chordata > Mammalia > Rodentia > Sciuridae > Sciurus > Sciurus carolinensis. The sequence continues at coordinate 108,730,105 of NC_062232.1, read as the reverse complement.
CTGAAAGCAAAGCAATGTCTAGACTTGGCATCTTTACGTGTCTCCAGCACAGGAGAGAAATAAAACAGGCCTGTCCACAACCTCCAGCAAGCAGGAGCAAGGAACCCAGGGCCTGATCCTCCAGGCCTCTCTTCAGGGATCATATATTCATGGGAGCTGATAGGGTCAGAACTGGGAGGGCAGTCCTGAGGCGGTAGTTCTTATTGACTCAGATCTCTGAACTAGAATGGAAGGCAGGAGAGCCAACATCTCTGGCTTCCAGTATGGAGCACCTTTATTTTACAGATGAAATAACTGAGACTCAGGAGAAAAGGAGGAGGATGAAGAGACCCAAAGAAGGGAAACAGATTAGGGGAGTGGTGTCAAAAATAAAGGCTAAAACAGGAACATAATGAAAGATAAAGAGCCAGGGTTGACTTGGGAAGCTGAGGCAGGAGGATCATGAGTTCAAAGCCAGCCTCAGCAAAAGCAAGGTGCTAAGCAACTCAGTAAGATCCTGTCTCTAAATAAAATACAAAATAGGGCTGGGGATGTGGCTCAGTGGTCAGGTGCCCCTGAGTTCAATCCCTGGTACAAAAAAAAAAAAAAAAGGCCAGGACTATGCCCACAGCCTCTGCAAGATCTGGCCAAAGGTCACTTTGTATCTTTCTTCTGCCCCCTCCCTGGCCCTCACCTTAGATGTTTGACCTCTTGCTTGAGCCTGATGGACATCTGCACTCCTCATTGCCTGATGGTCCCTGCTACCAGCCAACAGACAGCTGATTGCATCCCAGCAAGCCTGGGGGAAAGTCTGCCCATCGCATCTGAATCCTTCCACTCCTTCAAGTCCAGCCTGACTCCCACTTCCTCTGCCCATCCCTTCTTCTTGGACAACAGAAAGTCTTGGATGCATTGTTTAGCACTAGGCTGTTTACTGTATGGCCCATGGGTTTCCCCACCCTCCTGCATGAGATAATGTAATCCATCAGGCAGGGCAGAGGCCAAGTCTTCCCCTCCCATCCCCTCCTCTCTCTTCCTCTTCCCTTCTTCCTTTCAATGGGTCATGCCCTGTGTTAGACACAGTCATATGATCCAGTGGGCTTCCCCATCAACATGGAGATCAACTGACCACTCAAACTAGTAGTGACTGAGGAGAGATTGGAGAATGGGCAGGTGGCAAAAGAAAGGGACACAAAAGATTATAGGAAGAGTTCGGAAGTTGTGAAGGGTAAAGAAACACATGCTGATCCAGTTAAGATCTCCTCCACTATATAGAGCACCCTTGACTCTGCTAATCTAAAGCTCCATCCAAAGCCTAGCTTGCACTAGCACTGGGCTCTCTATCCCCAGGCACAGCTTGATGGACACCATGCCCCATGGGGTGGGCCTCCTACTCAGCAACTCAGTTGGGGACTGGAGCATGGATGTTGCACCAAGCCAGCCAGCAAAACATTCACTGACCTGGTCCCTGTGAAATCCACATCAGAAACTCATACCTAGTTGTAAGGTCTCCTGGGTAAGGCACCTGGATCTGGGCAGTAGCATCTGGGTGAGGAACACTGGGCAATAGTATCTGGGTGAGGAACAGAGCCAAACTGGGCCTTGTCTGAGACATCTTTGAATCCCCTGATTCCCAACTCTTCAGTACCTAGCACCATGCCTGGGACACAGAGGGTATTCAGCAAACCTTTGCTAATGAATTGTAGCCATTGTCACAGAACACCTACTATGAGGCAGATACAGTGCTAGCCTAGGTACCTAGGTACCCTACAAAAATCTTGACAACCCTAGCAGGAAGTTACTGTATTTTAGCCCCATTTTATAGATTTTAATTCTCAGAAAGATTAAAAGAGACTCTTTCTGAGGTCATACAGAAAGTACATGGTCGGGCTAGTATTCAATTTCAAGTTTATCTGATGCTAGAATCAGGTTGGTAACCCCATTCTACACTGTCAAATGAACAAATGAACTGGAATCCATGATGATGATCTCATTAGCCCTAGGTCCAAGCAAAAGACATGAATCTATGAAATGTGAGAATCTGAGATACACTCCCCTTCCAACACACACACACACACACACACACACACACACACACACTCACACGCACACAGACACACCCTGGGCTTGGAAAACATCTCTTCAGAGCAAATGTTGTAACCCTCAGCAGGGAAGTGACTGCAGAGCACAGATTGTTGGGGTTAGAGGGAGAGAACTTCACGCTAAAACAAGCCTGCAAGGGTAGGCAATAGCCAAGGTCCCGGGGAAACTGAGAAATCACTGAGAAACCCACTATAAAACTTTCAGGATTAGGAATACACCACGGTGAAACTCTACATCATGTCCAACCACAAGAATGGGAAATTATACTCCATGTATGTATAATATGTCAAATACACTCTACTGTCATGTATAACTAAAAACAACAAATTAAAAAAAAAACATTCAGGAGACTTGTGACTCTCTGCCTGTTCCTTTAAGTCACAGGAGCGGTATGGGTGGTTATTCAGCATAGCAGCTTCCCAAGCCCCAGCAGGGTGGGTGCCCTTGGGCCTAGCTTCTTGTGGCAAGCCTCACCCATTAGCTGACAGACATGAATAGAGTCAGAAAGAAGAGATCCACCTAGGACAAGCCAGGTCAATGCCCAAAACCTCATGCACACAAAGCCTTCAGGTGAGGCTCCTGGAGATGTCCTAGCCCCTTCAGATCTTTGCTTATGATTTGCTGCCTCAGTAAATTCTACCCTTCCCACCTAATTTTTCTCCAATCCATTACCCCTGAACCCAGGTCCTAACCCAAGTCCTACTGCTCTGAACTGTTATTACTTAGGGCAGAAATTGAAGCCCCATGGTGTGTCCAGTCACAGCCTTCTCTTACATTATTGGGACAATGGGTGGAAGGTTGTTCTGGTATTTTTATTGAAATCCACATGCATTTGCTAAAGAAGGGTCTATTTTTTCATACAAACATGTATTTAACAGAAGCCTTTTTTTTTGGTACCAGGAATTGAATACAGGATTGCTTTGCTTAACCACTGAGCCACATCCCTAGCCCTTTTACATTTTTTTTATGATGAGACAGGGTCTTGCTAAGGTTCTTTGGACCTTGCTAAGTTGCTGAGGCTGGTTTTGAACTTATAATCCTCCTGCCTCAGCCTCCCAAGCTACTGGAATTACAGTTGTGTGCCACCATGCCCTGCTAACAGAAGCCCTTTAGAGGAAGCATCATGGCCCAGTTTTTGAATCAATTGTGACCACTTTGCTCTGGTCTCTTCCTCCTCTCAGTAACTGTGCCACATTTCATACAATGCTCAGCCAAAATCTTGAAGACAGTAGTCACAAGGCAGTAGATGTCAAAATCAGACCAGATTGCTATTTCCACCTGGACTCCCCAGGTATAGCTTGGGCTGTTAAGGTCCCTTCTCATGTGGGTTCTTCATCAGGCAGGGAGGCTTGGGGTAGGCCTGTCTGGCAGGAATGCAAGAGGGTCAGGTGAGTGAGCACTGTTCTCAGAACAGAACCTGCAATGTAAACAGGTTGATTTTACCTAAATGGAGCTGTTGCCTCACTCACCCTTCCCAGTCACTTTACCAATGCACTCCTCAACTGGACATTCAGAAACTCTCTCACCTCAGATCTGATCAATTACTACCCCATTGCCACTCTGGTGAAGCCACCACTGACTTTCCCTGGGATTTTCCAACAGCCTCCTCACTGGTCATCTGGTTACTGATTTTTACTCAGAGGCCAGAGTCTGAGACACTGAAAACAGATGTCCTGTTCATGCTCAGGCCCTGCAGGCCCTGGCCCACTGCCTCTTAGGCCACATCTCTTCCCTTCTCCCCTCCCTCCTTCTACTGCAGCCACATTGACCTTCTTTCTGTTTCTCCTAGGAGCTGAACTGCTCTAGGCCTCAGGAACATTCATTCACCCTGAATGTCTCCCCCTCTCCACCCCAGACCTTTTCCTGGTAGCCTGTGATATGGTCCTCTGGTCAGAGTTACTAGGTGCCCTTCTCAGAGAGGCCTTCCCTGACAGTTCTGTCACTGAGTGTCCCCCTCCATTCCCTGCTGAGTCTTATCACTGAAGTATGCCTCTGTCTACTTTATTTAAAGTTGCCTACATGCACTGCTCTCCCTATTCCTTTCTATGATTTATTTTTATCCAGTGGCATTTATCATCAAATGACTTCTTTGACTATGTACTTCTTTTCTTTTTGTATGTCTATTACATGGAATGGGATTTTAGGTTATTTTGTTCACCGCTGTAGTACCAGGACCAAGTATAGTACTTTGTGTATAGTTGGTGCTCAAGAAGAATTTGCTGGATGAGTTCACTGATTTCAATTACTTGTGAGCACTATACAAAACAAGATCATATTTATACTGTAACTTATTTTCAGCCATTTCTTAGGGGAAGGCCTGGTGTGTGGGAACATAGCCTATACAGAATCCATTAAACTGGCTAGTATGGAATCCTAACTTAGAACAAAGAACAACTCTTGTATACGTGACTTCCTTGCCAAGATCAGTTATTGCAATCTTCACTCTTGAAGGAGGACTGAGGTTTGACATAATTCAATCACATACAAGATCAATGAGAAATCTTAGCAGTGTTTAGCTCATTGTTTGTTTACCTCAACTGTTGGCAGACAGGATCTAAACTGCAGTAGGAGTTGATGTAGCACTTCCTAAGCAACCTGGGTCAACAACAACCACAACAAAAACAGGGGAATTCCCCAGGGTGGTAACTAATAATAGCTCATTTCACACTCACCAGCTGTGTGACCTCAAGCAACTTTCTTGACCTCTCTGAGCCTCAGTGTCCCCATCTGTAAAAATGAGAATGATAATGGTACCTAACTCATAGGGCCACTGTGAGACTTAAATGAATATGTGGATGGTGTTTGGAACAATACCCAGTATACAATAAGCACTACCCAAGTGTCACTTATTATTTGTATTATTATTTCTAGACAATAAATGTCTCCAGAGAGGATCCATATCCCCCATCTGCATGCCCTGCACAAACTATATAAGCACAATAGAACTGTAAGCTATTACTACCCTTACTACTGCTATCAGGATGATGATATCTGAAAGCAGTAGTGTGATTACTTGAGTCATGTTTTTTTTTTTCCATAGAAACTGCAAGCTCCATGAAGGCAGGCAGGGACCATGACAGCCAAGAGCCCTGGAACATAGTGAGTGCTAAACTTACACATAGTAGATGCTCATGAGTGACTTTCACCCAGGACTTTGGTAACTCATGTCATGAAATGAGTGTTCACACCCTGGGCAGGAGACATAGTAGACCTCAAAATACACCAAACACAAGAACAAGTTTCCTACTCACCCCACTCCCAACAGGAATCCTGTTCAGAATCAGGTTCCAGGTCTGGGCTCCTCAAACCTGCCTGGCAGACAGTTTCAGGTGTGTTTCCTATCTGACATTGCAGAACTGTCATTCTGCCCTTCAAGACGTTCTCCTTTACTAAGGCTCAGACCAAGAGACAGCATATGGCAAAGATTACACTCAAATAATTTTTGTTCCCCTACATTTCCCAGATTCTCTTGCAGTTAAATTTAGGCCTATGACAAATTCTGACCAAGAGAGTCAATGGGAATAATGTGCATCATTTTGGGGCTGTAGCAATTAAGTTGGTATGCTGTTATGGACTGAATTGTGTCCCCCCGCAAACGCATATGCTGAAGCCAAAATCACCAGTGTGACTGTATTTGGAGTAAGGAGTACTTAAGGTTGAATGAGGTCATGAAGATGGGGCCCTGAACCAGTGGGATTAGCCTCCTCATGCGAGAGAGCTTGCTAGCTCTCTCTCTCTGCCAGAGGACACAGTGAGAAATCAGCTACCTGCAGGCAGGGAAAAAGTCCCTCATCAGGCACTAAATCTGCCAGTGTCTTGATTGTAGACTCCTCAGACTCCAGAACTGTAAGAAATAAATTCCTATTGTTTAAGCCATCCAGCCTTTGGTAGTTTGTTATGACAGCCTGGGCCAACTAAGACGATGTGCTTCTCCATGTTTCTCTTCCCCTGACCTGAAGCTCTTGGAGGTCACTTGTTTCAGATAAGTTATCTCCTATCCAACCTGACCTAGACTATGTGTGAACAAGGACAAAGACCTTCTTGTGTTTGACATGTTCAGGATAACCCAGCCTATCCTGAACAATACACATTTGGCAGGGAAAGGACCAAAAAAATAGATGCACGTTCTCCCTCCTGGGTCAGCTTGCCCCCCCAAACGAAGTGTGGACCCAGTGAGTCTTAGGTATTAAGACAAACTGTGCTTCCTGTGTCTTGGGATTCAGCAAACAGTGACTATTTAAAGTGCTCAAGGAATCCAGTGAATTTTCAAGTAAGAAAACAAGAAGTCCAGCTGCTAAAAAGTTAGGAAACACTGGGAGGTAAGGCATTGTTTTCAGGAAGCCCCCACTGAAATGCACACCACTTCCATGGAAGGGGTCATACGTTTATCCACTGACAACCAAGGGGCACATTCTTAAGGGCTGATTTTCAGGGGAGGACTAGAGGGAGAGGTTCAAGGCCTCAGGGCCACCCTGGGTCACAAAGTAGGAGACAGACTGCACAACCTGGCCCAGAGTTATTCTTCTGGGGCTCCTGGAGGAGGCTTTCCTCCAGAGTAGGAGGCCCATGTCACTACTTCAGTTTCTTTGTGGTTTCTCACTGATGTGCCTTTTCTGGATCATGCCACTCCATGACCATCTCTTTAGACCATACATGAGAAAGAAAGGAAGTGACTTTTTGTTTGTTTGTTTGTTTTTAATGGTTGGCAAGACTTACCTCCAAGTGGCTTTTTCCATCTGACATTCCAAATTCTTTTCCTCATTCAAGATCAAGCTCAAGCCTAATCTCCCTTAGGAAATCTTCCCTGACTTCTTCCCTTTGTAATGCCTGCTGATTGACTAATAACACTAGCTGCAACCAATATTTATTATGTGCTTAAATGAGCTAAGTTGGGGCTCATTTTTCTTTTATGCTGTCTCATCTGACCCTCCCAGATTCTAAGGGAGGTGTGGTTATCATCCCTGCTTTACATCTAAGGAAACTGAGGATCAGAGATGGAAAGGAACTTAGCCAAAGTTGCACAGCTAGCATGTGGCACAGCTGGAAACCAAACATTTCTGATTCAGAGACCCTGATCTTAACCACTGCTCTCTACTGCCTCCCACGCTCAGGCCGTGAGCTCTTGGAGGGTAGGGATGGCTTCTTCTGATTAATACTTAGTCCTTCTCCTTTGAACAGGACTTTATAATTAATATGGTGTGTCTGCATAATATCATCTAATCTTTATTGCATTCCTGAGATATTTGTGTTATCCACAGTTTACAGACAAGGTAACTGAGGCTCAGAGAGTTCCATGTCTTGCAAGAGGCATTCAATGAGCAACAGTGAATTGGTCTTTCTCTGCCCCAAGATGCTTCTTTCTTGGAAATGGGTCCTCCACTCTTGGCAATTTGGTAGGCTCAGCCTCACTTCCACCCAATTTAAAATAGCTGAGATCAATAAGGACAGGCATTTTATCTTCACTCCTTGGGAGTTGGAGCAGAGGCATACAAAGTTATGCAATTGGCATTCATCAGGATGTAAGTGGGCCTTCTGCAGCCCCTAGAACTGGCAACTAGGGCTCAAAGCTGAGGATAAGTCCCAAGAGAGAACTGCTAGGGAATAGGGGCCCAAGGCCTCCCAAACAGGCTCTACTGCTTCCACCCTCTCCTCTCCCAGTTATATAAGCAGAAGGTGGTGGGGGTGCCTTATGAGATCAAGAGACTCTGGCCTAGTGTTGTGACTTCTCACTTCCCCAGGCCCCCAGCCAAGTGAGGGGTCCCAAGAGAACGTAATCAAGAAGAGCAGGGAAGGGGATGGGTTGGGGTTGGACTGTGAAGAGGGAAGGATGGCATCTTGTTCCTAGCTAGGGTGGCAGGCCCATGGCTCTGCCCTGAGCCTACGTATGATAGCAAAGTGTAGGGGAAGTGGAAAGAAGGCTGAGCAGAAGCAGCAGCTGTGTGGCCAGCGGTGTGTGTTTTCCTCAGTCAAGTGGACACCCCAGAAGGGAGGTAGTATGCTTGAACTATCTTACCTTATTCCAGCTAAGAGGACTGGCTGCTCGGCACAAGAGATCCCAGAAGCAAAGGCCTTTCGGGATACTAGTGAGGGGCAGGTGTATATAAAAATGATTGGAAAAAGCAGGGGAATAACTGCTTCCACATCAGGGAACTCTGAAACGGGGAGGCTTCCTGACCCTTCTGAGGTGGGGGTGGTGACTGTAGAAGAAGCTCATTGTGTGCACCCTGTTGTGTTGAGATTCTATGATGAACCAATTACACAGGTGAGACCCAGTCCTTAATTACCCGTGATCCTTCCTATCTTCCTTCAAAGAGCTCTAGTGGCACCCTGCCTCCTTGCAGCCTTTCAAGTCTAGACTGGCCTAGCAGTTGGAAGAGGGGAGGACAGGGTCTCAGGCAGGGACTACAGAGAGGCAAGAGAGGCCCCACGCCTATGCTACACTTGCGCAGCCCTGTGTGCAAGCACCTCCCTAAACTGTGTACCCCAGGGGCCTCATTTGCCTCACCTTTGACCAGACCCTAATGGTACCTACCACAGGTCCTGAGCCACTGCTCACTGGTTCCCCTGGGATTCATGGAACTTTTCAGGTCCAAGAGGACTGGGTGCTGAGGACCTAGGGATCTGGGGCTGACCCTGTAGTCAGCTTTCACTCAGATGGGCAGACCCGGAACACATGGGCTTCCCACAAAGGATACCAAGGGGATGCCTGCAGCAAAACAGCCCGGAAGAAGTATCCCTCATCTCCCCATTCCAAATCCAAAAAGTTCTGTGCATGTGAGGAGGTAAGGGCATAAAAATGGAAGAGTGGAGACCTGCACCCAAGCTCCCTGCGCTTTACTGCTGTGTGACCCAGCCAGGTGACAACCTCTCTGTGCCTGTTCCCCAACTGCAAGATAATGATAGCCCTTCTTCATAGGGCTGTGGCAGGAAGGACATGGGGTCGTGTCTGCAAAGGTCTGGGCTTACTCTCTGTGTAAGTTGGAGCAAGTTCCTTAATCTCTTTGTGATTTATCCGTAACATGATTTTTTTTTTTTGCAGTACTGGGAATTGAACCCAGGGCCTTGAAAAATGTAGACAATCACTGTACTTCTGAGCTACATCCCCAACCCCTTTAATTTTTTTTTTTTTTTTTTGAGACAGGGGCTTGCTGCCTTGCTAAGTGGCTGACTGGCCTCAGACTTAAGATCCTCCTCCTCCAGCCTCTTAGGTGTGTGCCATAGTGTCTAACTCCAAAGTTATTTTAAACTACCAGAAAGCAGGTAGTTAAATAGAAATGGAAAGACTTTTTTAACTATGTGAAAGCAGACTGCTGGTCCAAAGACTTTCTTAAGGTCTTTTCTTGTTTCATGTTTCCATGATTTAAAACAAAACAAAACAAATAATCAGAAATGCCTCTGCTTCGAATTAGAGAAGGGAGCTTAGCATGTACCACTCCCCATCCCACCCACCGGCCCCCCCCATCCAGCCAACCAAAGAAAACTAAGGTTATTCTGCCCCCTGGTGTTCGCTACTGTCACTGAGTCATTTCCAGCGACCCATCTAGGTTTCCGATTTAAAAATCACTAATTTGTCTTCATTCATTCACCCATTCATTCATGCCCCATGCTTTTTTTTTCTTTTTTTGGTACCAGGATTGAACCAAGGGGTGCTTAACCATTGAACCACGTCTACAACCCTTTTGAAATATTTTATTTAGAGACAGGGTCTTACAAGTTGTTTAGGGGCCTCGCTAAGTTACTGAGGCTGGTTTTGAAATCATGATCCTCCTGCCTCAGCCTCCCAAGCTGCTGAAATTACAGATGTGCGCCACCACACCTGGCATGACTCACAACTTTTATTGAGTGCCCCACTCTGGGCCAGATGCTGTACTGCACACTGAGTTTATAAAGATGAACAACACTGAGAACATTCACTGAAGAAGGTACAGTCCAGTGGGGAAGACACACACAAGCAGATTGTTTTGATGTAAATAAGTGCACTGTAAAGAGTCATGATACAGTGCAAAGAGGGTGTGCTCAACTTGGGGGAAGCAGGGGACATGACAGGAAGAGCTTGGCAAGAAGAGGCAGGGGTTGTTTGATGACTTTGTTGAGTTCTTCAGATGTGTGTACAGAAGGGAGTGCACAGGGGTGCATTTACGGGGGTGTAGAGTGGTGTGACGGGAGCACAGTGCAGGTTCCAGGTAACAGTAGGAGATGAAGGTGAGAGCTGGGAGGCAGTCAGGGAATGGTGGGTCTTGTGCGCCAGGCAAAGGGCTTGGATCTGATCCCTGAGTGATTGGGAATCATTGATGACCTTTGAGCAGGTCAGTGACATGGTTAGGTCTGAACTTCTGTAAGTTCATTCTGGCTGCTTTGTAGAGGTACAAGGATGGAGAGGTTCTTGGTCCTGTTGCTAGGCTGAGAAACAAAATTAAAGAAACAACATGAAACCCATATTGTCAAGTTAAATTTAAATTTCAGATACAGAATAATATTTCTGGTATACGTATACCCCAAATGTTTTACAAGATATCCTAAAAATTATTCTTTTCATCTGAAATTCAAATTTAATAGGCCATCCGTTATTTTATCTGGCATCCCTATCTTAGGGCCATCAAGGAGAGATGACAGCAATTTGGTCTAAAGTGAAGGTATTAGAATTTGGATAGGCATAGAAAAAGTCAAGGGATATTCTAGATACAGAAAGAACTTGGGATGACACAGATATGGCACCATGAAAGAGAGGGAAGAATCAAACATGACACCTGATCTGTAGTTTGGGCTGTTTGCTCTATGTTGGGTCCTCCAACTCTACCCCCACACTGAGCAGGTCCTTCCTAAAACATCCCAGAGAAAACCCGAAGCCAGGAGCCAAGACACCCTCCGGAGCCTCAGTCTCCTCTGCTCAGCTCCATCTTCTGCTTGGTTCTGCACTATGGTCCTGCCTTGCTTAGGTCAGTTCACCTGTCAGGTCTGGGGACTACAATGAAGCTAGGCCCCTCTAGGTCTCTGTTCCTTACCTCTCTGCACCACTCTTCACAATACTGCACATGAGGCATGCAGCTGAGGCCCCCACTGCTGACTAGGACAGATTCTTCCTGCCACGGAGGAAATTCAAAAATCCCAGTACCGTAGGGGTTTTCTTACCTCCAGAAAGCTGGAACTGAATAGGCGGTCTGGACTCCGCAGGCTTCTTGTGACCCAACAGTGCCTCCCAGTGGTCATACAGCACACTGCAGGCCAACGTGAGACAGGAGACTGGTTTGTTGACCACTGAGAAAGCCTCACATGGAAGAATCAGGGGTCCTGCCCCTAAGTTGGCCACACATCAAGAGTGCCCTTGGAGGGGCTGGGGTTGTGGCTCAGTGGTACAGTGTTTACCTAGCAAGTGTGAGGCACTGGGTCAATCCTCAGCACGACATAAAAATAAATAAATAAAAAAGAATGCTCTTGGCACTCGTAAGCTTTTAAGGATCTGAGTCACACATCTGTTTGTTGAACCTGCTTGTAAAGAGGTGTCCTAAGATGATAGCCAATCAACCAGACCGTGAGGTCTCCATTCTTGGCAGGACCCAGGAAGATGCTCCAGGCTGAACTGTTCAGTCTTTCAAATTGCCGCCTTCTGGATTTCACAGACACCAGCCTACAAAGAAATCTCGATGTTTTTGAGGACCCACCCACACCTAGTTGTGAATGGGTTGGGAGGGAAATCTCATAATTGGGTTCCCCACATTGGGCATGTCACTAGGCCAGAGGGCTATGTTTGTGACTACCAAACTCTCCAATACACCATCGCTCTTTCTGAGGGTCACAACCAGTCAGAAAAAAAAAAAAAAAAAAAAAAAAACCTGTCAAATTTCCTACCTATATCCCCTCCACACTGGAGCCTGAAAGCATATGGCAAGAGGCAAGGGACTGTGCCCCAAGAGGCAGAAGTTAAGACAATTAGGTCTCAGATGACTTTGTGGGCTGGCACTCAAGGCTGCTCTGGAACAACTGAAGAAGACTTCTAAAGGGGCCTGGCTCAGGAAACTCAGGTCCTCCCTTTCCCTCAGACTCCAGGGGGCAGGGAATACCCAGGCTATGATGCAGAGGCTGAGGCTATCGCCGACCCCTGCTAGTGTCTTCCTTCAGTCTCTGTCTGAGAGAAATGGCATGCACTCTGCTTTCTATCAGGTTTTGGCCATTAGTCTTTATAATGTACCCTGGGGGATCTGACCTCTATTTTCTTGAGCACAGACACTGCAGAGATATAAAACTTACCATGTGCCTCATCTATAAAATGGGAATAATAATACCTCACAAGGTGGTCAAGAAAGCAAAATGAGTTTAAACATGTCAAATGCTTATTTTGTTGTTAGTTTAATTATTTCTAATTCTTCTAAGAGTCTGAGATTTACTCTCTGCAAGGGTCTACATATTGGCTTGGGTCTGAAGTTCCTGAATCTTTCTCCTTTGCCCAGAGGATCTTCAGTTGCCTACTTGAAAAATGAAACAGGGATTACTCCATTTTTTCCAGGATTACCTCAGCTCCTGGACCAACTCCATCAGCTGTGAGTCTTCCAGAATGCAAAACTCTCTAAGGGTTCTGTGGCTCAAGGAGCACCATAATCATGTTCACTGGTTTGTGCAACACCCCAACTATCTTCCAGTAACTAATGAACAGCAGCTTGCCAACCTCTGGGCTGAGGAATTGTGGTCTGCCTGTGCCATCAAAATACACTCCATATTTGAGCCACTGGTCTGTTCTCCCTTCTAGACTGTTTGTTTTAGCCCTACTTCCTGGGCAGCTTTCAGAGGTACACAGTGGGAAGACAAAGGTGAAGTTTCTAGGGCCTCCTTTTGCCTAGCCAAAGGGTCTTCCTGCTGTAGACCATCTCCATCAATCCCACATTCCCTGCAGCCAGAGTCCCACAAGCCATCTTCCATGTCCTTAACCTGACTATCCTGCCAATGACCTCAGGCAGGGGAAGTTTCTCAGTCCTCAATGGTGGGAATTTATCTGGGTTTAGGTGTATGGTATGGATCCTATGGATATTCTTACAGATGTTACTCAATTGTCCCAATACCACCTAATGAATAATTAACATTAGAATAGATTCCACATGGCGAGATACTTGCACAATGAAAACTACATATATTAAGGGATGAGTACATACATGATTCCTATTGATCTCATGCTCACTCTACGTACAAGCTCACTGAGTAGTGGTGTGTGTGTGGGGGGGTAAAATTGTACCAAATCATTGTTTTCATCTCCTTTATTTTTTGTTCTGAGTACTTGTGTGTGAATTCTGAGAGTTAAATGCTATAAGATATGCACTTACTATCAAATCAAGGCCAATTTCCGGGTTCTTAGGTGCTATATTAAGGGACCCTGACCTTCAGTGATAGGGGCTCAGACAACCACAGACTAGCTCAGTGATTGGCATTCTTTTGGAAAGGATGTGATAGTCACATGGTCTCTGTGACAACCAATCAATCCTTCTGTTTTAGTACAAAAGCAGCCATAGATTACCTGAAAAGAAATGAGCATGGCTGTGTTGCAATAAAAACTTATTTATAAAGACAGTGGGTTCTGTTTGGTCAATGTGCCCAAGTTGGCCAATCCCTGAGAGCAACTGAGACATAATTCTATAGGACTTGTCCAGAGGTTAATTATATGTTAGTCATACAGGAGAGTGTCATAAAATATAGGGTCATTGAGAGTTCTTCTGGACATCTTAAATGGGCCTTTTTGTCTAGATAGATAGTCAGGGCTTCTGGCAGGTGATCCCTTAATAGTATGGCCTGTGTCTACTCTCATAGAGAAGGCACTGATGTCATTTTGGATCTCCCAGGGATGTCCCTAAATTAAGTTTAAACTTCAACTAGGACCATTCCACAGAGATATCTCCTTTTACCTTCATCAAACTGTGTTAGTTCACTGGTCAATTCCAAGCATATCACCAACAAACCCTGGGTTATCACTCATGCTGCCCATCAAAAGAGAGAAGGGGTATGAGGATTGCCAGGGTTGGATGGTGCTACCATTCACTGAAAACCCAGGAGAAGGAAGTTTATGGGGGAAAATGAATTCAGCTTGGGATAGGTTGAGTTTAAGATGTCTATGGGACATCCAAGTAGAGATCTCCAGCCGATAGTGCCACACAAGCATTCAAGCTATCTACATGCAACTCTGCTCATGCTTTCCAAGAAAGAGAAAATCACAGTTGAAAGTATTCTTGCAGTTCCACCTGCCTTTTGGTCAAGTGAGCATGTGCTCTTGAATGAGTGTGAGATGGAAGAAGTGGCTCTGCTATTCCTTCAGTGGCTCTCAGTTCTAACATACCTTTAGTGGTATGACCAACTCCCTGGACTGAAGACATTCTAAAGATGACACTGTGTGTGACAGAGAGAGAGAGAGACAGACACGAGACACCTCTCCTGAAATACCCACTTGGGGATATTTAAGGGATTTTTTTTCTGGGCATATTCAATTTCTGCCTTAGGTAAATTGGCTTTGGAACATAAACACAAATAAAATGTGACACCACTGTAAATGAGTCTGAAGTGGAGAAGTGAGGATGGACATTGCTTCAGATAGTTTGGGAATTCATAAGCACACAGTTGGTGACTGCAAACAAATCAGCGAGTGGGGCTGATGGAAAGAGAATCAAGTAAGAAGTGACCTAAGCTCCAACCCCAGCACAGGGCATCAGTTAGTGGTGGGATCAAGGAAAAGGAGCATGCAACAGAGACTGAGATGGAGCAGTCAGTGAGGTAGGAGGAAAACCAGGAGTATGGAGTCCTGACAACCCAGTGAAGGGGGTGTTCCAGAAGAAGGATGACATGCTGCTGAAAGGTCAGAAAAGGTGACAACTGAGAAAAAGCCTTTGGCAAAATAGAGGTTGCTAGTGAACTTGGTGACAGTCATGTCAGAGGGATGGGCTAGAGGAGATTGAGGGGTGAGTGAAAGGTGAACAAGTGTGGGTAGCAAGTGGAGACAACTCTTCTAAGTGTGACTGTGGAGTGGGATGACAGTTTGGTAGACCAGGAAAGTTCTATCCTTCAGCTCTCATTCCTTTCTATCAGATCAGTCCTGGGGATGAATGAAGGAATTTTATCCCTTGCTATCATTACATGGCCCCCAAAGAGTCTAGGTCTACTGTACAAAGTGAGAGGCTGAGATAACGATTATTGTCTTACAGCTCTAGTGGCTGGAAGTCTAAAATCAGCAGGGTCGGTTCCTTCTGAGGGCTGTGAGGAGGATCTGTTCCATTTCTCTGACCTGGCTTCCGGTGGTTTGCTTGGCATTCCTTGTCTTACAGATGTATCACCTTGATCTCTGCCTTTATCTTCATAGGGCACTCTCCCTATGTGTGTGAGTCTGTGTCCAAAGTGCCCCCCCTTTATAAGGATATCTGTGATAATGGAGTAGGGCCCACTCTTGTCCAATATCACCTCATTTACCTAACTACATTGGCAACAACCCTATTTCCAGAAGGTCATGTTCTCAGGTATTGGGGATTAGGACTTCAACAGAAGAACTTGGGAGGATATAATCCAACCCATAACAGGTCTCATTTCCTTTTTCTTCTTTCTTTTCACTTCCTTCTCCTATCATCTGACCAGGGGTATCCTGTTCTTTCGCAGTTCACACCTGTGCTTCCCTCGCTTCATCCAGCTGCCCCAATCACTTCCATCCTTCTTTCCCAGCTCCTTTCCCAGATCTAAGCCATTAGCTTTCAGCAGCAATATTACCTCCCAAGCTTTGTAGACAATTTCTAAATAATTTGAAATATTGAGAGACAGTGGCAGAGGAAAACATTATTTAATTCAGCCTGGTGTTCAGTGAAAGAAGGCTGAGAACTCCATGACCTTTAAATAGGTTATATCTAGTCCTGAGAAACTGTTTTGCTTTTGTTGACTTTTGGCGTCATAGGTAGGAGACTATAAGGAAAATAGTGTATCATATTCCCCCAAATAGAAAGAAATGATCGTGAAATAAGAAAAGTGCACTTTAAATGCCAGTTTTACAACTGAGAATAATCATTCTCTTCTGCCATCTACTGGTCACAGCTACAATCAGTAAATGATCCTTGTTTGTCAAAGCCAGGGCCACTCTTAGAGGTAGAGGAGTGGCCCATTGTTGCCAAAAGGCCCTGGGTGGGAGGCGTGTGGAGGGGGGTGGGGGGAGGTTATGGAGGCATGCCTTGCAGCTCCCTCTGAAGGGCACAGTCAGGACAGGACTGTTGCTAGGTGCAATGGCACATGCCTGTAATCCCAGCTACTCAGGAGGCTGAGGCAGTAGGATTGCAAATTTGAGGCCAGCCTGGGCAATTTAGCAAGACCCTGTCTCCAAATTAAAAAAAGGGCTCATTGGAAAAGCACCCCTGGGTTCACCCCAGTACAGAAGAAACAAAACCAAAAATAAACAACAACATAAAGATAGAACTTTTGCTGGGCTACCTTGTAAGAGCTGGAGGAGAGTTGCCCACATGGATGTGAGAGAAAGAACAAGGCTGCAATGTGAAGGAGCAGTGGTGAGTGGCCAGCTCTGGGCTGGCAAGGCCTCCTCCAGTCGCCTCCATGCCAGAGCAGGACACTGTGTTCATTCATTCTAATACACAGACATTTCTTTCTTTCATGAAATAATGTTTTCCTTGATCCCTTTCTGATTATGAAAAGCAATACACATTCATTGTAAAGTATTTACGAAATGAGAAAAACATAAAAGTGAACAAAAATCATTGAGGTTGGCACCAATGAGTGACTTGGGATGCTCTACCATAATCTCCATGAGCACCCCCAAAGTTGTTTTGAATACACATGCAATTTAAAGTAGAACTCTGTTTGCTATGCAAAGGCAGCTTGCAGCCTCAAGACAAATTCTCCAGCCTACCTTTTTCTTTGGTTTTGTTTTTGCAGTACTGGGGACTGAACCCAGGGCCTCAAGCATGCTAGGTAAGCATTCTACCAGTGAGCTACATCCCCAGACCACCAGCCTACCTTTTAATGGTTTCTAAACTTTCCTATGTGGCATTCTAGAGCCACCACAGCTCATAATGCCACCATCTAAGGGTGACTGCTATCAACAATTTGGAGCATGAACTTCCACTATCTTTCTGCCTATGTATTATCTTTACATCTGATCATTTGACTTTAGAAATATTTAGTACCTACCTACTTATATCCTACCTTTTCCACTGAATGTTACATCCTAACATTTTTTCCATGTCATCACCTCCCAAAAACATTTGGAGTGAAACTCCACATCATGTACAACCAAAAGAATGGATCCTAATTAGAATAAGATATATCCCATATATGTATAATATGTCCAAACACACTATTGTCATCTATATCTTTAAAAAAATTTAAAAAATGAAGAAATGGAAAACATAATGCTAAGTAAATTAAGTCAGATAGAGTAAATCAAGGATTGATCATTTTCCCTCATAAGTGGAAGCTAGAGCAAAATAAGCGGAAAAAAGTAGGGGTGGGGATGATTGGATATCATAAAGATATATGGTAGATCAGTGGGATAGAAGGAGATTACGCAGGAAGAAGGACAGGAAAGGGGAGGAGATGCAGAATGAATTTAACAAAACCATGCTATGCACATATGTAAATATACCATAGGGAATTCTACCTTTATTTATATGTAAAAAGTACCAATAAAGATAAATGAATAAATAAATGAGCAAAAGGTAGATCAGTAGAGAAAGAAGAATAAGGGGAGGGAAGAGGGGAGGAAAAGCAGGGAACGTAGACTAAAAGGGAGTAAATCAAATCCCATGCATGTATGACTTTGTCAGAATGAACCCAACTACTATGTATAATAAAAAGAAAAAACATTATTTGGGGTTGGGGACAGAGCTCAGTGGTAGAACACTTGCCTAGCATGCACCAAGCCCTGTGTTTGATCCCTAGTACCACAAACAATAACAAAACTATACTATTTGTAAAGGCTCCACAATATTCTATCCACAAAAATCAATGTGTTCACCAACCTTTTGATTATGAAGGCTATGTAAATTTTTTCTAGATTTTTGGCTCTATGAATAATACTGGGATAAACATTCACAGAGTTATGCCTTGTGCTCCTCTAGGATCGTTTCCTAGAAGCAGAATGATTAGTGTCAATGTTTCTAGGCTCTTAACACATATTGCCACATTGCTTCTAGATGACACTCATTGACCCTTTACAAGTCCCAGGCAGGCTTGTTTTCCCTGAGCTTTGCCAACACTGAAGTAATAGATGACAAAGATTATTGGACATCAGGCACTAAGTTAGGTGATGGGGCTATGAGATTAAGGAAAAATCCAGGAATTACATCTCTGCCTCCACAGAGTTTCTGACTTGGTGGGACAGAGTGACTTTGATCAAATAGTAATGCATAATTACAAGCTGAGGGAGAGGAAAGGGTATGAGGAGAGTGTGTAACAAGGTTAGGATCTAGCTGGAGCTGGGCAGTGGCCAAGGAAGGCTCCTCAGAGAAAGTGACATTTCTGCTGAGACTGAAGTCTTGGGAGGAGTTGGCTCTGTGGTGAAAGGATTCAGACACCAGTCAAGGACAGAAATCATGTTGGTTGAAGCCAAAGGCACGGCAGGTGGTAGGGTGTGAATGGAGTCTTAGTTCATGACAATCAGACCAACTGGACCTTATAGGTCCCCATGATAATTCTAGGAAACCACTGGATGGTTTAAAACAGGTGATATAGTTGGATTTGTTTTCTGAGAATCACTACAGTTTTTTAAAAAAAAATTTAATTGTGATAAAAAACACAAAATGTATTATCTCATTCTTTAATATTTTTTAAATTGTATATGGACACAATGTCTTTATTTTTATATGGTGATGAGGATCAAACACAGTGCCTCACACATGCTAGGCAAGCACTCTATCACTGAGCAACAACCCCAGCCCCCATCTCCATCATTTTAAAGCATAGAGTTCAATAGTGTTCAGTATATTCACATTGTTGTGCAACAGATCACCAAACTTTTTCATCTTGCAACACTGAAACTAGATACCCACTAAATAACTGCCTATTTCCTGTCCTCAACTCCTAGGAACCCCATTCTACTTTCAATCAATTTGACTACCTCCCATTAGTAGAATCATAGAGTAAATGTCTTTTTGTGACTGGCTTATTTGATTGCCACTTTTGGTTATTGTGAATAATGGTGCTATGAACATGAGTGTGTAAATGTATCTTTAGGATCTCGTTTTCAATTCTTTTGGATATATATCCAGAGGTATGATTGCTAGATCATATAGTAGTTCTATCTTTAGTGTTTTGA
The DNA here is from genome assembly GCF_902686445.1 of Sciurus carolinensis. NCBI lineage: Eukaryota > Metazoa > Chordata > Mammalia > Rodentia > Sciuridae > Sciurus > Sciurus carolinensis. The sequence continues at coordinate 108,710,751 of NC_062232.1, read as the reverse complement.
GGGATCTTGAGAATTACTTTAAAAAAGCAAATTCGGCAAGGCTGGTTTTGCCACCTAAAACCAATAGAAAATAGCAGTACTCTATGACTGCTAAAAATTATTACCTTCTTGGACTACATTAATATAGTTCACTACATTTTCTCTGTCACACACACACACACACACACACACACACAAACTCATCTGAAGTTAATAGAGCTCAAAATGAATAATTAATCACATACACATTTTAGGAATATCTACTGCATACACTTATATCTTTAAGTGGCTTTGAGGGACAATCTTTGTCAACCAAACATCACTGAGCACTTGATCTCTGTAAGGCATCATGGGGAAACCCCAAATAGGCTGAGTTTTTCTACTCTCTTGAAGCTTCCAGTCCCAAAGAGGCAACAACACTCTTTGGTGTGTGGTGTGTTGATCTAGTCACACAAGGAATGGTTTTAGGGGTCCAGGGGAGGCAAGAGTCATGAGGAAAGGATTCTTGGAGGTCACATTTGGGTTTGATAGGGTTTGTACAGGTGGAGAGGGAAGGGCTAAAGGGTTCTAAGTGGCTGCTGTAGATTGAGTTAGAGTAGAGTGTGCATGAGTTTAGGGAAGGAGTAGGCATGAGAAGGTGGAGTGGGCGTGAGAAGGTCGAGAGGGGGAGACTCAGCCAGAGAAATGGGTGGAAGAGATTAATGAGAGGTTTGAATGCCAGGTCGAAGAACAGGAACTTCTTTGGTAAGCAGGGAAGGGGGGCACAGAGGGATTCTGAGTAGGGGAGTGACATCAAAGAGTGCAGTGATGTGTAGGATAGACTGAAAGACAGAAAAACTGGCAGCTGAGGAATTCATTAGAAAAGGGTTAAATTACCTTAGGTTTATTACCCCAGGTCTGAGATAATGAGGGTTTGAATTCTATGAGGGTGGGAAGTGGGTAGGGGCAGGGAGGGGTCAGTGAGAGGAGACTGTGAAATGTCCTGATCCTGTTCTCATTTCCTTGGACATTTCATCATACCTTTTTCCTTCTCCCTTCTACCCTCCCATTTTGTCTTCCCTCTCTTCTTCCCTCTGTGCTCTTTTCTTGTCCCCATCCTCCCTCCATCAACCCCTCTTTTCTTCCATCAATCTTTTTTCTTCTTTAAGAAAAGACCATGTACTTGTTTCCAATCTTACCCATTTTGCTTTCCTTCAGAACCTTGCACAGTGGCCTGCACTTAGCAGGTGCTTCATTAATATCTGTTGGGTTGCAACTGGTAAATGATTAGAAGTGGAGCAGGGTCAAAAATAGGCAAAGGTTCAGGCCTGTGTGATGGGAGAGAGAAAGATGCCAGGAGAAGCGGGTTAGGGTCTAAGACAGTTTGAACTTGAGCTGTGAACAGGTTATCTAGTTGACATGACATCTTTGGGTGCAGTGAGAAGGGATGGCGATTTTAAAGAGCATCCTCACTGCTCTGGTTTGGATGTTGAATGTCCCCCAAAAGCCTAGTGTTAAGTGCTTGCCCCTCAGGATGGTGCTATGGGAGGTGGTGGTACCTTTAGGAGGTGGGACCTAGTGGGAGTAAGTTGGATCACTGGGGGTGTGCTCTTGAAGGGACTCTGATCTCTTCCTCCTTTTTGGGTTCCATCTCAGCAGTTTTGTTGCACCACGCACTCACTACCATAGCCATCCAGTATTCCCACCAGAAGCCCCAAACAATGGGGAAACCAAATCACAGACCAAATCTCTACAAACATGAGCTAACCGAACCCTTTCTAAGTTATCTCAAGCACTTTATTATAGTAACAGAAAGCAAACATACCCACCTTCACCTCCAGTACAGCTGGGGAGATAATGGTTGTGTTTAAGAGCACAGTTTGGGCTCTAGGGTCATATTCTAGTAACTAGCTGAATAGCAAGTTACACAGACTCTTTGAGCCTCTGCTTCCTCACCTATAAAACTGAGGATAAAGCAGTACTTTTAAAGGTTTTTTTGATGGCCAAAATGATAGTAAATGTATTATTACAGAATCTGGAATAAATGAGAGCTAGAATTATTAGCTATTTTGTTAAAGTTAGGAAGAGGACATCACATCATGGAGCAAAAACTCATTTCGCATCATTCCTCTGAGAAAAGCCACTCATGGCTTCCTGTTGCACATCAAGCAAAATGCTTCCCTTGTCCCCTCAGGCCCTCTGTGATCCTGCCCTGCTCACCTCTTATCTAGCACATCCTCCTCCTCACGGTGTTCTGCCTGGCTGTCCCTGGAACATGACAAGCTGGTTTGCTTCCTTAGGGCCTTTGCATTTGCTCTTTCCTTTCATTGGAATGTTCTTTGTTGGATCTTGCCTGTCTGGCTTTTTTGAGTTTTGGTATGTATTGTGTAACCACCATTCAAATCAAGATATGGTATGTTTTGGCTTCCTGAGATCTAGGTCTTAGCTCAAATACCTCCTCCTCAAAGCGATCTTGTCTGACCAAGTCCCTCTGTCGTACCCTTTCACACTCACCTTGCTTTGTCTGCTTCATAGTACCGTGATGGCCTGTGGCTGTCTCGGTGTACTTCCTTTTGCCTGTCTCTTTACCTCCATCCCTGCCCCACCCTCCTAATGAAAGCACCAAGAGAGCAGTGACTTTGTCCTGTTTACTTCTGTATCACCACTTTGAACAGTCTGTGCCTGTAGGAGGTACTCCATAAATACTTGTCAAATTGATAAATAAGATGCAAGAGGAGGTGGTGATGGTTGAAAAGGAAAAGTCCGGCAAGGGTAGGAGAAGGCTCATACAAGGAAGTGCTGGCCTCGGCAAGAAAGAAGGTGAAGCTAGAGACATTCTGATGTACAGGGCAGGACTTAGAGAGGGCCGCTTTGCTATTTTCACAAAGTAAAGGGTGTAGTCACCTGTAGAGAGCTGAAGGGCAGCAGGAGAGAGGTCTGGGACAGGACCAATAGGGAGTTTGGGCTACTGCTATTTCCTACTTATTCACCAGGCATTATTCCAAGCCCTTTAAATGTATTAACTGATTTTATCCTTATGACAATCCTGAGGAAAGATTACTATTACAATTTTTATTTTAAGGTGTAGGTTGCAATGGTTTGAGGGTGTACCCCAAAGGTTCATGAACTGGAAGCTTGATTCCCAGTGTGACAGTGTTGAGGTGATGGGAACCTCAAAGAGGTGGAACATACAAGGTGATTAAGTGATTGGGGATTGATGTGGTTCTTGAGGAACTTGGGTTATAACAGTGAGTTTTTTTTATAAAGAGTCTGGTCCCTGAATCTCTCATTTCCTGTATTGCTATGTGATCTCTTCTTTTCCTTGGAGTGCTCCTATCATGATGCCATCTACCCTGTTGTGATGTAGCCAAAAGGCCCTCACCAGAGCTGTCCCCATGCTGGCACCAGATGCCCCAAACTAAGCTAAAAAACCTCTTTTCTATATAAAGTACTTGGCCTCCAGTATTTTGTTACAGCAATGCAAAAAAAGACTAACACATGGATACACTTTAAATATGTACATTTTTCATCTGTCAATTATACCTCAATTAAGCCAGATAAAAAAGATGTGTAAGCCAAGGCATAGAGAGATCAATTAATTTTTGCTCAGTATCATATATCTGGGAAGTGGCAGAGCTGGGATTTGAATTCAATTTGACTGCTGGAGCCTGTGTTAAGAACCACTACAGTTTCTTGCCTCCCTAGTCCCAGTGGAGCAAGTAGGTGAACATTCAACATGAATGAAAAGGAGGATTACAGAACCACAGATGGCAGGCCCAGGGGCAGTTAGCCAGAAAACTGTGACAAAAAGCTCAGGACTTGGATCAGAGAATGTGAATGGCACAGGGTGGATGATGGAATTAGGTACAACAAAGATGGGGGCTGAGGCATTCTGAAGGGTGAGTGGGTAGGGAATTAGTTTTCTAGGGAGAAAAAATAGTATGTGCAAAAGATCTGACCTGGGAAAGCTCTCAGCTCACTGGAAGGGAACAGTGTCATGGTGACAGGGGTTGGGGAAGGTTACTAGTAGACAGGGATAGGATCCTTCAGTGTAATATTCTGCAAAGTGTGGTCTAAGCAATCCTACATCAAGATGCTCTTGGGTATTTATTTAGAATGTGGACTCCTGTGCCTCATCTCAAACCTACTTAATCAGATTTTCTGAGTAGGGTGTTATGATTTAGATATGAGGTGCCCCCAAAAGCTCATGTGTGAGACAAGGTAAGAATTTCCAAAGGTGAAATGATTACAGAGGTATAATTTAATCAGTGAATTAATCCATGGATATGGATTAATTCGGTGGTAACTGCATGCAACTAGGGTGTGGCTACAAGAAGCAGGTCACTGGGGGTGTGCCTTTGGGGTTTATGTTTTGTCCCTAGTGAGCAGAACTCTTTCTCTTCTTCTTGATTGCTATGTCTTGATTGCTTTCCTCTGCCACACCCTTCTGCTATGATGTCCTACCTCACCTTGGGCCTAGAGCTATAGAGTTCATCAACCATGGACCAAATCTCCAAAACCCTGAGCCGAAATAAACTTTTCTTCCTCTACATTGTTTTTGTCAGGTCTTTTGTTCATATCAGCACAAAGTTGACTGAAACATGGTGCCTGGGACCCACTTTTTAACAATGTCTCCAGGTGATTCTTTTTTTAAAAATTTTATTGGTTCTTTTTAGTTATACATGACAATAGAATCCATTTTGACATAATTACACAAGCATGAAATATGTCTTGTTCTAATTCAGAGATTGGCACCCACCAGTGTAGGGCCTAGTGAATCATGGGAAAATTCAGGTTTCATTGTAAATCCGACCTACTGTGACATTTATGTTCATTAAGAATTCAGTGATGGGGAAATCACTGAAGGGTTATCAAGAGGGGAATGATGAGACTGATGCTCTTAAGTCATGCTGCCTGCTGTAGAATGAATTGAGGGCAGCAAGGCTATGAAGACAACAAGGTAGAAGGCTATTACAACCGTCCATGTGAGGAATGATGGTGACCTGGATCAGTATATTAGCAGTGGAGGTGATGAGAAATGGATGAACATCAGGCATTGTCATCAAGGTGGAGTTGATGGGACATGGAGAAAAAAAGGCTAAGTCCTAGATGCTTAGCCTAAGCAACTGGGTAGATGGCACTGACATTCTCTGAGATGAGGAATGACTGACAGAAGATCTGGGTTGGGTGAAGATAGAAGAATTCAAAATAAAAGAAATCCATTTTGTATATTTAAAGCTTGAGAGGCCTATAACTTATCCAAGGGGAGATGTCAGTTAACTAATTGGACATATTGGGCAGAAACTCAGAAGGTATGAGTTGAAAAATACACATTGGACTCAGGGGCATTAGAGTTAGTATTTAAAGCCATGGTAAGTGGCAAGATGCCATGAAAGTAATGAATGGAAAAGCAGAGTGAAATTGTTTGAAAAAATAGACTTCCTACTTAGGATGAAGAAGAGGCTTAAAGAGCATGAGAAAGCAGAAGTGGATGATTAAGAGCTCTGGTCCTTTTAGGGTAATATGTGGCTAGGCTTGCAGGAAAGCTCTATACTGGGTTGATGGCTGAAAGAGTGGAAGTGAAGGTCTCAGGGCTTTTGAAACAAGTGATATTAATGTCAGGTGACACTGAAGTCACCAAAGATGATGGCAGGGGGCGAGACAGAGAGGACAAATGGCACTAGGTAGTGACAAATGTGTTGTGAAATAACTGAATTGGTAAATCTTTGGTCCCTATACCAGTAGCCTCAACATTACCTGGGAAATTGTTAGAAATGTAAAGTCTTGCCACTCCCCATATGGTTTGTCCCCAGCAAAACTCAAGATGAGGCTTGGTCACCAGTATAGCAGTGTTAGGAGATGGGGTCTTGTGGGAGGTATTTGAGTCATGGGAATGGAGCCCTTGTGAATGGATTAATGCCCTTCTTTTGGAAATGGGTTAGCTATCATAGGAGTTCAGCCCCTTTTTCTCACTTGTGCACCCGCCCTCATGCCCTTCCATTTCCTGCTATGAGCTGAAGGAGCATGAAGGCCTCACCAGAAGCCAAGCAGATGTCAGTGTCACGCTTCTGAGCTTCTCAGTCTCCAGAACTGAATCAAAATAAACCTTTATTCCTTATTTTTAAAGTATCCCAGGTGATTCTGTTGTGCCGCCAAGGATAAGAACCACTTATTTAGGCAGTTTCCAGGTAATGCTGATGCTGCCAGGTTGGGGACCACAGAAAACCACAGCCCTAGACGACTGTAATGAGTGGTCAGGATAGAGAACCACCCATCAAATTGAAGATGGGAGAAGTGTACAGCACAGAACCACACTCTCAAAGCATCAAGGAACAAGCAAGACCCTCTTCTTTGCCCTGGGATCTGGAGGGGTGGGAATAGTTTCCACTAGTACAAGATGAGAGAGAAGGTACCACTGGTGGATAAAAATCAATTCAGGTAAGAAGTTAGACAAGGCCCAAATAGCAAAGGTCAAAATTAAAGAGGGATTTACTCACTAGGCAAGTCAGAAGAGTCAGAAGCCAGGCACCCAGGAAAAGGCAAATTTCCACAGGAAAAAACAAAAGGCCAGCAGGGAGGAATGGGCAGAGCAGCTGGTGTGGCTCCTGAAGCTGGATGGCAGTCAGGTGTCACACATTGGTGATGGTAAATTGTTATGCATTCTTTGACTTACACCTCACCCTCACTAACAAAAAGGTTTATGGGAAAATTCTAAAATACAGAACTATAGAAGGTGTGATGGCATGTCTGGGGTTCATGTGTGTGTGAAGGGGTTGAACAGGCTGACCACTGGCCTGATCTTACCTACCTGACAAGGTTATCATCAAAAGAGAAATCTAAAGCATTAGGTTTAGTCAATATGACAAAGAAGAAAGCTGGGGGATTGGTAATCTACTTAGCATCTTCTATGCACCAGGTACCATCCTGGGAACTTTAACTATTTCTAATTTAATGCAGGGTCTTGTGGGTCATGGGAAAGTTTGGATATTATTCTAAATGCACTAGGAAGCCTCTGAAGGGTTTTTAACAAGGAAGTGATGAGATTCACATAATTAAGTCATATAAGATCAATATTATGCCTATTCCATTTTTAGGCAAGAAAACAAGAGGTTAGCTAGTCCAATAAACCAAGTCTCTTTGAGATAAAGCAATTATGGCAAAATGTTAAGTGGAGAGTTTAGGTTAGAGTGTTCATTCAACCAGGTCTAACTTCAAAGCTCAAGCTCTTTTTTCCCACTCTGCTATACTGTATTGCTAACCTAAGTAACTTTAGGTCAATCATTGTCCCAAGACTTTCCCCATTTAGACAGTGAGATTGAATTAGATCATCACTAAGTTTCTCTCCCAAACATTTTGTGATTTCACAGTTGCAGTGTGCAACTTTGGAAAATTAGGGAAAACCAAGAGCCAATTCTTCAACTTGCCTTGTTATCAGAGAGGCCCTAATGGATCTCCTGTAACAGAAGCCCAACAGCCAGGATGCAGTTTCCTCTGCAACATCAGGCAAGTATGGTTATCATGCCTCCTATGCCACACTGACCATCACTGTGTAAAAATGCTGGGCATAGCCAGGTACAGTGTTGCACACCTTATAATCCCAGTGACCTTCGGAAGGTTGAGGCAGAAGAGCTGCAGGTTTGAGACCAGCCTTGGCAATTTAGAGAGGACCTGTCTCAAAATAAAAAATAAAGGGGCTGGGGAGATAGCTCAAGTTGGTAGAGTGCTTGCCTTGTAAGCACAAGGCCCTGAGTTCGATCCCCAGCACCCAAAAAAAATAAATAAATAAATAAATAAAATAAAAAATAAAAAATAAAAAGGACTGGGTCAAAAAAAAAAAAAAAACAAAAAAAAACTCAGTGGTAAAGTACCCGTGGGTTCAAATCCCAGTATTGAAAAAAAAAAAAAAAGCTGCTGAGGGGGAGGTCACTCTCAAAAGGAAACACCTTCTTCTGCCAAGCATTATGGGTGGGGTTAGAAAAACTATTCTTGATAACACTGAGTAAGCACATTCATCAGGATCAAGCTCACAGTTGGAGGGAACTGGAAGAGTGCCCTGGTTGAGAAGAAGCTTACAGCTGAGGCCTCTTCAGTCTCAAAGGGAATGGAATCAGAATTCACAAACTCATAATGGATATTGGCTGGGAAAACATGGCACCCTGCTCCAATCAGGGGTATCCTCCCTAAGTGTTAGCTTAGATCTGAGATACCCAAAGTACTAAATTTATGTACCTTATCATTCCAAAGGGTAATAAAAGTTCAAAACTGGCTTTGAAAAGCTGCAAAATGAATTATGTGAAAACAAGCTCTTTAGGAGTCATGGCTAACCTACTGAGGTTATGTCAGAAAGAACAATTGGGTCTTCTCCCAATATGTAAGCTAAGAGTTTGTCAAATTTCTGAGGCTGGAAAGATCATGGATCTGACCTAGTGTGAAATTTATGTGCATTAAACTTCAACATACAGCTGGGTACATTGGAATGCGCTTGTAGTCCCAGTTACAAAGGAGGCTGAGGAAGGATCATTTCAGTTCAGAAGTTCAAGGCCAACCTGGGCAACATTGCCAAACCCTACTAAAAAAAAAAATCAACATCCTTTCCTTTTGTTGTATGAGTGCTTAGGATTCAAATAAGGGTATTTGGTTGGCCTGTGAAAGGATATGACTTTTTAAAATGTGTTTTGCAATGCTGGGGATGAAACCTAGGGCCTGGAGCATGCTAGGCAAGGACTCTACCATTGAGCTATACCCTAGCCAGTGTTACTTCTTTATTGGCTTCTGAAAACACATGGCTTCTCATCTCTGCGAGCAAATACACTGAAAAGTTTCTTTGTTTGTTTCAGTGCTGGGGATCAAACACAAGGCCTCACATATGCTAGGCAAATGCTCCATCACTGAGCTACAGTCTCAGCCTGAGAACTCCTATAAATGATACTTCCCTGCAAGAGAGATGATCACAGTAAAGGTATATCTGATGGGGACTACAGCAACATCAAGTGGGACCCAGTGATATAAGCTTCCCTCCTCAGTTCTTTTTCACCAATATCACATTTTGATTTTTCATACAACATATATTTATTCAGAAAAGAATTTGCAATAAATTATAATAAAAAAGACACAAAATACAGAATCCCACTAGCAGCTTTGCTTAGTGACTAAGACATTTTTGGGAAATATAACAAACAATTACAGAATAAGAATCAGGAAACAGTGAAAGGAAAACTAATGCAATGTCACCTCAGGGATTTGAACCATTTCTTCCTAAAACAACAGGTGCAGAGTCCTTCCCTACCAGTTGAATCTGAAATCCTTAATTTGGAGGAACTATGAAATAGTACCTTGGTGTACTTAGGAATTAGAGGGTGGGATGCTGGGACAGGCATAGGAGGGAAGCAGATTTCTTATATCTAGTCTGTCTTCTCTTCTCTATCTAGAGATTGTCTAAAATCCTCAACCCTGTATATATCCCAGGATGAGCCGGGAAAAAGGTTGATGCAGTGAACCAACTTAGTGCTTTGACCTGATTAAGAAAGAGGCTATATGTGTGCTGCACAGAGCTCATAATAACCATACTCTTGGTCACCCAAAGACCCCAGGTTGGAAAGATACTAGAAAACAGGCTTAGGAAAGCCATTTCCCTGCGTTAGTACTCTATCCTAGCTTCAATTATCTAGCTCCTATTCTCTGCCTCTTTCTGTGACCACTTTGTGGACAACTGGAGATGACCAAACTGTTCTGCTCTCAGTCTTCCATTAACTAAGTTCACCACCCAGCCCCTGACCTATCAGACCTTAAACTATCTGGCATCAGTATTTTGACTCTAATTTCTCTCAGGCCCAATCAAGAAAGGGTTTAACCAGTATATTGCAGTATACATACCTTGTCTTCCCCCAAAGAACTCAACTTTCAAGAGATTGGAGAATCGGAGAACCAGTCAGTGGTAGAGTTTCCCCTGGCCTCTCATTGGATGGTCTAGAAGAGTTAAGGAATCAAAGCCCAAGATTGCACAGAGCCCATACATTATGTCCCTTGAGTCTAATGTTAACAGGCAAGAATAACTTGGGGTGGTTTTAATGAAAGAAACCAGGAGGAAGTCAATTGCATCAGGGAGTTTTGCAGTCAGTGGCTGGTGGCTTGTTTGTCAATCAACAAATTAATTTTTTAAAAGGCTGTCCCATAAAGCTTGAATGAATGAAATATTCAGAGGGTTATCTTGGGTGGGCAAGGCAAGGTTTTATGGTTGGTCCCACTGATCAATCTCTCTTACACAATACTGTATACAGTGACTGGGAGGCAAAGGGAGTCTTCTACATCCTTGAAGAAGCCAGATATGCAGCCCAAAGTCAACCCTGCTGGGGTGGGGTAACACATGTCCCTTGGTACTTCAGACAATTAAAGAAGGGTTCTGAGGGTTATCCTCAGTATCCTTGCTGTGGGTGGAACATTAGCTCCAGAGGGGTCTGCTAGAGGCACACAAACTCCCTTTTTCAGTGTGGGGAAATTGGCAAGTGTTGCTCTGGAGGTGAATTTTTTCTTTCTTTTTACACTGGGGATTGAACCTAGTGGTGCTTTACCACTGAGCTACATTCCAAGTTCTTTTTTTTTTAGTCATTATTTTGAGACAACGTCTCACTAAGTTGCTGAGATTGTCCTCAAACTTGCAATCCTCCAGCCTCAGTTTCCCAAGTTGCTAGGATTTACAGGTGTGCACCACTGAGTCCGGCATTGGAGGTGGCTAAGTGGGAGATGCATCCCCTAGTGTCCAGGATTAATAATCCTCATATAATAATAGGATAGGGAAAGTAGGAAGCAGGACCTATCAAATGTGAATACTCTCACTCCTGAAATACTCAAAGTGCTTCCACTCTGAATGTGATTCTGTTATGTCAATGGGATGCCATCTCTATAGCTCCTAAAGTTATGTTACTAAATGTGATCTAAGACAAGAAAAAAGGTTCCACCCAGTGCGGATCCACAAAAAGGCTGATAACAGTGACATATACATGCCATTGTAGTAGAAATGCACAAATGCATGTAATGACCACATATAGACAGTGAACTCACTGTTAAGGAGAACCAAGGAGTCATTAGCCTCACCCAGGCTTCCTTTGAAGTGATAGAAGGAGTGAAGGGGAGTGCAAAGGAGTGACATGGGGAAGAGTGGGTCAAAAGTGCATTATATGGAGGACTACAGACAAGTCTGAGATATAGCAAGTAGTGCTTATAGACCTAGAATGGAAACATCTCAGAATCTAGGCCTATGACTAAGGACAATCATGACAATTGGGTAGGAGGGCAACAAACATTATCCGTAGGTAAAGGAGTGTAAATACAGACCTCTTTGCCTTATAAAGAGAAAACACAAAAACACCAAAATACGGTAACTTTGGCTTGGCAATATAAGTCTAAAAGTATTTTGCTGTGTAGAATATGGTAAAGAAGGGATTAAGAAACTCTTTTTCTTTTGCACTATTAACAGAACCTGAGATCCTGCAATAGACCCTTCCTGTGGCACGCCTTCTCAAATCATTCTGAAATACTTGGAGCCCAAGATCTTTCTCCTCTAGAATTTTGAAGAAGAAAAGACTTAGTCTTCATCACTCCCAAGCAGAAAGCCCAAAAGAAACTGGATGGCACGCTGGCGGTCACTTGGAGTCTGTCTTGCCATAAGGTTGGGTGGAGGCCTTAGGAGAAGAGTAGTGAAGAGAGTGGCTGGAGGGGAAGAGAAAGAAAAGGGGAAAAGCTTTGTGAGACATGATGTAAGTAAAACCTCAGGGCTGGAAGGCAGGGGGACAAAGACAGTAGGATTGAAATGACTGTCATGTGCTTGAACATCCATAAGGTATACAATGTAAATGATGCACAGACTGTTGTCCACAAACACCCCCATGTAGCTGTTCTTATGAAGTACCCTTACCGATCATGTTGGCGCTGACGTTGTTATATTCAGAGAATTTTAACAGTTCTCGAAGGAATGCCATCAAGTAACGGAAAACATTTCTATGGCATCTTGGCAGCTGGGAAATTACCTGTTTTTAAAAAGGGGATGGACAGTGAGGAAAATAGGTGGAAGAAGGGAGTAAAAAGAATTTGTAGGTGCCATAAAAGCAGTTTACAATCCAATCTTTATGGACCCTGTTTTTCTCTACCTTCCATTACTTACTCATGACCAACATAATACCTGCCAAATTGTATCTTCTAAGTAAGAATGGTCATATTGTTTGGTACCTTACTCAATGACCAGGCCATACATTCATCACAGATTTACATGCAAATGATTCCTCAAAAGAAGGCAGGTGCTACAGTGAATCTCACCCTCATACATATCCATAAAGACTGGGGTCCTAATTAGAATGAGATATATTTCATGCTTGTATAATTATATCAAAATGGATTCTATTGTCATGTATAACTAAAAAGTACTCATTAAAAAAAAAGATCAAACTGTGGTATATACATACAATGGAATATTAATCAGCCATAAAGAGGAATAAAATTATGGCATTTGCTGGTAAATGGATATCATGCTAAGTGAAATAAGCCAAGCCCCCAAAATCAAAGGCTGAATGTTTTCTCTGATAAGTGGATGATGACACATAATGGGGAGGGTGGCGGAGGTGCCAAGAGAAGAATGGAGGAACTTTGGATGGTGTAGAGGAAAATGGGGCAGGAGGAGGTGGGGGAAGGAAATATAGTACACTGAGATGGACATTATTACCCTATGTACATGTGTGATTACATGAATGTGTGAATCTACACTGCGTACAAACACAGAAATGAAAAGTTTTACCCCATTCGTGTACAATGAATCAAAATGCAGTCTGTAAAAAATAAAAACTTAAAAAAATTAAAATTGAAAAAAAGATCATATGTAAAAACTTAAAAACTTAACTTCCTAGAAGAGAACAGCAGAATAGTGGTCAGCAAGGGCTGGGAAAGAGGTGAGGTAGGGGCAATAGAGGGAGGTCACATGACCAGACACAGTTAGACAGGAACAGTAGGTACTAGCTTTCCACAGTGTAGTAAGGTGGCTGGAGTTTACAACGTATTACACATTTTGTAAAGAACTAGAGAGGAATTCAAATGTTTAAGGAGATGACAATGTTAATTATCCTGATTTAATCACTACACATTCTCTACCTATATGGAATTAAGATACTGTACCCCATAAACATGTACACATTTTTAGAATAAAATAATTTGAATAGAAAAAAGGGGGGGCAAGAATGGAGGAAGGAGGGACTGTATAGAGGGAAAAGAGGGGTGAGAGGGGTGGGAGGGGTGGGGGGAAGGGAAAAAATAACAGAATGAATCAAACACCATTACCCTAGGTAAATGTATGATTACACAAATGGTATGCCTCTACTTCATGTACAAACAGAAACATGTATCCCATTTGTTTACAATAAAAATAAATTTAAAAAAATAAATAAAAAAGAAAAAAAGAAAAAAGAAGGTATAAGTTCATTAGAGTAGACAAAGGGGATGGAAGGAAGGGAGGGGGATGAAAATAGGAAAGACAGTGGAATGAATCAGACAGAATTTTCCTTTGTGCATATATGAATACACAACCAGTGAAACTCCACATCGTGTACAATCAGAAGAATGGGATCCTAATTAGAATAAGTTATACTCCATGTATGCATAAAATGTCAAAATATACTCTACTGTCATGTATATCTAAAAAGAGCAAATAAAAAAATTTTTAAAAAACCCTCCTCAAAAAAGGTAGATGTTAATCTGTTCTTTTCCTATTTTTCCAGACAGGTAGCCAAGCTGAATGGAATTCTCTACAATGTCATTTAGCATCACTGAGGACCTCCCCTCAATACTCACTAGTCTAATTTATAGGTAGTATCAGCTATTGTGCATCAAATTCATCTGAAGATTAAAAATACACCAAGAAGACTCAAAGGCTTCCTTCCAAGAGTCACCCTTTTTGGTAATAACCATCAGAATGCCATGTACAATCAACTTCACCAATCTTAACTCAGAGTAGAGGCATCTACTTCACTTTGTCTTCTCTAAACAGAAATAGGCCAACTGGAAAAAAATGTGGCAAATATAATGAGAAATAACAACCTAAAATTCAAGGGTCTCAACTCTGAATGTTGGTGTCCTGCCAAGAATAACATACCCAGACCGATCCTACCATGCAGCTGGCTGACTCTCAGGCTTTGTAAAACTGATGATTTCTCTGTGGGCGAAACTGCCCCAAACATACCTTCAGATCAAACTCACCTGTCGGCAGACTCAGGGCTTTGTAAAACTGATGATTTCTCTGTGGGCAAAAATGCCGCAAACATACCTTCAGATCAAACTCACCTGTCGGCAGACTCGAGGATCATGAGCAGAGTCAAGACATCGCTGATACAGCTCATAACAGATAACTGGCTCTGGCAAGGCTTCCAGGAAAATGAGCAGTGCTTCAGCCACAGAGTGATTACTGCCAGCTGAATCACCTTAAGTCAAGGGAAAGGGGCTCCAGGAAAAAGGCCATTTAGAGTCTCAAACGGCTCCCTTCAGCAAGTTCTTGAAGGAACATTTTCCTCCTCATACTCAGGGCACACCGAAACTAACTTGGGTTTGATATGTTATTGGTCCACGTACCCTGCAGCTGATTTGTTACAGAATTGGTCAAAGACTCTGGGATACTTGGCCCAATTTGATACTCGGAAGAATCTAGAGCCAACAGAATAAGAGTTCCCACTGGAACAATCCTATAAACTAACTGCCAGTGTTTCCCATCCTTCTTCCTCCCCTAATGACAGCACATGTGGGGGCAGGAGTAAGTGAGGGGCTGAAGGAGAACAGTCCTGAGGCTGTGGCTCCTATGCTCCATACTTATTAAAAGTCATTGTTACCTACCCTTGCTTCCTCTTAGTAATACCTTGACACACAGAGAGGTCAAAAGTTACTGAAAGAAACAGAAACAACTGGATAGTTAGTGATTATCTTATAATAAGAGACAACTACAAAGACAATAAATATAGAAATACGAAAATTACACGTAGGTGGGAAAAAGCGTTTGGTCAAGTACCCATCCAGCTTCTTAAGCCTTGCTTGGGTAGAAAGGATACGAATTTTCTCAGGAATGCTGGTATCCAGACAATCAATTATCTGCTGTAACTCTTCCTGCATTCCAGGAGTTTGGAACAGGTCCTCCTACCAAAGAAATCAGAATGAAGGGAACAAGGCAAGATAATTATCGCTTCTGTTCTGAAGATCACAGCAGAAAGCAAAAGGGAGGGCAGTATGTATATTAATAATTAGGAATGGAAGTTTGAAAACAACACTTTTCCTTTACATCATCTCTACAATCCATGTGAAATTTTATTTCAAACAAGAAAATGATCTTCAATGGTTTTAGCCTACTCTTGACACGGCAAGAGAATAGTGGTCAGATGAAGAAACTAGGTGTCCCATTTGGAGCCTCTGGACAAGACAGGGTACACTTAACCATGTTCAAATACTGACACTACTGAATGCTGGAGAGGAGTAAATGCCATATTTATGCTAATTTTGCTTTCATGTTATATTACTCTTCAGTAGATAAGAGAACATTACCCTTCAATTTGGTCCAAGAGAATTCTCTTTTATTGGGTAATGGGTCAGGGTGGCTAGTGATTTAGATCTGATTTAAAAGATATATCAGGACTAAGTTAAGGAAATGGGCTTAACGTTTGCTTTGGACTTTAAAATCAGTCAGGCTATGTGACAGCTAAAGTGAGCATTACAGTCTGAGGTACTCAGAAAAATGTGCAGAGCCAGGAGACAGGTATTCTCAGCTCTGGTCCTAGTTCTGCTACTGTACTTAGATCATGGCCTTAGGTAAATCACTTAGCTCACATACTTTAGCTGTCACATCTGTGAATAGGGATGCTTCCACCCATGCAGGCAATCTGATACTGCTACTGTGTGGAGGTGGCTTGGGAAAGTTTAAAAGCACTATGCTGACGTGAGGTCTTAGAACTTCCTATGGGACTTGTACACATCTGAAGTTACAAGGAAAGCCTACTCTTACTTACCTGGTGACAGGCATATTTGAATAAGTGATCTACTAGAAGCCAGATCTCCTTGGGGACTTGAAGGGGTCTCTCGCTGGTACCTTCATCCAAGGGAACCATTTGCAGAAGGTTTTTCTCCTAATAGATGCAACAGGGTGAGGATTAAAAGGGTCTCAGAATAAAAACTTAATTTCCTTTTAATTCTATTCCTGTTGAGTACAATGTGATCTGTATATCTTAAGATTTTTCATTTTTTTCCTCACTGGGGACACCCCTTGTCAGAGGCACTTGACACAGATTCCCACAGTTAAAGGATCTCCTTTCCTAAATGCTTCAGTTGGTCATCAAAGTGTTTCACTTGGGTTTACGATGTTTATCATGTGGATACATTCTGTGTTATAAATCCTTTCAAGGTGACACTGAGAACCAACATTTTAGAAATACAGTCATAACAGTGTCCTCCCTGACTTGTGAACATTGTTACAATCATCAATAAGTACTTTTGAGAGACCATGCCTATACTTAGGTTTGTTTACTTTTAACTTAGTCTTCCTTCAGGTATTATCACAAATGCTACCATTTTCATTGTTGTTTTAAAGGGGGTTCTTTGGCTCTCAGGAATTAAAGACAATTGTCCATGTTAGACCCACATGCATGAATATTTCAGGCTTAATAGAAGTTCTAATCTTAAGGCACTAAACTCATAAGCCTTAAGAACCAAAAGCAGTAAATTAAATACAGCAAGCGAACAATCAGAAATATCATGAAAAGTCTAGGGTCTAAGTCCAGAAGTTGTTGTTCATAATAATAACTCAGTGAAGATTTCTATGAGAATTTACTCCTTTCACCTGCTTTTCTACTATCTTTTACATTCTTCTGAAAGGATGAAAGAGAAAATAATCTAGAAGTGTGACGTCAATTAGATCAATAAATCTGAGCTTGAAAATGGCTAGGAAATAAACTGAATTGTGCCTTAGCACTAAAAAAAAAACACCCCCAAAAGGAAAAACCTCCTATGTATGTAGTAAAATATAAATTATATGAGAAAGATGTCTGAAATAGGTTAAAAGAATTCTGAAGGCAGCCTTCAGAAAAATACTAATGAAGAAAACGTGACCATTTTTTGGCATCCTCCTTTCTCCCATATCTTCAGCTCATACACTATATATGTTCAACTTTAGGAAATCCTTGCCCAACACTGTGCAACCTGTAAATTACATCCACAACCCCCATCCATGTATCTTTAAGGGAAAAAAATAAACATTCTTCTATTTTCACAGAGGCCATGAATATTACAGCAGCACTGAGGTCTCAAGTTCTTAACACTATGTTCTTTAATAAGCACTGATGATCTTCTAAGGCTACTGTGCCTTTCTAAGGTAATAAGGAAGAGAAGGAAGCATGACAGTTGGTTACCATTTAAAGTCCATATATATTTTTTTATATTTGCTTTGTTTCCTTTCTTTCTTTCCCTGGGATTCTATCACTTGATATTCATGTTCCCTATAGTTGCCAGAACTTCCATCAGTGGCTCAACCATTGACTTCTTTCTGGTTGCAAGTATTAAGTGCAGGCATCCACATGGTGTCTGAGACAAAACACTGTCCATAATGTACTCTTCTTTCTGGACCAAATGCAACACATGTACAGATTGTTTAGCAGATGCCTCCAAACTTATCATATATAAATTATTCAACACTGATTCATGTACTTTAATAAACATCTGACTTCCAATGCCTTAGTACATTCTTGTACTAAGGCACTGAGGCAAACACACAACACTGACCAAGAAAAAGACAGAACTTGGACTACTCTTAACAGGGAAGGGCTGGGAAGCAGAGCTGTCTCAAATCACAGTGGTTTAAAAAGGTTAATAAAATGTCAATAGGTTATATGTCCCATCCACTATCCATTCTCAAATTCATGTGAGATAATACAAAATATCATACTTGCATCTCTGAAGTCTAGAGAAAGACACAGTAAGAAAATGAAGAAATAATAATTTTTAAAGTTCAACAAATTATCCTGAATTCTGAATTTTGAAAAGGAACCAAGACACTTTGCCTTCTTTCAACGAGACACACTCAGTGCCTGTAAAGTCCAATTTTTGTAACCTTAGTGCTAACAACTAAAGCACAAAACAGTACACCATCCCCACTGTCAAAACATATTTAATACCACCAAATGAGGAGGCGTCCCATTAGATACTATATGAAAGTGCTAGATAGAGACTGTTTACCAAGCCCATGCTCCTCTACTTGACAGTCCTCTGTGGAGCTGGCCACTGTCCAACTGAAGACAGAGAGGTTGTGAGGTACTGCAGAAGGAGCACTTTACTGGGCATGCAGGAAACATGGGTTCTAGTGCCCTCTGCCCCACACCACTGCTGTCAGGAGTGGTGTGACTTTTACAGGGTCTCCCTACCTTTCCAGGCCTTGGTTGTTTAGTCTATTAGAATGGAGGAAATACTTTTTCCAATCTGAAGGCAGAGGGTTGAGCCAGATGATCCCTTATGATCTTGTTCAGCTCCACAATTCTAGTCTATGGTCTATTTCTTGTCCATAACTGTGTATTCTTTTAGGAATTAATCGCCATTATCACTAACCCCAAACTACTCAGTGCAACGGAAATGTACTTGTTTTGGCTTTATTATCATTGGAAACACAGGATAGCTAAGTGGTACCTTCCTCCTTCAACTCATGAGCTTTAGATACATCAAGACAGCTCTGGGTTGGATATAGTACAGTGATAATGTTTGCCTCACATGTGCAAGGCTCTGAGTTTGAGCCTCAGCACCATGAAACTCACAAACACCCCCCACTCCGAATCTGGAATCTTGAGTTGTACTGCTTTTATGTACTATGTCTTAATAACCTGGAGGATGCAGTAACATCTTTCTTATACTTCACATTTAAATACAGCTGGCAGGGCTGGGGTTGTGGCTCAGTGTTAGAGCACTTGCCTCACATGTATGAGGGCACTGGGTTCAATTTTCAGCACTGCATATAAAAAATGAATTTAAAAAATACAGCTGGCAGGACTTTAGGTGATTCTCACCAAGTCAGAGGTCTCTGATATGGGAACACCTAGGGACAAATTTCGGGGATCACAATTAAATGTTAATCAAGCACAAGGACACTCTCATAACCACCAATGGATTGGATTACCTTTTCTAGGAAGCTGTCTTCTTCCTGAGAGCAGAGCAGGAAAAAAGTCATTGACAGATAGAAAACGATTAGAATTTTATTACAGAATTAGAAACAGATCAGTATTAGAACTCACTAGCTTACTAAATTCATATGCTTTTTAAAGCTTTCAATTCTTCAAATAAATTATGATTGTTGAATGGAACACATTCTCCTATGTAAACTTCTCTATTATGCATATTAAATTTTTGTGTGATTTACTAAGAATATCCCTGGAGAAACATACTTGTGCAGGACTAGACTTTTGTGCTCTCAGCCAGCTGGCCCAACCAAATACCCACTGATGTTTCTTCCTGTTCAAATGCTACGCTGTGCAGCTTCTTACCTCATCATAACGCAAACTCAATGGAAGAGTTTGGTGTCGGCCCAACAGTAACCATTCAGAAGTAAATGACAAACTACATTAGTTTCCTTGCCATTCCACTCTTTCTAGCTGGCCTCCAGAGTAGTGACCCAGACTCCTTTCAATCTCCCAATACATACCCTCCTTCTCAAAGGCACCTAGACTCCCCAGATTTGAAAGTTCTTCTGAAATGTAAATAAATTTCATTTCAGACCTTTGTGGATCAGAAGATCCATCAATAGCATCTCTTTTTGTTTTCTTAGTGGGTAGAAGAGAAAAAAAGAGAAGCAGAGTGGAGGGAAGAAAGTAGTTTTTTAATCTTCCCTGTATTTATGCTATTATTACAATTCAATAATAATAACAGCAGTAATAACTACCACCACCACTTAAGGAACATCTGCAACATGCAGGAGTAGTGCGAAGTGCTTCTAAGTGATGTCATTTAATCTGCACATGAATGTAAAGCAGGTAATATTCCCTTATTACAGATGAAGAAACCGAGGCTCTGAGAGTTTAAATTATTTGCCCAAGGTCATGCTTATGTAAGGGGCAAAATTGGGTTTGGAACTCAAGGTCTGAGTAACTCCATGGTTATTATCACCATGCTCCCTTAGACAATTCAAAGAGGGCGATGCAACTGCTTCCTGAATGGAGAGGCAGGGGAAAAGTGAAAATGTAGTTCTCAGTTTTCAGGCTAAAGACAGTGAGATGCCCTTACTTACAAGGCCACATCATTAATGGAAAGAGTATAGGCAGTGATGTTAGATGATCCTGGGTACAAATCTTCCTTCTGCCTTTTAATTTTGTACAGACCTTAGGCAAGTTACCAAACTTCATATTGCCTCAGTTTCTTTATCTCTAAATTAGGGATAATAGTATTTGTCTCATAGGACAGTGAAGCAGCCTAAAACCAAGGGGTAGTGGGGCATACTCCCCAGCAAATCCCTACTGGGTTCCTCATGATCTTGCAATGAGTCATTAGGAATTCAAATACAAATCACATGTATCACAATCTGGTAGGTAGAAGGAGAAATTCCAATCTTACTGTCTAAGATGCATGGGGGCTGGGAGTGGTAGCAAGTATGTATTCGCCGACATTGTAAGTGGTAATGTTGAATGTGTTTCCCCCAAATTGTTGTTTGCATATGACCATTAGGTTTTTTAGTATTGTTAGATGCATTGCAAATTAAACCTGCTTTTATGGGTTTTATACAGACTCTTAAATACCCCATGAAATAATCAGAGCAACAGTGCTTTATCAAGTACACATTATTTATAGTATTAAATAATTATAATAGTTCGTAATGTAAAATTCTGAGTGCCAAACATCTGATTTAATACAATTCTGGACAACCTTTTATAAAGTTTAGGAGTACCTGTTAACAAAGAGAGAATTTCCCTAATAGATTTTATATATTTTTCCTCCAATAAATACTTGACAAATAATGAGTAAAACTAGGCAGAAATTTGGTGCACTAACCTGTCAAACCAGACTTTGAAAGAAGTTCTTTGAGTGTTGACTATCTACTAGTACAAGGCACTGTGCTCAATACCTTTGCAGGGAGGGCAATGAGAAATGAGGACACATAAAGTAGAGAGATGTGGTTGGTCCCTAATCCTGGTTTGCAGCTGAGTTGGGTAAGGAGTCCCAGAATTTATGATCACATGTAAAAGTTTTATGGTCACTAATCTTTAAGTCATGGGATTTTTTTTTTGTGTGTGTGTGTATGGTGCTGGGGATGAAACTGAGGCCTTGCACACATTAGGCAAATGCTCTACCACTGAACTACACCCCAGCCCTGATTCATAGGATTTTAAGGAATAGACATGGGAAGGGGATATCACAAGTGGAAGAGGCAAGTAAGGTCTTGGTGGCAACACCTGTAGTCCAGCTATTCTGGAGGCTGAGGTGGGAGAACCACTTCAGACCAGGAGTTCAAGGCCTGCCTGGGTAACATAGCCAGACCGTGTCTCTTAAAAATATGTGAAAGAGGAAGAAATAAAGAAAGGCATAGAAAAGATAAATCACAAGGCAAGATTTGGAAGAAGTTAGTCATCTAGTTTGTGCTAAGCATAAGCTGAGATAATTAGAGAATGCTGAGAAAAATAGTGGGAAATAAATCTGACCTTGAATAACAAGTTAAGGAATTTGGATTGTATTCAGCAGGCATGGGGAAACCACTGACTACATTTAAGCAAGGAAGTGATAGACCACAAATCAGTATTATAAAGATGAATCTGGGGCTGGGGAGATAGCTCAGCTGGTAGAGTGCTTGCCTGGAAAGCACAAGGCCCTGAGTTCGATCCCCAGTACCGCAAAAAAAAAAAAAAAAAAAAAAAAAAAAAGATGAATCTGATAGCCCTGAATAGGAAAATCTGAAGGGCAAAGACAGAGATAAAGGGAAACACTAAAGGCTATCAAAGTAGGTCAAGAAGGAGAGAGTCAACAATTTAAAACTAATAGTGGGAAAATAATTATTTTAAAAATGATTAATGGACAGCCTATGGATGCAGCTCAATCACAGAGCACTTGCCTACCCTGTATGAGGTCCTGTGCACCATCCCCAGCACTGGAAAAAAAAGAATGGATAAAAAACAAAACTCTGAAAGAAGACTCAAAAGGACTTTGATTAAATACTGATGGAGGGGCAGGAAATTTATATTGAGAATTTACTTCTCTGGGTATAAGCATAAAGAAAATAGATGAAGCATAAAAGAAAACACATTTAACCCAACATTAGTTTCAATTTTGAAAACAGAAACATCACTTAACCTCCACTGATGAACAGTGTATTCCAAAGGTGGTCTGAAGTTACTAATTACTTAATTCGAATGAACTTTAAAGAGTAGAAATGCCCACTCTTTGCAAGAGGCTGTGTTGATCACATTTAAAAGGGAACCTAGATCAGGATCTCCCTAGTGGGGCAATACTGGCACATAGTAAATGCAATAGAAATCACTCTTTACCCCAACATTTACTCTCAGTTTAATGTTCCAAAGTGGTACATGTAGCTAAAATAATATTAAAGTTATTTAGGGGAAGAAGATACATACTTAAAAACAAAAAGCAGAAAATGGAATGGAAATTGAAGTTCTCAAAAGGATTAGTCCATATGAAACACAGAGAACAAAATAGACATCTAACAGATAAAAATTAGGGATTAGATCAATAGGATAAAGTAAACATCTAGTGAAGAGATCACCAGAGACAAACTGATCAGCAAGTTGTTATTCCTGTTATCTGAAATTTTTTATATCCTTTTCCTAAAGACATTTCCCAAATAAATGTAGTTTCTCCACTCATCCCTCATTTTTTTTTCATCTTAACCAGATTTGGTAGTTCAAGACTAGTCCCTTTTCCATTAGCTAATTTTATAAGCAATACCAGAATGTTTCTCCCAACGTTGTTGATTTACAACATGCTAGTCCTCAAAGTCTTCTAAAGGTTCTGGATGCCCTCTGGCTCAAGCATAAAGCTCATCTGCTGACTTTGTGACTTTTTATCACCTGCCCCTATCCTAAAGAACCAGTTTTACATGCTCTTATCCTTAACCTTCACTCTTTCCTAGAAAGTATTTTTTTCCCCCTTACCCAGGGAATTGAACCTGGGGAACTTAATCAGCGAGTTATATCCCCAGTCCTTTTTAATTTTTTTAATTTTTTAAATTTTTTATTTTGAGACAGGATCTTACTAAGTTGCTTAGGGCCTTGCTAAGTTGCTGAGACTGGTTTTGAATTTGCGATTTTCCCGCCTCAGCTTCCTGAGTCACTGGGATTACAGGAGTGGGTCACTATACCTGGCTCCTAGAAAATCTTATAATCTTTCATTTGTTATCTTTTCACTTTCACCCTTTATCCTTTATTCAAGATGTCCCTTGCTCCTGGAAGAGCCTGTTCATCCAATATATGAATACATTCTTCTTAACTACTTGGATTTGCTTGAAAATACTTCTATGACTAACACCAAATCACTGTCCTAATTTACTTTATTCTTATTTCTAGGTCACGTTAATGTTACATGTATCAAATATTCATTAAAACCAAAACAGGCTGATTCTGAGATTGATTTTTCAGAGATTAACTTGTCAATCAATAAAACTTTTATGGGATATAAGGGCTTGAGTAAATAGCATGGGAAAGGAGTCTATTCTTAATACAAATCATAAGCTCTATAACCTTCACTTTACATGACCTTCTAAAACAATGATCTGTGAAATACAGTGGACATTAGCTAGTAAAGATAGTTACTGTTCAGGTTATCTCTAACCAAACTACTAACCATGATTCAGAAATTAGCCATGCTGTATATCTAAGTATACTTTCATAACCACTAAATTATGGAACCCACATAAACTTCATACTATTTATATCCAGTGTGTACCAAATAAATATTGATGATTATTTGCTACTTATATGCTATTTAATAAGCAGAAAAATCTATTTTTTTTAATGATTTTTTTTTTTTTGGGTGCTGGGGATCGAACCCAGGGCCTTATGCTTACAAGGCAAACACTCTACCAACTGAGCTATCTCCCCAGCCCCCCCAAAAATCTATTAATTCTGGAAAAGAATAAAGAAAATAACAAACAGAAGATTGTTTTCTTTTTCCAGTTTGTGCTAATCTCAACTACTCTAGGAGTGGCAAAGTGACTATTATTGAGAAGGGGAGGAAGAATGAAAGGATTTATGCCAGTTATTTCATTCTGAGGAGCAGGGTATGGCACAAAAATCTTTCTGTAACAGTACATAGAGAGAAAACACACATGCTAGATTGATGTCTGTCTTCACCATAATTTTAAAGTACATAATACAATAATGGATGGGTACCACTCTCAATGGCATCATCTCATGGGATTTGAAATACCATCTTGGGTCTTAGAAAAACACACAAACATTAAACCTAAAAAAGCATTTCAGAAGGTTAAAATTAAGTCAAAACAGAGTACAAAGGAATTAATAATGGAGTACTGATTATTTTAGATTACTTGTTTATTACCCCATGCTAAAATGGGTAATTTCCTCATCAATGAGATATAGGAATTTAATAACACTGAAATGCAAGACTGTGAAGGGAGCAAAAACCCCAAATCTTACAAAATAAAAGCTTTAAAAGAAAAAATGATGACCATACCAATTTAATAAAAACTGAGAAGTTCTGTAATTCAAAGTGATCATATTTCTATTTTTTAACATTGAATAACTGATACACACAAAGAAGAGGGCTTCCTATAGAACCATTAATTCCCTAATGATTTTGGCTACTTTCTATTCATGGGTAAATGTGGCAGAATTACCTGATAATACATTTTATGTAATTTTTTATGCTGGTTGAGCATCCTTCCAATCACTTCCAGAATTAATAAGGAAAAAATATTACAAAGGCTATAATAATGCCTCTACCAATTTTGACCCAAAATAAGCTAGGTTTCAGTTTATAGGAAATAAAAGGGGAAAAGAGAGTATGCAGGGATAATTTAACAAATGCCTAGAAGAAACAATTAGACAAATTTAGAAAATGGTGGAACCTTGATTGGGTAACTATATGAGATTCTTAAGAAGACAACAGACTGGGCTTGGTGGTATGCACCTGTAATCCCAGCAACTTGGGAGACTGAGGCAGGAGGATCTCAAGTTCACAGTCAGCCTTGGCAACTTATTGAGAATCTTCTCAAAATTAAAAAAAAAGGGCTGGGGGTATAGTTCATTTGTAAAGTGCCCCTGGGTTCAATCCCAGAGCTGCAAAAAAAAAAAAAGTCAGTATCATTAAAGGAAGGAGTGAAGAACTGTTTTACTCTTAAAGAGACTACAAAGACTTTACCAGATGTACTGATGAACTGATGTACTGATGATTGCATTTGGGCTATAAAAAGCTATAAAATAAATTCTTGGCATACCTGCAAAAATCTGATTATGGACGAGATGTTAAATGATTTTGTGGATAACTCTGTTTTCTTAGGTGTAATAATGGTATTATACATAAACAGAAGTTTTTCCTTTTTCTTAAGAGATACAAGCTGAAGAGTTTAGTGGTAAACTGACATGATACATCAAATGGTACAGCAAAAAAAGTGTATATATGTATAAAGGCATGTGGGGTTTGTTGCATTGTCCTTTCAAATTTTCCACAGGCTTGACAAACTTCACAATAAAAATCTGGGACAAAGAAAGCTGGTAAAGGGTATTGGGGATAAAGGGAAGAGGGTAGGAAAAAATTATTCCAAATGTATTCTAAAAGATGAAACATTGAATTTGACAGGCAGGAATACGGTGGTAGAGAAAAAAAACAATTATCATGAGAAACAGCAGGATGGCAGGATATGAATTTCTTAAGAAAATGATTCTCTTTCAGTGATAAAACAGTCATGAGGGCTCTAGGGAAACAAGTATAATTCCAAGAAAGAATGTTGGGACTGGACTCAAGTGCTTTAATCTGCTATCTAAGTCACAGCTAAAACAACTCCATGGCAACAGAACAGATCACACTCAGACAAGCCAGCAGCCTGGCTCACTGACCTGGCCCTCCCCACTAGATGATGTGATCACTTGGTCTGGCTATGCCAAAGGAATCAATTTGAATACTTAAAGTAACGATAAAGTTTGACTGTCACTTGGCCTTACTTTCTTGGGTAAAAGATCAAGAATATACTTTTGCAGCCCAAAGAGATCTGCCCACAAATCCAATAATATTTTCATTTAGAAGAAAAGTTCTCAATTGGATGAACTTGTTATTAAAGCAATTTATGTTACTAAAACACTGTGCATTTCCCTCATATGGACATTGATACTATAACTTGGTTGAGGGCAGGAATTATCCTCCTTTCCTTTCTTGAGTCACATTAAGTATCAAGCCTTAGTGGGATGCTGATAAAATACATATTCCTAGACCACACAACGATTCTGATTCTGCTTCCAGAAATGAGCAGTGGGAGAAACCTCTATTTTAATAAGCACCACCAAGGATTCTAATACAGGTTCTCCAAGGTTTCACTACAGGCTTCTATTAGCAGGGAAGTTTTACTGTGCTTGGATATAATGTAGCATAGGGAAGAATACTGGAGCAGGAGTGGGAAAAATGTGGGTGATAAATGTGTCACAAACTTATTTGACTTTGGACAAGTTGATGTCTCTGTGTCTCGGTTTTCTCATATTCATAAGAATAATCACCACCTGCTCCACTTATTGTACCTCACATACTGCCAACTGAGACAAAAGTGACTTGAATGTATGAAAAACTTAATGAATATGCATTGTACCTTTGATAAGGGAGTCTTTAATTTTATTTGGTGAGCTTAATATTATCTATTATATTCCCATTGAGAGCTAACTACAAATTAAGTCTCTCCTTTCTTAGGCTTAATCTAACCAAAGTAGGGCTAAAGTAACATTCTTCTGTAGCACTTAACAGTCCCCCTGACCCAAAACAAAAAGCACAGAGATAAGAACATCATTTAAGTATCACCAAGATTACATGTACTGAAGGCTTATGTCTTATGTTTCTTACCAAGTCTATGAGTTTGGTGACTGGTACTTCTCGGATTGGTCTTT
Source organism: Sciurus carolinensis (assembly GCF_902686445.1). NCBI lineage: Eukaryota > Metazoa > Chordata > Mammalia > Rodentia > Sciuridae > Sciurus > Sciurus carolinensis. The sequence continues at coordinate 108,683,698 of NC_062232.1, read as the reverse complement.
TCATTCGGCACAAAGCCTCTAAGGATGTACCAAAACAACTTGGGAGGTAATTTCCACTGATGGTCAAAAAGTAATCTTTGCCTCGATCCAGGTGAAGGACAAGAATATCTTCAATCTTATCTTCCCCTGAGTTCAGGATGGTCACAGAGTCTTTGCTGACATACACATCAAGAGAAATGTCCACTGTCTCATCTGAAATAGAAGAGATGATACATGATAATACAGAAACTTCAAAAGGAAAAGTAAAAAGGGTATGAGACCAAAAGAATATGTGTCCTCTAAAAAAAAAATCACCAAGCAACAAAAGGGAGTAAACTGGACACACAAAAGAGGCATAATCAATATAATGACAGTGAAGGTAAGAGACATATGGTTAGAAAACAAGAAGTTAAGGCAATGGTATGGGAGTGTTAAGGAGATGATACATGACAAGCAGAGACAATGGTAAATGGAACACTCACTTGGCTCCAAGTAGCCCTCAAAAGGTTCAGCCCGAAGCCATGGCTTGCAGTACTGGCTGTCATTAAGTTTAGGGATGAAAGAAAAATGGCAGGGAACCTGTCCATTGTTGCTGATCTGGAACTTCTCTTTTTGTAGTTGCCGAAACTTCACATTCTCAAACACAAACTGGGGAATAACAGACAGACACAAACATGCATCACTAGTAGGGGAAGTAAGTCAGTTGGATTATTCCATAGAGAATATGAATAGAGAATAAGGTAATAATTAACAAGGTAACTTCCATATGCATTCACCAAGTGAGCCGACTTCACATCATATACTACCATACATTATTAAACTCACAAAAGCATAGAAGGAATTAGGTGGCTCTTACTACTTCTCTAGGCTACTCTGATTGGCCCTGGAATCATAAGAGGTTACCCCAATCTTAGTCCAGAGTACTTATTCCATGACCAAATCTTGTTTTCTGAGATATGAACCATGAACTCTGAAATATTAAATAAAAGTGGCTAACATGGAGGCTTTCTAGGTGCCAGGTGCTATTCTAAGAGCTTTCCATGTATTAACTCATATTACAATGCCCTTAATCCAATAAAGGAAACAGAGTGTAAGACGCTTGCTGGCAGTCATACATCTAATAAATAGCAGTATTGGAACCTAAATGGAGGTGGTCTAATTTCAGCACACACAATCTTAACCACTTTGCCTTGTTGAATTTTATTTTCCCTTCTTTTCTTTCATACTGGGGACGGAATCAAGGTCTTCCTGCATGCTGTGCAAGCACTCTATCACTGAACTACAGCCTCAGCCCTTTCTATCTTATTTTGAGACAGGGCTTGCTAAATTTCCCAGGCTGACCTTCAACTTTCAATCCTCATGCCTCAGCCTCTGGAATAGCTACGAGTATAGGCCTGTATCACCATGCCTGGCTCCTTGATGCCTTTTCTAAGTATTATAGTCTCCTTTGTGCTAACCACAATATGCAGTAGACTAGGAGGCATGTACTTTGCTCACCTCCCTCCTGCTGAGTTCTAAGGAAGGAAGGAAGTCATTTTCCATCCTGTCCATGATGCGTACAATATCTTCAAAGACTTTCCGATACCTCCGTTCATCCACTACTTTTACCTAAAAGAAAAAAAAACATATTTTCAGTCTTACATGCTCCCAATTCATCTCCCTTTGAGATTATCTAATCAGTCATTACAACAATCCTTTAAAATAAACTGTAGTGTGAATAACATCCTAAAAATTCTGACGTCGTGCTTCATCCACAACTTTCCCCTGAAAGAAAACAGATCTTTATTTTAGTCTTATGTTCTCTCAACTTCTGAATCTCCAAGAGTCTGTAAAAACTTTTAAAAGGTTACTAAAGCAAACATAAATCAATCTAGTAAGCATTACAGAAGCATACACTTTAAAGTAAAGGTAAGGTTAACTGTCTAATTTCTGGAAAAATTAAATCTCTAAGTTAAGAAGCTTGGTAATAATAAATATTTGGGAAGAAAATTTTCTTGCTCCATTGTTAATATATTTGGTACTTCAAGAAATGTGATAGTGGGAACATTCCTTAACATTGTAAAGGCCATCTATGCTAAGCCCATGGCTAATATCATTCTAAATGGTGAAAAACTGAAAGCATTCCCCCTTAAAACTGGAACAAGGCAGGGATGCCCTCTTCCACCACTTCTTTTCAATACTGTCCTTGAAACTCTAGCCAGAGCAATTAGACAGACCAAAGAAATTAAAGGGATACGAATAGGAAAAGAAGAACTCAAACTATCCCTATTTGCTGATGATATGATTATATACTTAGAGGAACCAGGAAATTCCACCAGAAAACTTTTAGATCTCATAAGTGAATTCAGTAAAGTAGCGGGATATAAGATCAATGCACATAAATCTAAGGCATTTTTATACATAAGTGATGAATCTTCAGAAAGAGAAATTAGGAAAACTACCCCATTCACAATAGCATCGAAAAAAATAAAATATTTGGGAATCAATCTCACGAAAGAGGTGAAAGACGTCTACAGTGAGAACTACAGAACACTAAAGAAAGAAATTAAAGAAAACCTCAGAAGATGGAAAGATCTCCCATGTTCTTGGATAGGAAGAATTAATATTGTCAAAATGGCCATACTACCTAAAGTGCTATACAGATTTCAATGTAATTCCAATTAAAATCCCAATGATGTACCTTACAGAAATAGAGCAAGAAATTATGAAATTCATCTGGAAGAATAAAAAACCCAGAATATTTAAAGCAATCCTCAGTAGAAAGAGTGAAGCAGGGGGTATCGCAATACCAGATCTTCAACTCTACTACAAAGCAATAGTAACAAAAACGGCATGGTATTGGTACCAAAATAGAAAGGTGGATCAATGGTACAGAATAGAGGACATGGACACAAACCCAAATAAATACAATTTCCTCATACTAGACAAAGGGGCCAAAAATATGCAATGGAGAAAAGATAGCCTCTTCAACAAATGGTGCTGGGAGAATTGGAAATCCATATGCAACAGAATGAAACTAAACCCATATCTCTCACCATGCACGAAACTAAACTCAAAATGGATTAAGGATCTCGGAATCAGACCAGAGACCGTGCATCTTATAGAAGAAAAAGTAGGTCCAACAGAGCTTCAACATGTCGGCTTAGGACCAGACTTCCTCAACAGGACTCCCTTAGCACAAGAAATAAAAGCAAGAATCAATAACTGGGATAGATTCAAACTAAAAAGCTTTCTCTCAGCAAAGGAAACTATCAGCAATGCAAAGAAAGAGCCTACAGAGTGGGAGAAAATCTTTGCCAATCATACTTCAGATAGAGCACTAATCTCCAGAATCTATAAAGAACTCAAAAAACTCTACACCAAGAATGCAAATAATCCAATCGACAAATGGGCTAAGGAAATGAATAGACACTTCACAGAAGAAGATCTATAAGCAATCAACAAACATATGGAAAAATGTTCAACATCTCTAGTAATAAGAGAAATGCAAATCAAAACCACCCTAAGATTCCATCTTGCCCCAATTAGAATGGCGATTATCAAGAATACAAGCAACAACAGGTGTTGGTGAGGATGTGGGGAGAAAGGTACACTCAAACATTGCTGGTGGGGCTGCAAATTAGTGCAGCCACTCTGGAAAGCAGTGTGGAGACTCCTTAGAAAACTTGGAATGGAACCACCATTTGACCCAGCTATCCCACTCCTTGGCCTATACCCAAAGGACTTAAAATCAGCATATTACAGAGATACAGCCACATCAATGTTCATAGTTGCTCAGTTCACAATAGCCAGATTGTGGAACCAACCTAGATGTCCTTCAATTGATGAATGGATAAAGAAACTGTGGTATATATATACTATGGAATATTACTCAGCCATAAAGAATGATAAAATTATGGCATTTGCAGGCAAATGGATGAAACTGGAGAATATCATGCTAAGTGAGATAAGCCAATCTCAAAAAAAAAAAGGACGAATGATATCGCTACTAAGTGGATGATGACACATAATGGGGGGTGGGAGGGGTTAGTGTTAGGGTTAGAGTTAGGGTTAGGGAGGGGGGCAACAATGGAGGAAGGAAGGACTGTATAGAGGGAAAAGAGGGGTGAGAGGGGTGGTGGGGAAGGGAAAAAATAACAAAATGAATCAAACAGCATTACCCTATGTAAATTTATGATTACACAAATGGTATGCCTTTACGCCATGTACAGAGAAACAACATGTATCCCATTTGTATACAATAAAATAATAATAAAAAAGAAACGTGATGATTGTGGTAAAAATGATTTTCTGCATTGTATATATTGACAGTGCCAAAATATACCCATTACTGTTTTCACAATCATCATAAAGTAGTGAAACAGCAGAAAATACGATTAAAGCATTTAACTCCATTAGCTGTTATGCACAATGCCAAGAATCATAATAGCACTGCTCAGATTATATAATGGCAAAGGTGTGTGCCATTTTAGAAAATGGTCAACACAAAATGTCCTGGAGTAAAACCATGACAACAAACAAATCATCTGGACTAATCAAAATATTTCCCACCTGACACAGCACTTTCAACTTCCTGTTATAGCTGTATTTTTTAAAAAAATATTAGAGCTTCAAACAAACCAATGCCAAAAGTTAATATAAATAACAACATTTTTAACTTACTGAGACATCAGTTTCTTTTTCAGAAGAAAAAACTTCACAATAATCCATGTTTTAAAAAAAAGATTCATGTATACAGAAAAGGTTCTAAAACAGAACATCAAAACTGAGCCAAAGATCTCAGACTAGAGAGGTTTTATTACATATTTGAACCACAACTCTTAGGGAACGGAGGATCAATCACTTTAGTGTCACCAGGTTCCATATTATACATACTGTTAAGATGAATTTTATACTTTCACGAAATTTTGCAAACTTTTTATTTCAAAAAAGTATTTTACATATGTCTTTTTATTACAATAACCTGCAAAGTTACCAAAGCAAGGAATATTCTGATGGTTGAGAACATCAAGATACAAAACTTGGGGCTGAGGATGTGGCTCAGTGGTAGAGCACTTGCCTAAGATGTGTGAGGCCCTAGGTTTGATCCTCAGTACCACATAAAAATAAAATAAAGGTATTGTGTCCACCTACAACTAAAACGAAATATTTTTAAAAAAAGATACAAAACTTGCTCACTGCCAGAGTATACCAGAGGTAATGGCTGGACCTCTAGCTGGACTCTTTCTAAAACACGAAGTATGTGAAAGAATTAACCCAGTTGTCTTAAATACCATGGGTGCATGGGCCTACCAATCACAATCTCCAGGAGTGCCCATGCATCCATATATTTTAAAAACTCTCTAGAGAATTCTGTCCATGGGAGTCTGAGAATCAATCAATGGATCATGGTACCAAGCCCAGGAGTGGAACCCTATCTCAGTTTAATCTCAGTCAGCCCACAGCAAGTCTTCTGAAATTAACTGACCACAGAGCATTTGGCTCCTCTGCTAACAAGTCGTAGGTGCCAATGGTGGTAAAAATATAATGTGGTTTTTAAAGCCTCTAATCATAGCATGCCCAAGAGTCCAAAATATGGAGTGGTTACTCAATAAAAGCAAACCTTTTCTCAGTGGGTTAACATGACTTAATGGCACATTAAGGATAATGAGGTGAGGAAAACCAAAGAATTTCACCATCTGATATATTCATTTCAGAAATAGAAATTACCAACAAAATTAGGAATCAGATAAAAGTACAATGAGCTAGATCACTATGTAATATTACAGAGAGCTCTCTAAGACATGCTATTAAATGTTAAAAAAAACAAGTTACAAACCAACATGCATGGTATGAGACTACTCACAATATACACAAAGTTGTACACAAAACAGTATTTTGTCTATGGGTAAACAAAAAGCACATGCAAAGGTCTAGAATTGAACTGTCCAATACAATAGCCACTAGGCACATGGGGGACATATAAATTTAAATTGCTTACAAATTGTACCTAGTTAAAAATTCAGGGGGGCTGGGGAGATAGCTCAGTCAGTAGAGTGCTTGCCTTGTAAGCTTAAGGCCCTGGGTTCGATCCCCAGCCCCCGCCCCCCCCCAAAAAAAATTCAGTTCCTAGTAACAATGGTCACGCTTTAAGTACTCAATAACCACCTATACCTAGAAACAACTGGTCTGGACAGCAAAAATACAGGACATTTCTATCATCACAGAAAGCTCTAGTGGACAATTCTGGTCTAGGAAGATATAAACTTATAAGGGGTAATTGATCTGGCCGGTGAGTGGGGGTTTAGGTAGTTAGAAGTGGGAACTGAGAATAGGAATTGAAGAACTTCAACCATATTTGTAAATTCTGCTTAGATGTATATTTGAAAGGAAAAGCTCTTTGAAACTGCTGTACAATTTTTAAAATCATTAAAAAATAGAAAGAGAGTCCTTTGTTGAAGATACACAAAAATATTCAAAAAGCCTGGAAATTTAAAAAAATATCCCACTGGGAGCTCTGGATTAATGTGTAACAAAGAATTAAAAATATTTCAAGGTTCTGCTAGGCATGGTGGTGCAAGCCTATAATCCTAGTCACTTGGGAGGCTGAGACAGGAAGGTTGCAAATTTGAGGCCAGTCTTGGCAGCTTAGCAAGACACTGTCTCAAAATAAAAAGAAAAGAAAAGAAAAGACATGGCTATGGATGGAGGTCAGTGGTAGAGCACCCCTGGGTTGATTCCCAGTACCAGGAAAAAAAATTTCAAGCTTCTGAAAAGAAACACCAACAAAAAACCAAGCATAGCTTATTAAACCAAGGAGGTAAGTGTTTGAGGAAAAACATCCTCATAAAATGGATTAAGAGAATTCAAATGAAGAAAAGAGGAAAGTCCCCAAGTACAAACTGGAATTTGATGGGCTAAAAGTAATATCTGAAGGCATATTTAGTCAAAAAAAGTACTTTAGAATAGGGGAATTGTGGGATAGTGGAAAGGCCATAGTTAGGGAGTTAAACAGACTTAAGATTTCAATCTCAGCTCTCCTTCTAGTTGAATACTCTCAAAGAAGTTATCTTAACTTGCAAGTTTTCCATTTGCTCATCTGTTATATGGGAAATATTTAACTCAAATCGTTGTGGGGAGTGAGATGTGTAAAATTTGTCTAGCAAAGTTCCTGGCACACAGCTACTAGTTTAATAGTACTGATCATTATTATTTTAATGACTTCCAAATGGGGTCTGGGGATGTAACTCAGTGGTACAGTACATGTTTAGCATGCACAAAGCCCTAGCTTTGATTCCCAGCACCACAAAAACAAACAAACAAACAAACATGGCAACCAGGGATACATAAATTAAAACTGCATTAAGATTTCATCTCAATCTAGTCAAAATGACAGTTATCAAGGATACAAATAATAATAAATGCTGGTGAGGATGTTGGGGGAAAAGCACATTCATACATTGTTGATAGGACTGCAAATTAGCACAACCACTCTGGAAAGCAGTATGAAGTTTCCTCAAAAAAAAAAAAAAAAACTAGGAGTGGAACCACACATGCAACCCAGCTATTCCACTCCTTGGTATTTATCCCAAAGGAAAAAAAAATCAGCATACTGTAGTGATACAGTCACCTAGGTGTTTACAGCAGTACAATTCACAATAGCCAAATTATAGAACCAGCATTATTGCCTATCAATGGATGAATGGTTTAAGAAAATGTGGTATATATACACAATGAAGTTTCACTCAGCCATAAAGAATGAAATTATAGCCAGATGTGGTGGTGCATGCCTGTAATTCCAGTGGCTCAGGAGACTTGAGGCAGCAGGATCACAAGTTTGAGGTCAACCTCAGTAATTTAGCAAGGCTCTAAGCAACTTAGTGAGACCCTGTCTAAAAATAAAAATTGAAAGGGGCTGGGAATGTAGCTCAGTGGCAAAGTACACCTGGGTTCAATCCCCAGTACCAATAAGTAAAAAAGAATGAAATTATGGCATTTGCTGGTACACAGATGGAAGTGAAATAAGCCAGACTCAGAAAATCAAGGGTCCAGTGTTTTCTCTCATATGAAGAAGCTAGAGCAAAGAAAGAAAAAAGGGGTGGGGGATCAGATCACTGGAGTAGAAGGAGGAGGAGGGAGGAACAAAGGAGAGGAAAAGGGAGGAAACGCTGAATATACTTACCAAAATTATGCTATGTGTATGTACATATACCACAGTGAATTCCACCTTTATGTATATCTATAAAGTGTCAATTAAAAACAGTCAAATAAATAAGTGAAAGTAAGACCACTAAAGTAGAGGAAGGGAAGAGTGGGAGGGAAGAGGAGAGGGGAAGCAAGGAGGCACCAGAGACTGATATGGAGTAAATTAAAGTTCATGCATGTATGATTTTTGTCAAAATGAACCCAACTACTCTATATAACTATAATGCACTAATGAAAGCAAAACAAAAACAAAAAATCTCATAATTTTCAAATGGACAAAAAATAAAATGATGACTGTCCTGATAAAATTTAAAATATATTCAAAGAACAAGAATTAATTTTGCTCCTCCAAGAAAAGTTCTTTTTTTTTTTGCAGTGCTGGGGATTGAACCCAGGGCCTTGTGCTTGCGAGACAAGCACTCTACCAACTGAGCTATCTCCCCAGCCTGGAAAAGTTCTAAAGTCATTCTTCTTTAAAAGAGGCGTGGGATAAGCAATGCTGGTGATAGCTATCTCAGAAATGCTTCCCTTCCTTACTATCTGATGAAAAGCCATTCATCCTTTAATACCTAGCCTCCAACTCTTCTTTATGCTACTGACTTTAGGAGGCTCAGGTTACCACCCAATCATTAGGTATCATGAGAAAATTCTGTATCACGAAAAGGTCTGGCACGTGAAGAACTATAAGGACAGCAAATGGGAGGACTAAGGGCACTAACTTTTCAACCCTGCAAATGATTATTCAGTTATGGATCATATATGGCTCACAGTCTAAATAATGCTCTAGAAATATTTAACACACAAATGAATGAACAAACAAGTGTTCACCCCAATATGGAAGAGGGCGCTAACAGGCTTGTGGTCACTGGTTTTCAGTTCCATGTGACTCCGATAATGAAGCTGATTAACATTTGTTCCTCTCCAAAGAATTCGGTCACACCAGGCTGGAACTCGACATTTTCCACTGTAAATTAAAAAAAAAAATGAGGTATAGCGAGAACAAACCGCAGATGAACATATTACCTACCACACCAGTGTAAGATCTGGATTAAGCCCTTTTGTTATATGCTCCTAAAGAGCCATGTACTCCTTCCAAAGGACCCCTATCATCTTCCTGACTCCAATGCAAGCTCTGTTAAGAGACTGTTTCTGCTTGTCTGCCATGGAACTCCTGGCACATAAGTATAGTATTTGGTGTAAAGAGGGTGCTCAATGAACAGTTATCTAATGAATGAATAAATGGTTCTCCTAAGATTAGGTTTACATCTTCAACAATTTTCTTAAAATATCCCCAGAAGTTCAGGATTCTATCTACTCTGAACACTTCCTCTTTCTTTGCTCTATGAACTGCAATGACATGTCACCACAGACAGATAACTAATCAGGTTTAAAAATCCAGTCCTCAGCTGGGGTTGTAACTCAGTGGTAGAGCACTTGCCTAGCACATGTGAGACCCTGGGTTCGATCCTCAGCACCACATAAAGATAAATAAATAAGATAAAGGTCTAAAAATAATTTTTTAAAAATAAATCCAATCCTGTATTACTAAACGAGGCTTAATCTCTGGACAGACCCAATAAGAGATTTCTCCTTTAAACCTAGACTTTTATGGACAAATGCAGTTTCTTCTGAAAGAGATGAACTAACATCGAAGCATGTAAGTATGAGCATGTAACTATCCATGAACTACTAAGGATATGGAGAAATCTATTTATCATTCTATTCAAATAAGCAATACCTTGTATGCCTGATCTAGAAGATGACATGAATATTTCTTATCAGAAGCTCTACAGCTGGATCTCAAGTGAGGTGTAGAAGAAACAAGGTAAAGTATACATCATCTATTAGTGTCACTTTTCTTTTGCTGACTGGTTCCACTGGAACATAGGAATACAGACTCCTCCCACCCCATGCTGCCCCAGAGCCCTCAGAGAAAGAAGCAGCTGAGTATGCTCAGGGATGCTTTCTCTTTCAAGCTTCTGTGTTCAGCCAGCTAGTAAACTGTAAGAAACAAAGAAACAGTAGGGAGAAGACAAATAATTACCAAGAACTTACTGACAGAAGCACTTCACTGGAGTGATTAGGAAATCAAAGGGTCTCCTAGATGATTCTTAGTCTTCTCCAATAGTGGCAGACATGGGGTCCAGGCATGAGTATTTAAAAAATATCTCTAAGTGATTCTAATGTGTTCTCAGGATTAAGAACTACTGTGCTAGAACAACCTTTCATGGCCCTATGTTTTTACCTTCTGGTATCCTGAGTTAAACAGCTAAGAAGCACTTTGGGAACAAAGGGCCAGAAGAGGGCAACAGGTGAGAAACAGGGGCAAGATCAGAAGTCAAAAACTTAAGCAAGTATGTTGAGGTGATAAAAATATTTACTATAGGCAGCCCATGAAACTTAACCAGCCCTGACAAATAAGTAACAATTTCCTAAGATAAGATCACCATTGAGTACACAATTAAAAACTTTCTGATAATAGCATTGAGCCATTAGGTTATTATCTCTTCTTATGGTATGGACAAAAAAATTTCCTAGTCTCTTACTAACAGAGGAGGAAGAAATATAAGATTAAGACTTAACTTATTCTGTGAGAAGGTTCTTATTACTTTACCTGGAATCCCATCGGTCTGTTTTCGAGTCATACTTGTAAGTGGGGATAAACTTGATTTCCCCTTCATTGAAGTCGATAAAAGCTTTTTTCTGTGTGCGCTGGATATTTAGCTACAGATAGGAATAAGATCACATAAGCATAATACCCTCTTTTTTAAAAAATATTTTTTAGTTGTAGATGGACACAATACCTTTATTTTATTTATTTTTATATGGTGCTGAGGATTGAACCCAGTGCCTTACACGTTCTAGGCAAGCACTTTAACACTGAGCCAGAACCCCAGTCCCTAAGCATAATACTCTCTTAACATAAGTGATAATCAGGTTGATTAGTCACTGCACCCATTTCTTTTTTCTTTTTTTATTCGTGGTACTAGGAATTGAACCCAGGGTAGTTATACCACTCAGCTACATCCCCAACACTTTCCCCCCTTTTATTAGTGTATTAAAGATGTACATAATAGTTGGGTTCATTTTGACATAATCATACATGCATGGAATTTAATTTATTCCATTACAGTTCCGGGTTCCCCAACTTTCCCTCTCTTCCTCTCTCCCACTTCCTCTTTCTCTACTCTCTACCTTCCACTCATTTATTTTTAATTGGTGCTTTATAGATATATATAAAGGTGGAATTCACCATGGTATATTTATACATGTACACAGTGTAATTTTTGTCAAATTTATTCCACATTTCCTCCCCTTTCCCGTGCCTCCTCTCTCCTATTTTGAGACAGGGTCTCACTAAGTTGCTGAGGCTGGCCTCAAACTTATGATCCTCCTGCCTCAGACTCACACCCCAGCAGCTGGGATTACAGGCATGCACTTCCATGCCTGGACACTGCTTCCCTTCCTAAGTATCTAATTCTACACCTTTTATAACTGTGGGGGAATACATAAATAAAATTTCTGTATCTTATGAATAAAATCGTGGTATTCCCACAGCATCTAAATTCACCATCATAAGGGATGCTCATTATTTGCACATCACTAATTTTTTAGTACTAATAATGCTAGGGGTAAAATGGAAACATGAAATTTGAATAATAAGTTCCTTGGAGCTGGGCAGAAACGATCCAGCGAAATTATAATTAAGTACAAACAATTGTTGAATGGATAATTCCAAAAACTGATTTCAGGAATAGTTACAAATTGTTTTGAAAGTTATCCTCGCTCAATTGTTTTAGCAGAGTTACAAAAGATTCAGAATTTACTCCAACTGTACTTCTTTTGGAGGCAGGAAAGAGGAAGAAATGCCAAGAAATTAGCCAGTCAAACTCAATACAAAGGCAAACGATCAAGAAAGGTTCCCTACAGTCAGGCACGGTGGCACATGCCTATAATCCTAGCTGCTCAGAAGGCTGAGACAGAAGGATTGTAAGTTCAAAGCCACCTCAGCAACAGTGAGGCACTAAGCAACTCAGTGAGACCCTGTCTCTAAATAAAATACAAAATAGGGCTGGGGATGTGGCTCAGTGGTCAGGTGCCCCTGAGTTCAATCCCTGGTACCTGCACCCTCAAAACAAAAGTTCCCTACAAAAACCATTCTACTGTAAAACATTTGAATTTTGACCATGTCTAAAGGCCAAAAAGGCTCTCCATAAGGATTTAAAGACACATGAATTAAGTCAAAACATTACTTTCCTCAATCAGAAGCATTCATTTTTGTGCTAGTACTATGCTATTCTGTGTATCTATTCAAAGGAAATAATATCAATATATCAAAGTGATACTTGCATACCCATGTTTATTGCAGCATTGTTCTCAATACCAGATACAAAATCAACCTAGGTGCCCAACATGGATGAATGAATAAAGACAATGTGGTATATATGCACAATGGAGTATTACTCAGTCATAATGAAGAATGAAATAAATCCTAATCATTTGCAATAAACTGAATGGAACTAAAGATTATTACATTGTTAAAGGAAGTAAGTCAGACACAAATACTGCATGTTGTCTCTCATATGTGGAAGCTAAAAAAGGCAACCTCAATAAAGAATATAGAAAGGCTGGGAAGGGTGGAGGGGAAGGTAGATAAAAGGAAACCAGATTTGACTAATACATGCTGCATGCATGTGCTGATATATCACATTGAACAGTATTAATACATACAATAAATGTATGTTAATCAAAAAATTAAAAAGCTTGATCAAATTGTGTTTTTATGTATGTGCAAATATCCCACAATGAAACCCACCATTCTGTATAATTCATTTGGATGAATCAATAAAAACCAATCTTGGAAAGGATTTAACTCTTCAAAGATGTTTAGGCAACCAATCATCCTTCCCTTGGGTGAATTATATTTTCCAAAAGGGAAAATTTTAAGACAAAGGAAAATGTATTCATTTTTTCTACTTCACACTGACTCTAACTAGAATTATTTTACCAGAACCTAAATGTGTTTTATGGAATAAACTGAACTCCACCATAAAAATGCACTAATTTGTAATGGTCAGTATCTATATACTGAAGTAAAAATTTAAGTCACATGCAGGGTCTAGGGGCAAATATACTTCCTGTCTCACTTATATGGGAACTGGGTTCCTGAATATCAGGTTTTATCTGAATGTCACAGAGCCAGTGCTTTTTCCAAGGTTTTAACATGAAGAGCTATATATCAGCTAAGTCCCAACTAACCAATCAGTTCCAATTAGATTATAGTTTATGCTATTCTTCCCAAACAAATCTCCTTTTGGTGCTTCCCAATCTCCCTCATGGGACCTCCCTTTTTTTTAAAATAACCTCCAAGCTACTGCTCAGCCTGCCAAGTAATCATAGAATAGTTTTCCCTGTTCCATCTGCCAAACCACATCAACAGAGTTGAAGGTCCACTTCCTCCAGGAAGTATTCTCCAATTAACCCCACCCATTCTCCAGCTCATTTACACAAATCTCTGCTTGCTAATGTTATGTTTACTTTTCACCACCAACGTTATATCCCCTCTGCCCATCCACTTAATCAAAGCACTACAAATACTGTATGCACTCAATTCATCACTAGTCACACTTTTTGCAAGACAGTATGACTTTTCTATCTCTTCCTAGAGTAACACATGCCTGCCATGTGTCTATCTCATACTTCTCATAATCTTGGTCATGGAATCTTACTTACCTGATCGAATTTCAAGAGTCTCTGAAGGTCATTCTTACTAATAAGACTTTTCACTTCACTGGCATCAGGCATGCAAAGTCTGTAGTTCAAATCTCCCAACCAAATTACAACACTGAGGACCAAGAAATATATGAACAGAAGTAGCAGAATTAGCATAAAAAAATCAGAGAAGAACGGAGAAAAGAAAATGGGTAGATTATTATAAGGATTCATTTATCATTATAAAGGTTTAAAACTGTCATTAACCCTTTGGGGGCAAGCACTATCAACATGTGAGAGAGAGAGAGAGAGAGAGAGAGAGAGAGAGAGAGAGAGAGAGAGAGAGAGGAGAGGAGGATTATAAAATAGATGGAAAAACAGGCACTCTGCATATGAAGAACAAAACTGGGAAATAGAGTATATGTGTAGGATTCAGTAGCCAAGGAGTTAATGGACTGAGAGCATACAGTTTATTTGCTGGACAAGCTTCAAAATTTTGCCTGGTTGCTTGCCAGGTATTTAGGGGAAGAGAGCTGAACATTTTCTGACTCTCAGAGCTCTGAGATTCTGCAGACTCTCTGCTAAGTTCTGCATGGTCAGAAGGACAGCTGTCTGAGTGACCAACTAGGAAAATTAGGTCCAGGGCTCTCCAGTATAGCCAACCTGTCTACCCCTGCCCAATATCTGCAGGCCAAGTTCCAGCTGAGGAGACTGGAATCCCATAGGATATTCAGCTCCTAATCACAGTGTCAAGACTTGAGATGTGCTGAGAGGGAGACCCTAAAATTACCATCTCAAATGGATTCTCTTGTGAGCTATCAAGTTTCCAATGAGTAATGCTACCAATTTCAAACACAACATGAAAATTTTTTAATAATGGGGAAATAAGTATATCTAATTGTGTGGCAACTTCATGAGCATAAATTTCAAGACCTTGACTTTATCACTTTGAAACAGAATTCTATATGATCCTAACTGTTGGAACAATATGGAAATGTTCCAATACCACGACCCTTCCCTACTCTTTCCTCAATTATCCTACTCTCTACTGATTCTAATTCCCTAAAATATCCTTTGTTTTCTTAATTCCCATCTCAAACTACTTATTCTAAATCACACTTTTAGAATTATAATAACCAGTATTAATTAATTAATAATTTTCCACCATCAATCCATCTATTCCTTAAAGAATTTCTACTTCTATACCTATTAAGTCCCATTATTCACTGGCCTCTTTCTGCTACTCCTATTGTTAATAACCACAACCACTAAAAATAATAATGCAGATTTGCATATACCGGCTTGGAAAGAAATCCATAATAAACAGGACAATATGGTCACATACAATAAGCATGTGTGTGTTTGTATATGTACGAAGTCTAGAATAGCACTGTTGAATGGAATTAATTATAATGCACGTCACAATACAATTTTAAATTTTCTAGTAGCTACATTTAAAAAGTAAAACAAATGAAAAAACAATATTCACTTAACCCAATATATCCAATTTTTTATTTCAACATGTGATTAATTAAATTTTTGAGATAGTCTACATTTTTCCCTACTAAGTCTTCAAAATCCAGTGTATAGTTCATGCTTACAGCACATCTCAATCTCGGATAGCCATTTTCAAGTGCGCAATAGCCACATATGGCTACTGGCTATCATAATGGACAACGGCAGATGTAGATGGATACACACCCAACTGTTAAGGATGTTTCCTTTGGAGATTGGGGATGGCTGGGGAGAGTAAAGGATGAGAAATGAGGGATTGTTACTGTTAATATTATCTTTATTACATTTACACGTCTATTTAATAAAAAGAATAAAAAACAAAAGTTGACTCTAATCAACAGATCCCTTCAGCATTATTCTAGATGCTCCACTAATACCACTAACCTTTCTTCTAATGTCAAATCCAATTCCTCTATCTCAATGAGTCTGCTCTTCCTAAAAAACAAAACAAAACAAAACAAAAAAAAAACCCTCTGTTCTTTGTGACCCCAGTCCTTAAATGGAAATCCCTCAGTCTTCACAGCTCTGTAATTTCTCACCACATTTAATCTCTTCTTATGCCTACTATTCAAAGGCTATGGGAGATATGCCACTCACTCATGTTTCATAATGTTCAGTTGCGGGAGAGTCTGATTGGGGACCACAAAGCTCATTCTTGCACAGATGTCCTTATAATCTTGATTCCTTCTCTCAAAGTCTTCCACATGGGCAGCCAGGTGAGAATTAACAATGCAGAAAGTAGTGTTGTGAAACACAAATCTCACAGCTACCCCACCTTTGTTTCCCTGTTAGCAAAAGCAATTATTCAGTTAGTACACAAAACTAGAAATTCGATTTCTCACAGACATAAAAATAGTCAAGTTCATTTCCAAAGTAACTCACCATTTTCCCCATGATCCCAGTTCCAACTGTTTCTGTAGCAACATCACGGATATACCGACACTGATCCTTTCTGGCAAATATAAGGAGCATCATCCCAACCAGGCGGACTAATTGAACCTATGAATGCCGGGAATTACAAAGGGTTTGTGTTAATACCACTTTTTACTGTATATTTGACTTTACAGAATTTTTTTTTCACCAAAATGATATACTGATCCCTAAATCTGAATCCAAATTCTCTAATTTCTCACTGGATCCCATAAAGTAGAAATCAAAATTCTCTGGAGAACCTCTAATCTGGCTAACCAATAAGAGTTAAAAGCTTTAGCTGGAGCAGTGGTATACACCTGTGATTTCAGAGAATTGGTGGCAGAGGCAGGAAGATGGCAAGTTCAAAGCCCATCTTGACAACTTAGCAAGACCATCTCAAAATAATAAAATAAAAAGGGCTGGGGATATAGCTCTGTGGTAGAGTATTCCTCGGTTCAGCTAGTACTACACCCCTCCAAAAACACACAAAAAAACCTTGAATAACAACAGGTACACTAAACTCTATATTTATTTGTTCAATCTCTGTTTAGCCTACCAAGAGTACATTAAAAGTTAAAAAACAAAGACAAGGCTGCTATCCCAGTTTCTTTTTTCCACTTTTCCTAGTTTCTGATTTCTAATTTTCTAAGAAATTTAAATCTATAAACAGCAATTCTTTTTTCTTTATTATTAACCTCTGAATAAGAGATATAAATGTGTCTAAGATGTTTGTTTATTTGTTTTTGGTGGTGCTGGGGATGGAATCTGGGGCCTTGCACAGGCTAAGCAATTGTTCTACCACTAAGACCTTGAGATATGTACTCAACAAAACCTATATGAGAAGAACAATATCTTTAGGAGTTATGTTACCTATATAAACTGTTAAAAGATATAGAGGTAAATTACTCAGATTACTCCTTTTAAAGAGCTTAGGATGGTAGCCCTGTAATTAAAATAATACTTCTGGTAGCTAAATGCCTCTAACAAAGTTCTTTTAAAGACCAACAAATTAGATCACCTTGTTTAAGTCAACTCTATTCTTGACCTGCAAACACATTTAGAACTTGTTTAAATTCCACAACACTTCTATTATTTGTTCTGATTCCAAAGTATAGTCTTTGCAACTACGTGCTTCATATTATTTTTCTATAAAGCATCTAAGTCTGACCATGTCAGTGAACAATATCACTCTTCAATTTTCATAGCACAAATCAATTACCTTATGTGTAACTGTATTGAATTATTGATATGAGAAAAATAAAACTGTTCTCTCCTAAAACCTACCTAAGCAATAAAAATATTGGATCAGAAAGCTTAGAGAACTCTTTTTCTTAGGAAATAAGTATGAAGGCTTAGTCTTCCCTATCCCAGTATCATATATAGGAGAGAATTCTATTAAACCATTCTTTTGGAATAAGTTATAGATAATAGAATAACTCTCAGCAAGTTCTATTTAGTCATATACTAAAAAGATTATTAAATGCAGCTTACTTTCTTATACTTGGCTTTGGAATGCAAACCCCTCTCCACAGCCATGGACCATTCTTGTTCCTTCACAGATTCAAAGTAGAAAAAGGCCTCTGTGCTCAAATCCAGTTCTTGGAATCTAAGAGAAAGAAGAAGTGAGATCTATACCTTTCCCATAATTATCTCTGGCTATCTCCTGTCCTGTCTCCTTGCTGAGAAACATTGCACCAAAAATGAACGGAAGAGAGAAATTTTATAGAATTGTTCTGTTGACCTAGGTTATAGTAAGTTAAATAAGTAAGGTTATCAGTAACTTAAGTAAGTTGCTTTTTTCCCCCTAAAGAATGAATCCCCACTATTGTATTAATAGGGTATGCAACAAACAAAACCTCCCTAAAGGGATATTGGTAGTGCTTTGCTCTTACAACCCAGCTAGAGTCATTATTAAAATTGACCTCAAGAGGCTGGGGCTATAGCTCAGTGGCAGAGTGCTTGCCTAGCACATGTGAGGCACTGGGTGTGATCCTTAGCACCGCATAAAATAAACAAATAAAATAAAGGCATTCTGCCCATCTATAACTACAAAATTTTTTTTAAATTGGTCTCAAGTCTCATTTTCTATCTAGAATATAGTTTTCTATAGGTTCTTCTTTACACCATGTTAGGTACCTGTTCCTTTCTGATCTCACAAATTTGACTCACAAGTTAACTTTCATATACATAGTCACAGTAGGGTTTTACAAAATATTTTTTTAAAAGAAGGTAAATCATCACGTAAACTAACACCAAACATTGCCAAAAGGGAGTTCTAGAAGTGTTCTTTACCCAATGCAGTAGATATCAGGAGGATTTGGATCACAGTTCAGCCAGGGTTCTAACGTGCTATCCGGAGACTGGCCATTCACATTCCAAGTTCCAACAAAAAATCTAATACATTACACCAAAAATAATTTGAAAACAAAGGTCAAGTATGAACAAACAGACATCCTCTCTTGTCATTTCTATACAAGGGTATATTCACAATAAGCCAACATAATTTCTCAAAATGTTTTTCCACACACACAAGGAAAAGCTCTTGCATGTAGAGTACGAAGGCAGTAAACTTATTTTCCCTAAATTTCACATTGAAGGAACCTACAGAAAGGAGCCAAGTGTCTATTTTAAAAACACAAAGTTAATTGCTCTACCACATTTTCTTTCAGTTAAACCCATCCAAATTCTTACTTGAATGGAAAGCTTATGGATGGGAAAGGGGTATCTTCATGTGGCAAGTGAGTCTAATATGGATAACTGCTCCATAAGGAACTGTAGTTGCATCCAAAAACTCACTTCCCAAAGGATTACAAGGACATCTGTGTAGGAAATTCTGATGAGGCAGATATAGTATTAAGAGGGAAAGCAGAAGGGAAAACTCCTGGCTGTCTTAAGTGTTTACATACAAATATAAAGCATCATGTGGAACATGAGAGACTGAAAGTTTTCATAGGGATATAGTTATGATTGAATTAGAATAAATAAGGCATAATGGGACAGCAGATGGAACTGGAGTCTTGGACTAAAAGGATATATTCTCTTCATAAATAACAAAGAGTGGTGTTGTTGCTTCACACTGGGGATACACACCCTGCACCACACATACCAGGTCCAGAGAAGAGGATATCAATGAGGTAAAGGTACAATGAAAAATAATACAGAGGAAAGAATCCCATGACAGACCTTTCAATCAAGAGGACTTGGTGTAACTTTCTTTAATTTACCAAAGTAAGTTAAGTGGTAATGGTGAACTTTAATTTTCCAATATTGGTTGGAAAAAAATTCAGAAGCCCAGATAGATAAACATACTTGGGTATGAAAAGTGCTAGGGGACAATTATCTAGTACATGTGAGCTTGATTTGGTTCCCTAAGAGTGGATAGAAACATTAGTAGACACGACATTATTAACAGGTAGAAAAACCAAGGGAAATTGAAGTATCTAAATTATTTTGGATATGCATGCTATTGACCAGCATAGAGGCAGGGACTCAAATCAAATGACCATTCCCTTTTTTCATGCTTGATTCTTAATTAAGTAATACCTTGATTATCTAAAGGCTATTATTGTCTGTTATACCTAACATTTTAGACTAAGTAAGTAGAAAAGAGACTAACTTGAAAGTATGAATGTTGACATATTCTTTTTCTCGTTTTGCCAGGATATGTTTGATGAGACCCTCCCGCTGGCCAGACTGGGTATTTGGTACAAAGAGCTTCCTCATGGTGTTGGTCACTTTGGGCTGTTCCTTGTTAGAAACTTCTTTTTCACGTGGAAGCCTAGCAAATAAATGAGGAATTCAAAGTAAAATTACCTAAAATATACGTCTCCTACTGGGAAAATGCTTCAATGTAGGACTTACATTCTATTCAAAGAAGTGGGTGGAGGTGGGGGTTCCCGATGAATCCCCGTAGGCTGATTTTGTGAATTTATTTTCTTGTCCAAATTCATAGATGAAAAATTATCCTCAAATCCAAGAAGCCCTGAAGGTCATAGAACCCAAAGTCAAATTGGGGAAGAAAGTTAATATATAGCCAGGGTAGACAGGGCTTTGATTGGATCAGCAGTATTACTAAACAGAAAGATAACAAAAGGGTTATAACTACTTAGATTGGGGGAAGAAGTACATCAACCCTGAAGCATTGACACACTAACTAGAACAGACATTTACATTAATTTGGAACCTGCATAATAACAGCTAACATTTATTGAAGAGTTAGCACAATACCTGTTTGACAGTAAGGGATAATATTATTTTCTCCCTTAATCATCACAAAAACCTCACAAAGTAGGCACTGTCAAGAATTTTCCCATGTTATAGAAAAGGAAATGGAAGCTCAGAGTTGTTGAGTAATTTGACCACGATCATATAACTAGTAAATTTCAGACTTAGAGTTTAAACTCAGGCTGTCTGGCTCTGGAGTCTATTCTTGTTTCCACTATGCTAAGCTGGTTTCTAAAGAGCTACTATATGACATATAGGATTAGGAGTGAATATTAGTCAGTGGCTGTGGACTCAATAAAGCCACTTCACAAGAGACTGTGTCTGACATTGGCTTTAATCCACATCTGGCCTAATAAAATCTAAATGATCTGAAATGATCACAGCAACCAGGGATAAAAGAATCCTTTCAGTACCTGAAAACACAGAAGGTTTGTCCTTAGTGTCTAATTTCTGGAACCAGCTAGATGAGTCTTTTTGCTCTGGAGCAAGAAGCTGTGACTGAGCTGGAAAGATAAGAGTCATTGTCAGAAACTGGGGAGCCCGGTTCTGAATGGAATTTATCATAAATATAAAGTCATTCACTCAACACTCCTCAAATGCAGGGGCCAGCACCATTTCTGAAAGTTACAGAAGAGACTAAGGAAACAAGGGCAGTTCTGGGGTCATCTGGGGGCAGAAGGAAGATTGCAATGTGTGGTAAACTGTATGCCATGACACTGAAGGTTCTAGAAATTGACTCAGTAACTTTATAGCTTAATAGACTAGTTCCCTAACCTATTCCTGGGTTCATTCCTGAAGAAAAAAATTAACTATAAAGGCTGAAGGGTAAGGCACTTTGCTAAAGGCCACCTGCCTCTGAACCAATGTGTCAGTATTTCATTCCCATTAAAATAATAGAAAGTAAAGCACTGAATTTTGTGTTACCTTCCTGGGCAGCAAGGACCTCTGAGAGAAACTTCAAACAGTGTTCCTCATCAGGGATTTCAAAGCGGCGTTCTCTGGTCCAGTCCCCCTGAACCCGAATTTTGCAGCCACCTAAGAAGAATTGAAATCCATACACATACAGCTATAGGATACAATGCTGTATTGAGATAATATTCACAACTTAGGTTAACAGAAAATCCAGATCAAAAGATTCCAGACCTCTAACACAGGAGGCACATGTATAAGGGATGAGATGTGGTAGAGGGAGATGAAGCAAGGAGGGAAGCTTAAGGGAAGAAGACAGTAGTCTCAGGGATGATGAACTATGTTAAAACATCAGCCAGATCTAGTGATAGACGTACTTAAACCTGATCTATCTCTCAGATGGCAATGCAGGAATGTCCAAATTCTAGGAAAAGATAAATTTCTCAATCACTCGCCTCCTACTCATGAGCTGGAAATTCCTACCATTTCAAATTCAGATAATACAGTAAGAATATCTGAAGCATTAAGAGGATAAAGGAAATAGAATGGTTGTTTATAGGTGCAGGGTAAATTAAATTTATGAACTCATTAAAAATAGTGCAACTGGTCCAAAGTATTTGGAAAAGAAACATCTACATCTCATTACACCAATTGAAAAATGTGTGCTTTACATGAACTTGCAAAAGCAATATAATGATCTTTGTACAGGAGAGCTCTGGTTCAAATATAGCTAACTGGACACAAATTTACCTTGGGCTTTAATGTTTTAGAGTTATAACATCTTATCTCCCTCTTTCTGATGCCCATAGTTATTATCTAACTCAACTGTTTGGATATTGTGATTCAGAAAATATATATATATATTGGTTTACATTCTTTTTTTTTTTTTTTGGTACCAGGGATTGAACCCAGGCGTGCTTAACCACTGAGCCATATCCCCAGCCCCTTTTTATATTTTATTTAGAGACAGTGTCTCACTGAGTTGCTTAGGGCCTCACTAAGTTGCTGAGGCTGGCTTTGAATTCGCAATCCTCCTGCCTCAGTCGCCTAAGCAGCTGAGAATACAGGTGGGTGCTATCACACTGGTTACATTCTTATCCTAACAAGTTGACTAGGTATGCTGCTTTTCCACACCCCTGGAAACCATGAGCTCCTTAAGGGCAAGAGGCAGGCTATATATATGTTACTAAATACTTTCCATGGTCTAGGGTGAGGAACTTTCTCAGGATTGTCCAGGACTAAGGAACATCCTACAACTCAACATTTTCAACACCAACACTGAGAAAAATCCCAGGCAAACCAGTCCTGGGCTGGTTGGTCATTCTGCTGGTGACAGTGATGTCAGACTTCATAGACAAAAAGCATTTAATAAATAACTCTTGAACCGGACTCTTCCACACTTGTCAATTGCAAAGAAATATAAAAATCATAGTTTTTTTGTGGTAGAAATTCACTTCTGAACCTTTGGTTCTCTTTGGTCCTCTAAATTTTTTGTTGTTTCTATCTTCATATAATGAGTTTTAAAAAGGAAAATAAAATTACTGTTCAGAAGAAGAAAAAAAGGTAAAAATGAAGAAAAATGTGAAAGAAGGTATCCAAATGTAGCAGAGATAAGAAAATTAATGAGGGTGCCACTGTAAGGAGGAAAACAAAGGAAGTAAGATGAATAGAGTGTCAATTAGGAGCAGCCTTGAAGATATAGAGACAAACTCCTTCAGGGCATACCAAGTCCTCCCTTTCTCAGATAATTTTATATTCAGAGTAGTTAAAAAAGAGCAGTTTCTACCTGATAGAAATTTAGAACAAGAATAAACATTTTCTTTCTCTCACAATTCTTGAAAGAAATATTTTAGCAAGTATAAAACTGACCTACTTAAGAGCCAGAAATTGTTTATAAAATAACATTGGATGTTCTCTCACCGTGTTGCTTGGAAAAGAGGAGAAATTATCCCATAACCCAGCCTCTCCTCTCTTCCCTTCCAAAGCTCTTCAGGACCTCTGTGTTCTGCAAACCCTATTACATCTTCCATTTCGTCTAACAATTCCCTGCAACTCTCAGTAGTTCTCAACCATGGATGCATTACAATAAGCAGAGGCACTTTTAGAAAACATTGACACCTGGACCTCACCCCAGGGCAATTAAAACAATTGCTGGGTATAAATCCCAGGAAGTGGCAGTTTTTTAAAACACTGCCCAGGTGATTCCACTGTATATCCAGATTGAAATATCAGAGTCAACTGCAAACTGGCTGGTTCCTAAGAGGGGCACTTCCCCTGCAGTTCTCTTAGTGGAGGCTGTTTATATTCTTTCACACCTGATGGAATACACACGAATACATAAACACACACACATAGATTATGGGCATGCAACACCTTGCCTGGCTTACACTAGATGGAATTTAAAGTTGGTGTCCAGACCATTCCATCTCCTCCCTCTAGAAAAACCCTTTCTCCTTTGAGGCTTACCCATTGGACTGAATCATCTTCTTGCCTTTCCTCCTCTATAAGACCATCCAGCACCCTCTTAGAAACATCGGAATCTAGAATTCAATACCCAACACGTAAGACTTTCTCTTCTCTCAAACTCCTGCCATTATTTTGGGTCTCTTTAAAATTACCACAGAAAACCCAGTGAACACTTTCAACTTCTTCATCCAATGGCCTTTCCACTCCACCTCAGCTGCCACTCCCTCAGTCACTACTGGGACTCCCTCAGTTATACCATAAATTTTTTCATCATAGAAACATCACCATTTCACAAATCTCTAAATTCAAATATCCCATGGCAGCTGGGCATGGTGGCACATGCCTGTAATCCAGAGACTTGGGAGGCTGAGGTGGGAGGACTGCAAGTTTGAGGCCAGTCTCAGCAACTTAGTGAGGACTTAAGCAACTCAGTGAGACCCTGTCTCAAAATAACAAAAATAAAATAAGAAGAACTGAGGGTGAAGCTCAGTGGCAAAAGCATCCCTGGGTTCACTTGGATTTAATCCCCAGTACTCTTCCCCGACAAAACACAACAAATAACCCATGCCGACCTCTTCATTCTTCCAATTTACTTATTATCTCCACTATAATTGTTCTTCACCCCCTGGGAACCTCCAGTCCATTGATTCTTCCACTTTATCATTATCCATCAACTCCCTCCTGATTTCACTTCCCTTTTTCTCAAACAGGTACCATCATTACACTCCATTCCAAAAACCCACAACTGCCTTAACCCTGGTCTCCCAAGGCACCACCTGGCCAAATTCCAAACCTCAGAAACCCAACTAATTGTCTTCTCTGTTCTTATAACTGAGCAACCAGAGGTAGTAAACACACATGTGTATACACACACACATGCTATCATTATAAATTCTTAACCGCCAACCTCAATGAGGCCCTCCATCATAGGAGGCAATGTGTTTCCACAGTCTAGTCTCCTACTGCTACCTGGAACAATTATTTCACACCTTCTCATTTATCCTCTCTTCTCATGCACTCTCATTCTAAGCAGATTGCTTCACCTCAAACTTCAGAAAAAAGAAGCTCTCACATAGAAAACTGTATTTTGTACTCCTTCCCATTCTAACACAAGAAAGAAAATTCTTCCTACCAAGATCACCTTTGTTTGGAAATCCAGTACTGGGGATAAAACCAGGGCTTCACACATGCTAGGTAAGCATTCTACCACTGATCTACATACCCGGTCCTCTCATTTTGGCGGGTGATGGGGACCAGGGATTAAACCCAGGGTAGCTTAACCACTGAGTCACATCACCAGTCCTTTTTCTATGTTTTATTTTGAGACAGGGTCTTACTGAGTTTCTTAGGACCTCGCTAAGTTGCTGAAACTGGCTTTGAACTTGCAATCCTCCTGCCTCAGCTTCCTGAGCCACTGGCATTACAGGCATGCACCACGGTGCCCAGCCATCTCATGATTTTGAATATTATCTATGTGCTAGTGGTCCAAACCTTTCTTTTGAGCTTCAGCTGCATACATTTAGCTGCCAATTTATCATCTTCAGTCAAGTATCTCAACTAAACACAGCTAAAACTGAATTCATAACACTTTCTCAAAGGAAAACTTGTTCCTTCTGCAACCTGTTTATGCAAATTGTAGGTACCATCAAACAGGTTCATGTCAGAAACCTGGAATTTATCCTTGACACTTCCCTTCCTGTCACCCCTGTACCCAAATCGATTTCTATTGATTTCACCTCCAAATACATCTATCAGCCCTACTTCCCTCCATGTCTATTACCACCATATTTCTGGATTATACTACTGAAAAAGCTTCCCAACTGGCTGGTCTTTCTGTTTCCAAGCAAATTATAACACCTCAGCACAAACTCCTTCACTTTCTCCTCATTTATTTTATTTTATTTTTTTTTTTTTTTGTTTTTTTGGTACCAGGGATTGAATTCAGGGGTGTTTAACCACTGAACCACATCCCCACCCCTTTTTTGTATTTTATTTAGAAACAGGGACTTGCTGAATATTTTAGTTACAGAAGTTGGCCTCCCGAGTTCCTTTCTTCTCATTTTTAAAACCTAAAAATACTGATTCAACACTATGGCTTATAAGATTCATCTGCATCTGACTCTAGCCTGTTTTGCCTTGGTGCTGAACTGCAGGCATCCTGGTCATCTTTGACTTCAAAGAAACTGTGAAACTACTTCCCACCTTGGTTAACCTGGAATACTCTTTCTCTCCTGTATTCACCTGTCTGTTATTGGTCCCTCTGGTCTCTCTCTAAATGTCTTCTTCAAAGAGGCCTTCCCTGGCTACCCCTCCTAATTTAATTACCCCTCTTATAAACTCTTTATACCTCTTTGTAACAGTATTTATCAAAACTGCAATCATGTAAATGTCTGTACCTTATCAGTTTAAAGTCTGTTTCCTGCATTAAAATCCATAATTTATCAAGGCTTTGTTGTTTTCTGCTATGTCCCTAGAGCTAGCACAGTGCCTGGCCATAAAATATATTCATACTTTTATGGAATGAATTAATGAATTATAGGTAACTATGTGGCTCTAGTACCAAATAGCACATAAGCAAGAACCAAAGCAGGAGAACCAACCTTATCTATATTGTGCTCTGATGATTCTGCAGCACTTACAATCATGCCTGGCAAACAGAAGGTACTTAACAAATATTTGTTAAATAATAAATTAGGAAGGGTTATATTGATAATTAGTGTAGTAGCCAAGCAAGTGATGCACACCTGTAATCCCACCTACCCAGGAGGTTGAAGCAGGAGGATCACAAGTTCAAGGCCAGCTTGGACAATTTAGTGAGACCCTTTCTCAAAATAAAAAGGTCTGGGGGTGTAGCACTGTGGTACAGTCCCCTGGGCTCAACCCCCAGTATGGCAAAAAAACAAACAAAAAAACCATTATTAGTACAATATAGTCCATTAATAGGTCTGAAAACTATAAGGAAAGAAAAACAAGGAAAATATAACCATCTCCATAAATAAAGAAAACACATTTAATAAAATTCAGTATACACTCATGATTTTTAAAGAACACACAATATGAACAAGAATGACTTTTTTAAGGACTTTGGAGGCATCTCTTTGAATCTAACTTTTGTGGGCATTTCGTTCCAAATTGCAAAACTGGTCCCTCCAATAAAAATATGTGAAATTCATTTTTACTCTGGATAAAGTCAGTTAGATAACACAGATGGTTACCCCAACTACCAGGTAAAATTATCGTGAACTGTGGACAACATATGGTAGTCAAGTTCTCTTTCTTGAAAATTAGTTGTTTATCTTGAAAATATGTATGTCATGGGTTGTGTCTGTTTGGATATATAAATGAGTGAGATTTCTTTCTGTCTTTGTAGTTTCTTAGCGAATTGTGATGTGAATCACATTCTGTTTTAAGGCCTATTCAATAATAAAAGTATTTTCTCTAACCAAAAATAAAAGAACACACAAACTTGAAATAAATGGAATTTCTTAATATGGTCTACGTAAAAATAAAAACAAAAAACCTGTCAAATCAACAGGCAAAAATGTCCTTAACTGTAGCACCACTGAAGCAATTCTCATGGAATTTGGGATGTAAATAGGATTTAATACTGGCCCTTAAATTTCCACTGGTGTAGTTGAGACATGAACCAAAACTCATAGTTACAGCTAATAGAAAGGAGACTAAATTATTATTTACAGATGATTAAGGCTATTTACCAAAATGAAAAAATAAACAGCAAAGAGTAGTAAAAATATAGTTGGTATGGTTTAGATATAAGGTGTCCCCAAAAACTTATGTGTGGGACAATGCAAGAAAGCTTAGAAAGCTTAGAGGCAAAATGATTGGATTATGAGTATTAACCTAATCAGTGTCTTAATCCTCTGATAGGGATTAAGGGGGTGGTAACTGTAGGCAGGTAGGTTGTAGCTGGAGGTGGGTAAATGGGGTGTGCCTTTGGGGTTTATATTTTGTATGTGATGAGGAGATCTCTCTCTCTCTCTCTCTCCCTCCCTCTCCTTCCTGGTAATATCCTGAGCTACCTTCCTCTGTCACACCTTCTACCATGATGTTCTGCCTTACCTCTGACCCAGAGGAATGGAGTTGGTCATCTATGGACTGAGACCTCTGAAACAGTGAGCATCAAATAAACTTGTCCTCCTCTATAATTGTGCTTGTCAGATCTTTTGGTTACCGAAGCAAAAATGCTCAGTAAAACAACAGTGAAGTAGCCAGATATGTTCTGTATATTAATAATAAGCAACTGGAAGTTAATAGAAAAAAAATGCAATTCATAATAGCAGTAGACAAAATCCACCATAAAAATTTTAACCTAAAAATGTGATATGTATGAAGAAATTATAAAATTTTACTGAGAAACATAAAACAGGACCAAATAGAGAGATGTACCATGTTCCCTGACAGTAACTTTATTTTATAAAGATGTTAATCTAATAAAATTTGGCATATATATATGGTGAAACATTGGTCATTAAAATAATATTTTAAAATAAGTTTAAATCACATGGGAAATGTCACAATATAATATTCAATGAAAATGCAGGATAAAAACTATATGTAAAGTGCTAGGGGTATAGCTTAGTCGGAGAGCACATGTGTAGCATGCAAAAGGCCCTGGGTTCAGTTCCCACCATGAAAAAACACCTCACAAAAACAACAACAAAAACTATATGTAAGGATTCCAATTATGTAAATATATAAATAAAAGAACAGAAGGAAATAAATAAAAAAGTTAACTACAATGATTATCTCTAGATTTCAGGACAATAAATTTAATTTGATACTTTAAACTTTTCTGACTTTACACATTATACATAATGAAGCTATATTAACTCTATAATCAGAAAAACATGAAGTTTCTAATATGTACAAGTATGAACATATAACAAATCTTACCATTAAGTATAATTATATTGCACCAATAAAAATATGGAAAAAAGTGTTTAATACCAATAACCAGACAATGGGGAAAAACATATTTACACTAAAATCAGGCCTATCTAACAAACCCAGTGTCCTCCTCCTGTAATACATTGAATGCTCTAAGGGTTTATGTATGAAGCCCATTACTAAATGTGAAGAGATAACAAAGGAATTTATAAGTAGTCACTTAACTATATTACTGCTCTGATCCAGTAACTTGAACTCTACACAGAAACACATGAGTAATTTCTATGTAGGAGAATTTACAACCAGCACCATAAATTTAGTGTTTATAAGAGAAAAGGCACAGCTCATTTTCATATCTCAATTTTGGATCAAATACCTTTTTATATCAAGAACAGGATATTTTAATATCTTATTTTAACAGCAATGTCAGTCCCTGAAGAAATGCCTTTGCTCTGATTTTCCTTTTTTCAGTCTTACTTTTATCTTCTACTGCTTAACACAACAAAACAGATACTGAGTTTCTTAGATGCCTGTAACAAAAGCCAGCAGCTAGGTCTACTTAGAATCAGGATCAGTCCTTAAGGTTTCCAAAATCCATGATTAAAGGAAAGAATAATAAAACCCAAACTAGAAAAAGCCTACCTAAACCATTCAGTACAAATTAATAGTGCCAAGGGCAAGGATTGCATCTAAACAAAATTACACATAACCTGCAGCCCCAAGCTAAATGCCAAGTCCCACTCATCCAAGGGCTCAACCAAGAGATAAGACAACCATTTGATTTAGATTCATGTGGTCAGATACTCTTTTCCATAGCAACCAGACAGCAGTCACAGTAGCAGTCAAGTGCTCATTTCTCCTCTCCATAACACAGTACAATTAGATGATAAACAAAGAACAGTTTGCACAGAGAGTCAATGATGATTTGCTTCAAACAGATAAAAAGGAGAGAACAGTGGAAAGGAAGACCATGTTCCCTCTGATAAAGGGATACCTAAAGGGGATGGGGTTTAAATAAAAGACCAAATTATTTTTAAAAATAAAAAGAATGCCTGGACAAGCAACTTAAGGGACTCTGTACCTCCTAAAATAATAAAACAGATAAATGAAAACACTATGGTTTAACATAAAAAATAAAGAGGGCAAGAGAAAAGCTTAAAACACAACAGCAGTTTAAATAACCAAAAAAACACCCATAAACCTTAAGTGCTTTAAAAAACATTTTACTAGCCCTTCCTACAATTATCGGTTTCACAGCAATGATTTAACTGACAGCAATAATATTGGTAGTGCAAAGAAATTCAGCATTAGAAAAGCAAACCATGCTTTCAATTTTTGTAAAGATTCTTATCAGTCACAAGCTTTTCTTCAGGCTCAACCTAAATGTTTGTGGAAGACAACTGCTAATTTATATTGTTACCTTAAGAAAATGTAAACTACAGAATAATATGGCAAAATAGAAGATGTGCCCCAAAAGGTATCTCAGATATAGTGAGCCTTCAAGTAAATATTTGTTGAATGAAAAGCAACTGCATTCATAAAGATACTCACTGTTTGAAGCGATGTCAATCAAAAGGGTTTCTTCCGCTTCTGAGAGAAGAAAAAAGAACAGGATAAGGGAAGATAAAATCATTCATCACAATCAAAGGAAGTATACAACTAAGTGCATCTCTCAGTCACTTCTCCTAGGTTTTAGAAAACATTAAAAATTACTTGTTTAGAGGTTCTTTCCACGGGGCAATCCAAGATGGTGGAACAGAGAGTGACTGCATCGCCAGTCGCTCCAGAACCCAGGATTCAAGAAGGGGAGGCATTGAGAGACTCGGACTAAAACTGAGCCACGGGGTGAGTCTCCCCCACCGGGTGAAGCTTGGCCTGAGCGGCAGGCCTGGATAGGGGCGGCTTATCACAGCAGGACAGGGCAGCTAGAGTCTTCCCCAGGTAGCCCTGCTCACTCCGGAGGTGGGTTCCTCCCACACAGGGCCAGCTTCTCGGAGCAGGCCACCCAGTGAGAGCCTTTCCACACAGAGCCAGCTCCAAGCCCTGGAACCAGTAGTGGGCTAGGGGCAGCTTTCTTCGGAAGCACTGCATTATCAAGTTCCTACAAGACGTCTGGCTACTGAAGACTGGGAGGTGATACACTGGAAATCTACAGGGACACTATAAGCCAATAGAGGAAATCTGCAATATCTCAGAGTCCCACTGACATCTGACCAATATGAGAAAACAAGGGAAGAAAATGTCCCAAACAAACCTAGATA
Organism: Sciurus carolinensis; assembly: GCF_902686445.1. Taxonomy (NCBI): domain Eukaryota; kingdom Metazoa; phylum Chordata; class Mammalia; order Rodentia; family Sciuridae; genus Sciurus; species Sciurus carolinensis. Next base: position 108,652,628 of record NC_062232.1, on the reverse strand, counting down.
CTATATCAATAAAACCCAATGACAGCACAGCAGAAGAAATGACAGAAAGGGAGTTCAGAATGTACATAATTAAAACAATCAGGGAAGCAAACGAGGAGATGAAAGAGCAAATGCAGGCATTGAAGGAGGAGATGAAAGAGCAAATGCAGGCATTAAATGATCACACCAATCAACAGTTAAAAGAGCAAATACGGGAAGCAAGAGATCATTTCAATAAAGAGTTAGAGATACTGAAAAAAAGAACAAACAGAAATCCTTGAAATGAAGGAAACAATAAACCAAGTTAAAAACTCCATAGAAAGCATAACCAATAGGATAGAACACCTGGAAGACAGAACCTCAGACATTGAAGACAAATTATTTAATCTTGAAAACAAAGTTGACCAAACAGAGAAGATGGTAGGAAATCATGAACAGAATCTACAAGAATTATGGGATATCATGAAAAGGCCAAATTTAAGAATTATTGGGATTGAGGAAGGCTTAGAGAAACAAACCAAAGGAATGAACAATCTATTCAATGAAATAATGTCAGAAAAGGTCCCAAATCTGAAGAATGAAATGGAAAACCAAGTACAAGAGGCTTATAGAACTCCAAATATACAAAATTACAACAGACCCACACCAAGGCACATTATTATGAAAATACCTAACATACAAAATAAAGACAGAATTTTAAAGGCCGTGAGAGAAAAGGATCAAATTACATTCAGGGGGGAAACCAATAAGAATATCAGCAGATTTTTCAATCCAGACCCTAAAAGCTAGAAGGGCCTGGAACAACATTTACCAAGCCCTGAAAGAAAATGGATGCCAACCAAGAATCTTATACACAGCAAAACTTACTTTAAGATTTGACGACGAAATAAGATCCTTCCATGATAAACAAAAGCTAAAGGAATTTACAAAAAGAAAGCTGGCATTACAGAACATTCTCAGCAAAATATTCCATGAGGAAGAGATGAAAAACAACGATGCAAATCAGCAACGGAAGGAACTAGCCTAAAGGAATAGCCAAATAAAGGAGAAACTAAATCATGTCAAAAAACAAAAATGAGTCAAATGACTGGGAATACAAATCATATCACAATAATAACCCTGAATGTTAATGGCCTGAATTCATCAATCAAAACACATAGACTGGCAGATTGGATTAAAAAGAAAAATCCAACAACATGCTGCCTGCAAGAGACTCATCTCATAGAAAGAGATACCCATAGACTAAAGGTGAAAGGATGGGAAAAAACATACCATGCACACGGACACAGCAAAAAAGCTGGAGTATCCATCCTCATTTCAGATAATGTGGACTTCAAGCCAAAGCTAGTCAGAAGGGATAAAGAAGGACATTACATACTGCTTAAGGGAAGCATAAATTAGCAAGACATAACAATCATAAATATCTATGCCCCGAACATTGGCTCATCCACGTACGTCAAACAAATCTTTCTCAATTCCAGAAATCAAATGGACCACAACACAATAATACTAGGCAATTTTAACACGCCTCTCGCACCACTGGATAGATCTTCCAAACAAAAATTGAATAAAGAAACCATAGATCTCAACAACACAAGAAAACAATTTAGACTTAATGGACATATATAGAATATACCATCCAACAAAGAACGAATACACTTTCTTCTCAGCAGCACATGGATCCTTCTCTAAAATAGACCATATTTTATGCCACAAAGCTACTGTTAGCAAATACAAGAAGATAGAGATACTACCTTGTACTCTATCAGATCATAATGGATTGAAATTAGAAATAAAAGACAGAAAAAAAACAGAAACTTCTCCAATATCTAGAGATTAAATAATATGCTATTATATGATGAATGGATAACAGAAGACATCAGGAGGGAAATTAAAAAATTCTTAGAAGTAAACGAGAACAAAGACACATCATATCAAAATCTCTGGGACACTATGAAAGCAGTACTTAGAGGAAGATTTATTTCATGGGGCTCATTCAACAAAAGAAGTAGAAATCAACAAATAAACGACTTAACACTACAGCTCAAAGCCCTAGAAAAAGAAGAGCAGACCAACACCAAAAGTAGTAGAAGACAGGAAATAGTTAAACTCAGAGCCAAAATCAACGAAATTGAAACAAAAGAAACAATTGGAAAAATTAACAAAATAAATAGTTCTTTATTTGAAAAAATAAACAAAATTGATAAACCCTTAGCCACACTAACAAAGAGAAAGAGGGAGAAAACTCAAATTAATAAAATTCCGAATGAACGAGGAAATATCACAACAGACACGAGGGAAATACAAAACATAATTAGAAGCTATTTTGAAAATCTATACTCCAACAAAACAGAAAACCTCGAAGACATCAACAAGTTTCTAGAGACATATGAATTACCTAAACTGAACGAGGAGGACATACACAACTTAAATAAACCAATTTCAAGCAATGAAATAGAAGAGGTCATCAAAAGCCTACCAACAAAGAAAAGTCCGGGACCAGATGGGTTCTCAGCCGAGTTCTACAAAACCTTTAAAGAAGAGCTCATTCCAATATTCCTCAAAGTATTCCATGAAATAGAAGAGGAGGGAACTCTTCCAAACTCATTCTATGAAGCCAATATCACCCTGATACCTAAACCAGACAGAGACACATCGAGGAAAGAAAATTTCAGACCAATATCCTTAATGAACATCGATGCAAAAATTCTCAACAAAATTTTAGCAAATCGCATCCAAAAATATATTAAAAAGATAGTGCACCACGATCGGGGCATAGATATTTATGATTGTTATGTCTTGCTGATTTATGCTTCCCTTAAGCAGTATGTAATGTCCTTCTTTATCCCTTCTGACTAGTTTTGGCTTGAAGTCCACATTTCATCCCAGGGATGCAAGGTTGGTTCAACATCTGGAAATCAATAAATGTCATTCACCATATCCAAAGACTTAAAGTTAAGAATCACATGATTGGGCTGGGGAGATAGCTCAGCTGGTAGAGCGCTTGCCTCGCAAGCGCAAGGCCCTGAGTTTGATCCCCAGTACCGCAAAAAAAAAAAAAAAAAAGAATCACGTGATTATTTCAATAGATGCAGAAAAAGCATTTGATAAAATACAGCATCCCTTCATGCTCAAAACACTAGAAAACACTGGGGTAGTGGGAACATTCCTAAACATTGTAAAGGCCATCTACGCTAAGCCCATGACCAATATCATTCTAAATGATGAAAAACTGAAAGCATTCCCTCTAAAAACTGGAACAAGGCAGGGATGCCCTCTTTCACCACTTCTATTCAACATCATCCTTGAGACTCTAGCCAGAGCAATTAGACAAACCAAAGAAATTAAAGGGATACGAATTGGAAAAGAAGAACTCAAACTATCCCTGTTCGCTGATGACATGATTATATATTTAGAGGAACCTGGAAATTCCACCAGAAAACTTTTAGAACTCATAAGTGAATTCAGTAAAGTAGCAGGTTACAAGATCAATGCTCATAAATCCAATGCATTTTTATACAAAAGTGATGAATCTTCACAAAGAGAAATTAGGAAAACTACCCCATTCACAATAGCATCAAAAAAAAATACTTGGGAATCAATCTCACAAAAGAGGTGAAAGACCTCTACAATGAGAACTACAGAACACTAAAAAAAGAAATTAAAGAAAACCTTAGAAGATGGAAAGATCTCCCATGTTCTTGGATAGGAAGAATTAATATTGTCAAAATGGCCATACTACTAAAAGTGCTATACAGATTCATTGCAATTCCAATTAAAATCCCAATGACGTACCTTACAGAAATAGAGCAAGCAATTATGAAATTCATCTAGAAGAATAAAAAACCCAGAATAGCTAAAGCAATCCTCAGTAGAAAGAGCAAAGCAGGGGGTATCAAAATACCAGATCTTCAACTCTATTACAAAGCAATAGTAACAAAAACAGCATGGTATTGGTACCAAAATAGACAGGTAGATCAATGGTACAGAATAGAGGACACGGACACAAACCCAAATAAATACAATTTTCTCATACTAGACAAAGGGGCCAAAAATATGCAATGGAGAAAAGATAGCCTCTTCAACAAATGGTGCTGGGATAACTGGAAAACCATATGCAACAGAATGAAATTAAACCCCTATCTCTCACCCTGCACAAAACTCAACTCAAAATGGATCAAGGACCTTGGAATCAGACCAGAGACCTTGCGTCTTATAGAAGAAAAAGTAGGTCCAAATCCTCAACTTGTTGGCTTAGGATCAGACTTCCTTAACAGGACTCCCATAGCACAAGAAATAAAAGCAAGAATTAATAACTGGGATAGATTCAAACTAAAAAGCTTTCTCTCAGCAAAGGAAACTCAGTAATGTGAAGAGAGAGCCTACAGAGTGGGAGAAAATCTTTGCCACTCATACTTCAGATAGAGCACTAATCTCCAGAATCTATAAAGAACTCAAAAAACTCTACACCAAGAATACAAATAATCCAATCAACAAATGGGCTAAGGAAATGAATACACACTTCACAGAAGAAGATGTACAAGCAATCAACAGATATATGAAAAAATGCTCAACATCTCTAGTAATAAGAGAAATGCAAATCAAAACTACCCTAAGATTCCATCTCACCCCAATTAGAATGGTGATTATCAAGAATACAAGCAACAACAGGTGTTGGCAAGGATGTGGGGAGAAAGGTACACTCTTACATTGCTGGTGGGGTTGCAAATTAGTGCAGCCACTCTGGAAAGCAGTATGGAGATTCCTCAGAAAGTCTGGAATGGAACCACCATTTGACCCAGCTATACCACTCCTTGGCCTATACCCAAAGGACTTAAAATCAGCATACTACAGATATACAGTCACATCAATGTTCATTGCTGCTCAATTCACCATAGCCAGATTGTGGAACCAACCTAGATTTCCTTCAATTGATGAATGGATTAAGAAACTGTGGCATATATATACAATGGAATATTACTCAGCCAAGAAGAATGATAAAATTATGGCATTTGCAGGCAAATGGATGAAATTGGAGAATATCGTGCTAAGTGAGATAAGCCAATCTCAAAAAACTAAAGGACAAATGACCTCGCTGATAAGCGGATGAGGACATATAATGGGGGGTGGGAGGGGTTAGTGTTAGGGTTAGGGTTAGGTTTAGGTTTAGGGATAAGGAGGGTGGTAGGAATGGAGGAAGGAAGGACTGTATAGAGGGAAAAGAGAGGTGGGAGGGGTCGGGGGGAAGGCAAAAAAAATAACAGAATGAATCAAACAACATTACCCTATGTAAATTTATGATTACACAAATGGTATGCCTTGAAAAAAAATTACTTGTTTATCATTTTTTCTAAAAAGAATTTCAGTAGCACTAGGTTCTGAAGACTTGAGTAATTCAAATAGGAAAAAATGAACTGAATAAGTACCAAATGAAGCTTCTTAAAACAAATCAAGAATGACAAATTAATGATAGGGAACTTAACATGTTCATTCAAGTGAAGACAAGTTTAGTCCCTCAACTATAACATACTGATTTAATATAATGTATGACCTTTAGATACTTCTTATAACAAGCCAAGGAGTGACACTGAAGGCCCCAAGGTAAATTATTTTCTCAACTCAGATCTAGTCTCTGAAAATTTCCCAGTGATTTCATTACCTCTGCTCCTGCCTTATACAAAAGCAGAGTACCAGAGCACATCTGAAATTCACACCTGGGGGTCCAATGCCTACCACACTCAAAAAGAAGTATAAAACAGTCCCATTCCTATATTTATTGAGTACTATTCACAATAGCCAAGATATGGAATCAACTGAGGTGTCCAAGGAGAGATGAATAGATAAAGGAAATGTAGTATATATACACAATAGAATATTTTTCAGTCATAAAATGTATGAAGTCCTCATTTGTGGCAACATGAATGGAACTAGAAGACATTATGTTAAACAAGACAGGCACAGAATTACAAACACTAAATGTTCCCACTTACATGTGGAAGCTTAAAAAGTTGACCTTATACAAGTGCAGAGTAGAATAGTGGTCACCAGAGGCTAGAAAAGGTAGGGTGGAGGAGGGATACAGAAGATGGATAACAGGTCCTAAAGTACAGTGAGAAAGGAAGAATAAGAGGCACGGTGGTACATGCCAGCAATCCCAGCAACTCGGGAGGCTGAGGCAGGAGGACTGGAAGTTCAAAGAGAGCCTCAGTAGATTAGTGAGGCACTTAGCAACTCAGCAAGACCTTGTCTCTAATTAAAATATTTTAAAAGGGCGGGGGGGGCGGGCTGGGGAGATAGCTCAGTTGGTAGAGTGCTTGCCTTGCCTGCACAAGGCCCTAGGTTCGATCCCTAGTACCGCAAAAAAAAAAAAAAAAAAGGTGGGGGATGTGGCTTACTGGTTAGGCACCCCTGGGTTCAATCCCTGGTACCAAAAAAAAAAAAAAAAAAAGAAAGAAAGAAAGAAAAGAAGGAAGAATAAGATCTAGTGCTCTATGACTACATATTATAACAATTTAATAAATATAACTAGAAGAGAGGAGTTGGAAGATTTCCAACACAAAGAAATGCTAATTACTGATTTGATTATTACTCATTGTATAAGTGTATCAAATTATCATACTGTACCCCATAAATATATATATAATTAATATAATATACACATATAATTATTATGTGTCAATGAAGAAAAAAAAAGCACAAAGCAGCTTGAAATTTCAGAGTTCTCTTTTCTCTCAAAGGCTTTCCTGGACTTCCTTCATTGCCCCTAGTGTCAACCTTATGTCAACCTTATCCTAGTGATAGGATCAACCTATCATTTCCTCTCTGACTTCTATGGATTTGACCAACAACCTCTGCCAGAATCTCCTGGCTAACTGAACCCTGGGTACTAACTCCTTGGGATTAGCCTGGATCTATGCTCATCAGATGGAGCAGGCTCAGACTTTTGTAGCTCACTTACAAGACTCAATTATATATTTAGCTTCATTATTCAGGTATAACAGAAGTAACTGGGAAGGAACCAAGTTGTCTAATATTAGAAATGAAGTTTGAATACTACAACTAGCATGTTGAAGCAAACTGGACATCAGGACATAGGCACTGTATGTTCATCACTGTTTTGGAGGACCTTTTAGGTAAAACTTGAGCATTTACAGATTTCCAAATAGGAAGGAAGTGAAAACATAAGGACATAACATTTTTCCACAGGGAACTACGGTGTATGCAAGCTCATATTTTCCAGATCCCAAGAAGCATCACTACAATCTAACAACTGGCTGTCTGTTTCTTATTAAAAACAATACTAAGACAAACAAGCCAAACAAGTTCCTAGAAGCAGTAAAAAAGGTAAAAAGCAAACAGGATGCTATTGTAAAGTCAAGTTCTTTTGCTTTTCTGTACAGAGCTACAACTTGAAAAGTGAGGCAGCCATAGCGACTTACTATGGTATGCAGGTGCCTTGCTTATTAACATGTCTCACTCACACAGGGCAGGCTGAATAGTTATCACTAAATTATTCTAAACAATGTAGAAACTATTTATTGAAGGTATTTTAATGCTTAATACTGTCTTTTCAAAATACCATCTTAAAAGTCAAACCTGCTACTATCACTGCTTGCTGACGACACGATTCTATATTTAGAAGACCCAAAAAGTTTCACTAGAAAACTTCTAGAACTAATAAATGAATTCAGCAAAGTAGCAGGTTATAAAATTAACACCCATAAATCAAATGTGTTCCTATACATCAGTGATGAATCCACTAAAGGAGAAATTAGGAAACTACCCCGTTCAAAATAGCCTCAAAAATATTTGCAAATCAATCTAACAAAAGAGGAGAAAGACTGCTACAATGAAAACTACAGAACACTAAACATAGAAATTTAAGAAGTCCTTAGAAAAAGGAAAGATCTCCCATGCTCTTGGATAGACAGAATTAATATTGTAAAAACGGCCATACTATCAAAAGCATTATACCGATTTAAAGCAATTCCTATTAAAATCCCAATGACATTCTTCATAGAAATAGAAAAAGCAATCATGAAATTCATTTGGAAAAATAAGAGACCCAGGATAGCCAAAACAATCCTTTGCAAAAAAAGTAAAGCAGGAGGCATCACAATACTAGACCTTAAATTATACTACAGAGCCACAGTAACATAAATGGCACGGTTTTAGCACAAGAACAGACATGTTGACCAATGATACAGAATAGAAGACACAGAGACAAATCCACATAAATACAGGTATCTCATGCTAGACAAAGGTGCCAAAAACATACATTGGAGAAAAGATAGCCTCTTCAACAAATGGTGCTAGGAAAACTGGAAATCCATATGCAGCAAAATGAAATTAAACCCCTATCTCTCACCTTGCACAAAACTCAACTCAAAGTGGATCGAGTACTCAGGCATTAGAACAGAGACCCTGCAACTAATAGAAGAAAGAGTAGGTCCAAATCTTTACCGTGTTAGCTTAGGAACAGACTTCCTTAACAAGATTCCTAAACTGCAAGAAGTAAAATCAAGAATCAATAAATGGCATGGAATCAAACTAAAAAGCTTCTTCACAACAAAGAAAAAAATAAAAAATTTGAAGAGAGAGCCTACAGAATGGGAGAAAAATCTTAACCACCTGCACCTTAGATAGAACATTAATCTCCAGGATATATAAAGAACACAAAAAACTTAACACCAAAAACCCAAATAACCCAATCAATAAATGGGCTAAAGAACTACACAGACACTTCACAGAAGAAATATAATTGATTAACAAATATACGAAAAAATGTTCAACATTCCAACAATTAGAGAAATGCAATTCAAACCACCCTGAGGTATCATCTCACTCCAGTCAGAATGGCAATTATCAAAAATACAAGCAATAATAAATGTTGGTGAGGATGTGGGAAAAGGTACACTCATACATTGCTGGACTGCAAGTTGATGAAACCACTCTAGGAAGTAGTATGGAGATTTCTCATAAAGCAGAATGGAACCACCATTTGACCCAATTATCCCACTCCTTGGTTTATACCCAAAGGATTTAAAAATCAGCAAACTACAGTGATGTAGCCACATCAATGTTTATGGCAGCTCAATTCACAACAGCTAAACTATGGAACCAACCTAGGTGCCCTTCAACAGATGAATAAAGAAAATGTGGTATATATACATAACAGAATATTACTCAGCCTTAAAGAAGAATGAAATTATGGCATTTGCTAGTAAATGGATTGAGCTACAAAATATCATGCTACATGAAATAAGCAAATCCCAAAGAATCAAAGGTCGAATATTTTCTGATATGCAGGTGCTAATTCACAGTATAGGGAGTATAGGGTGGGCTAGGGAAGAATAGAGTTACTTGGGATTTGACAAAGGGGAGTGAGGGGAGGGGGTATGGGGGTAGGAAGGATAGAATGAATCAGACATTATTACCCTATGTGCATATATGATTACATGACCAGTGTAATTCTACATCATGTACAACCGGAACAATGAGAAATTATACTCCATTTCTGTATGATGTGTCAAAATGCACTCTATTGTCAGGTATAATTAAGTAGACAAAATTTTTTTAAAAATTTCAAAAGCCACAGCATTTTTTTTGGCAATACTAGGGATTAAACCCAGGTCCTTGCACATGATAGGCAAGTGCTCTACCACATCAATTGACAATAGCTAGATTGTGGAACCAACCTAAATGCCCTTCAATAGATGACTGGATAAAGAAATCATGGTATATATACACAATGGAATATTACTCAGGCATAAAAGAAGAATAAGATTATGGCATTTGCAGGTAAATGGATGGAAAGAGAGAATATCATGCTGAGTGAATTAAGTCAATCCCCAAAAAACCATTATCTGGTAAGTGGATGCTGATACATAATGGGGTGGTGGGATAGGGTAAGGGGAGAATGGAGGAACACTGGATTGTGTAAAGGGAAATGAGGGGAGGGGAGAGAGAGGGGGAAGGAAAGATGGTAGAATGTGACAAACATCATTACCCTATGTACATGAATGATTTCAAGTATGGTATGACTCTACATCGTGTACAACCAGAGAAATGGAAAGTTGTACTCTATTTGTGTACGATGAATCAAAATGCATCTTGCTGTCATGTATAACTAAATAAAACAAACAATAAAAAAGCCACACCTGCTATTTTCACTTAGAGAAATAAATCCTGAGGAAATAAGAGATGTATGAAAATTTATATAAAAAGATGTTCATCACATTACCATATATATTAGTGAATAATAATCCAAATGTCAATCACAGGAGATTTACATGTTTTCAAAACAGAATAGAATATATCAATTAATAGCATGGAAAGCACTCATAATAATAACTGCATGTGGAACAGACAAAAAAAATTAAAAGATGAGTCCCACTTACCCTGAAAGTTATATGTGTAGAAAAAGGGGAAATACTAGGCATTTATCTCAAGGATGGAAATTTGGGTGACTCATTTTCTTTATGTTGTTCTGCTATTTCCAAACTTTAGACAGCATGCATGCATGTGTGTATGTATGTGTACATGATATATATTCTATTTAGACAGTATATATATATACATTATATATACTCTCTATATATGTGTATATACATATATGTGTACATATATATTACTGTTGTGATAAAAAACTTCAAAGTAGTAAATCTATGTAAGGTAGGATTAAAGCTTTCCAAGAAGCTACAATTGATACAGAAAACTTTTGCCTGATAAAACCACTGAACATGATAGAAACATAATGCATTTGTTCTCTAGTAATCAATTCTCTTTCTAAAGCAATGTGAGATGACAGAAGCAACACATCCTACACAAATCTCTCAATTTTGGAGTTTCATTGTAACAGATGAAACAACAGATTTTCGGTGCTCAGTCCCCAAATTTGAGGGCAGGAAGCCAAATATTTCCACTCCAGAGTTGATTTTCTTATGATCACCAATGTCAAGTTTTGGGAATCAACACAAGAGTGTAAGGTATTACAGTTTGGAAAGGCATGCTGCCAAATATTTTAATTTCAAATTGGGAACAAAGTGTTGAATATTTGTGACTCCAAATGACCTTGATACTTTACAATGAGCTGAGTGTCCATTAAGCCAAGAATTCCATTTTAAATCTATATACAGGACAATAAACATAAAAGATTACCTACACAGGTAATAGAAGACATACATTTGTAATCCCAGCTAGGGAAACAGGTCTATGTATCTATATCTAGGTATCCCTATCCATCTATGTCTATCTATGTATCTATCTATTTATCTATGTATGTTTCAATATTAACCCTTAGCCACTCTTAAACAAAACACTTATCTGCTAAGTGATAAATCAGTAATGTCAACTTTTGGTGCAAAGAGTAATATATTTCATTTTACATGCAGTGACAAATTTAAATATGTATGGCATTATACAATGTAATAATGACCAAGGAAAAACATTATAAAACTAGCTAAGCAATTAAGGCTAATACCTTGAACACATCTGAAGTGGCTATTTATAGGAATGATATCTTGGACATGCTGTTCCTTCTCATGCAACTGGATTATTAACCTAGGAAACAGAAAAAAAATGCATCAATTAATAGCTACTGAAAAATTCAAGCCTTTAGCAACAAAATACTGTGTGCTCTTGTTATACAAATCTAGTATTTATTAGATTTTCCACATCTAGTTCCCTGGATCTGAACAACACAACAGCTAGATACTGCTGTGGAGTTAAAGGATGTTTATGGTGATCAATATCTGAACACCCATAGAGTCCTATATGCCATAAAAAAACATACAGTAGTCTATGTCCTAAAAACAGTGTATGGTCTTTAGAGCATGAATTACAGAGTATACACCTTCAGAGTATGCATACCAGAGTGAAGAATGAACAGCTAGATATGAATTACATGATGGTGGAGGCCACAGCTGTCTTTTCATCATAGTATTTCTAGCGTCTAACACAGAGTCTGGCACATTAAAGGCACTTCCATGTGTTAAATTAATAAATTTGAAAAGTCATACATTAGCTTTCAAATTATAGTCCCATGACTTTTACCAAAGAATGGTTCTCTCTTCAAACAAACATGCAGGTTCACAGAGGAATATGAAGGGGTGCCAAATCAGCTGGATCAGTCAAAATAACTCCAGTGACCAACAACACAGATATCAAAATCAGATTGCCTTCACATCCCTGTGTTTTGTCCTCTGGTTTCTAGCTTCATGCTGGTATTTTTATGTAAACATGATTGAACTTGGCTCCCCAGTGTGAAATGCAAGGCTTGTAAATCCACATGTATTCCTGAAATACTAATTTTCATTTATTACTTATCGTTAGTGGCCAAGAATAAAGATATAAACTACTGGGTAAAAATCCATTCTGAATATCAACTAGCTTCTCCAAAGTCAAGCACTCTTAGGCTGTTTTTTGTTTTGTTTTGTTTTGTTTTGTTAAGCCTGGAACATTCCTTTTTTTCCTGAGACCCAGATCAAATATCACCTTCTCTGTAAAGCTTTCTTTGACAACCACAAGTAGAACCAGTGGCCTTAACCACTTTTCTTGTCCTTTTTTTGTACTGGGGATTGAACCCAGAGGCACTTAGCCACTGAGCCACATTCCCAGCCCTTTTTATGTTTTGAGACAGGATCTCATTAAGTTGCTTAGCCTCGCTACATTGCTAAGGCTGGCTTTGAATTTATGATCCTCCTGCCTTAGCCTCCCAACCTGCTGGGATTACAGGTGTGTGCCACCATGCCCAGCTCCTTTACTTGCCCTTCTAATTGAGCACTTACACACTCCATTATGGTTATATTTATTTCCCCTCAAGGATTGAGCTCTTTGAAAGCAAGGACCCTATCATATTCTGTCTGCGGCCTAATAGAAGCTCAATAAATACTGGCTGAGTAAGTGAACTAGCTTAATTAAGCTATAAACAGAGGTGAATTTCTAAATATAACTCTTCAACTACCAACATTAAAAATGTCATTGTTGGACTGGGGTTGCAGCTCAGTGGTGGAGCACTTGCCTTGTATGTACAAGGCACTGGGTTCGATCCTCAGCACCACAAAAAAATAAATAAATTAAATAAAGATATTGAGTCCATCTATGACTAAAAATATTTAAAAATGTCATTGTTTTGAAGGCTTTGATTTCTATTTTTTTGATTTCATGAGCAATTTATTTTTGCTTTTGGATATTTTTCAGATGTGTTAACTAAGAAGGGGATAACCCAGGGTAATTGCTTAAATAGAACTAAGGGAAATAAAAGTATTAATGATGTTTTTCTGCTTTGATCCTGTCTACCTAATTTGTAAGAAGTAATATTTTAAGGTGATTACAGGAATATGGGGCTGGCCTCTTTCAGCCTAGAAAGTCTGTGCTTTGAACAGAGTCCTATAAACCCAGAGAGAGACCAGAAACTAGATAAAAGACTGAGAAGAAAGCAAGGGTCAAAGAGGAAGAGCTTATTTTGAGGAAAATGAATACAAACCACCAGAATCTGAAAATATGAAGATTAGAAATGGTGGTGATCATTAGCAGTAAAGCTTAAATGGATTGTTTTATTTTAAAACACCACGAAGATGAGAATTTAAGTGAATTTCACACAAATATTTATTGAATATCTACTGGATGTTAGCCACAAAATAAACTGTAGCAAAAGAATAAGGCAAGGAAGAAGCATAAAAATCTATCTAAACATAATTATTCATTTACAAACAGAGTGATTCAAAATAATAGGTGGATGCAGTGTTACATGCCTATAATCCCAGTGACAGGAGGCTGAGGCAGGAGGATCACAAGTTCAAGGCCAGCTTGGGAAACTTAGTGAGCTCCTATCTCAAAATTAAAATTAAAAAGGTTGGTGATGTAGTTCAGTGGTAGAGCATTCCTGGGTTCAATTCCCAGTACTACAAAAAATACATACATAGGCATATAGCAAAACAATAGAAATAGGAATTTAGGAGTTGTCAAACAGAAAGAGTGATGAATTATGAATGTCAATCCAGCATTATCCCTAAGATTTGTTCAAGAAAGGTTAAAAGTCAAACAACAGGTTGTGTAATAATCTATTATCTTTGAAAAAATAATCTTGGTGTGTGATCATTTTTTTAAAAAACTTATTTGTAATATTGGTCTCTAAGTAAATTTCTTTTATCATTGATAGTAGGAACCACAGAACTAAAGATTAAGACAGGTTTCAAGTTGCAGGATAAAAAAGTGGAAAAGTAAAAAGTTTTGGACCTCCAAGTCAGAGAAGGTACTTAAGATAAAATAATTTGAGGATTATAGATGGTATTTTGGTATTAGGTGTCTCCAGTAAGTTATTTCTCTATGTTAATTCTGAGATACATTGCACAGGTTCAGATCTCAGCTATGCTACTTCCTAACTGTGAACAAGTGACAACCTCTCTGTGCCTCAATGTCTGTATCTGTAAAAGCAGGGTGATGATGATAATATTATGAGGGTTAAGTTAATTAATAAATAAAAAGTGCCTTGAACAATATCTTGCACATATCAAGAAAACAAGTTTCAATTGTTGCTACATCTGCGTAAGTTAACACAGAATTATAACTCAAGAATTCAATTTCTCTGTGGGGAGGACACAAATAGTCAAGAGAGTTAGCCCTCCAAGTGAAATATTCTTTAGTACAAGAGCCAGATAGGAATAGGCACTTATGTCCAGGCCAGCTGCTCACTCGTTATTGGCTGAACAGAGATCCAAACCTACCAAAACAAGGGACTAGATCCTTGGTTACAGTCATTTCAACAATGTAGCTATTCTACTCATCTCTTGCAATTTTGTTTTTACAGAAGATACAAAAAAAAAAATTTACAGGTTTGCTCCAAGATCACATCTCTCCACTCCATTCTAAACTTTCCTGTTGAATTTAGTTTTATTAATCTGGTCTTCCAGAATGTGACAAAATATGGGAAAAACATCATGAATTTCTGACATCAACAGAACTGACCAAGCAGAACCTAGGAAAGACCTACTTCATAGAACCAGTTGAAGTCCAGTTATAATGGCACCAATAATTTCAGCTAAGTGCAGGCTAGGTTAGTGGGAATTTCTTCTGTATCAATTAAAAAAGGTAGGGACTGAGAACATTGTTTTTATGCAGAATTCAACATCAGGAGACATGAGGATTTAACTGATCAACGATTTTTAAACTGTGAAAACATGCAATTTCAAGAAATCAGTGGACAACCAAGGAGGTGGACTGGCAGCATGTAGGGACAGGGCCCTATGATAAGTAAAGGTCATCACAGATAGTTTAAAGATGAAGGGTAAGTGGCAAGGGAATAAGATGAATAGCTATGGTGACAGCTCATCAAAACAATCAGTAGCACTCACTGATAAAATGACAAATGTAACTTATATTTCTACATATTTCATCACCTTTGCTTCCAACAGTCAAGGCAGTTACTGGCTTACACTAAACCACCACTGAATTAATGAGTATGCCTTCAAGCAAGTGGAATAACAGAGTGGGGGGGACTGGAGGAACCAGTCAAATGGGATTAAGAAAAGACAAGACTGTTAACATTGACAATGCAGTATTCCCATAGATCTTTACTTTTTGTAAACGTTTGCAAATATTATTCCCCAGTTACACCTCCAAAGGCTATAAAGCAAGGCAGTTGATTTTCTATTCAACTGATGAGGAAACTAAGACGCAGAAAGCCTACTGACTTGCCTAAGGTTACACAACACATGTCAGTTGCAGGGGCAGGAACTAAGAACTCAGGCTTCCTGCTACCCCGCCCATTAAGTCCTTCCACTGAACTACACTGCCAGGAGGAATCTAAGGGTTGCAACTTGGGGGCAAAGCCCCGTGGTTAGAGAGTACTTGCACTTCACACCTGGGCATGAACCTGTTGCCCACGTGGCCTCAGTGGGAAGACGGTGGGTGGCCCGTCGCGGGTAGGGCTTGGAGGTAATGGAAGGCTCCCTTCTGTGGGAATCAGGTGGTTACTTACTCATATTGCCCATTCCTCTGGGCTAGGGTCAGCACGCAGGGCTCCCGGAGAGGACCCTTCATCTCCAAACCCTCGATAGTATGCAGGCACTAGTCAAGGGTCTCCTTTTCAGAAGCGCGGCTGTGCAGGGGAAATGCGTTGTGGGGCGGTGGGAGTCTCCCGCCCCCCTGGCCGTCCTCCCCCATCCCCCACAAGTGTCGCCTCCGGTGCCGGCCCTCTCCCCAGCAGGGTTCATCCTCTGGGTTTAGCGGCGCCCCCGCCCTGCGATGTTCCGCAGTCCCCCAGACCCCCACCCCGGCCAAGCGCGGCCTCCCCTCCCCCTTTCTCTTAGGCGGATACGGCAAGGGGCTGGGCTCCGACCGGGAGCGGCGGCTCCATCCCGGAGGCCTGCAGGCTCGGTGGGGCTGCGGTCTGCGAGTGGCTCCGACGACACTGCCTCCAGCGTCCTGACACCAACCCGCCTCTGCTGCGCGTTGTTTGAGAAACGGCTCAGCGTTGGGAGCTGAGAGCCGGGAGGCGAGAGCCTGACCCGAGAGAGAGCGGCGCCTGGCGCCCCCGCCAGTTTTCCAGGCCGCCGCAGATTCCGCCCCCTGCGGCCAACATGGGGAACTACAGCCAGTGACCCGACGGATTGGGGGCGTCTCGACCACATCCAGCAATGAATACGTTTCAAATGCTACATTGTGACACACCAAAGGACTTTGGAAATTGCCACAGGAACAAAACACGTCCATACCTATGAAGGAACTCAAACATGGTGGGCCAGTAGGATCCTCATCACAGCCAAAAACCAAAAAAACACAAAAACACAAAAACACCCTTATTAAAGTTATGATGCACCGTGTTGGTTTTCTCACTTATCAGTTGTTCTACCTTTTCTCTTCTTTCTTCCAACTCTAACTGGAATATTTCCCAAGACTCAGATCTTTGCTCCTTCTTTGCATCCGCTCCAGGTCACCTCTAAGCAAGCAAAGTCCAAGTATATATCCCTGACCTAGACCTCTTACCTAATATATCACTTTGTCAAAAGAACACTGTATGATAGATAAAACGAGCTCATCATTTCAGATAACCACCCAGCCCTGAAACCTCAAAACCACATGCTTTCTTCCTCTCCTAATTTCCGTATCCAAACCGTTAACAAGCCTTGTTAACATTTTCTTTGGAATGTCTTTTCTACCCTTTTCTCTCCTTTCAGACTGCCATTACTTTATTGTAAGCCCTTGATGTCCAATCTGGGTTGCTGCATTTTACCCGAATAATTCCTATTGGCTTTAATCTCTTCTTTGACTTTTTTACTCTGTTGACAGCCACAAAAATATTCTCCCCCAAACAATGCTTCAATTGGGTTATAGACTTGTCCAGAATCTATACTTAACTAGATATCAAGGCTGACTTTAAGCCAATAGTAATTAAAAATGTAGTATGGAAATAGACCAATGGAACAGAGTACAGAGCCTCAAGACAGACCTACACATATATGGAAAATTGATATTCAAATTATGTGGCATTTCAGATCAGTGGGGAAAGAATGGATTATTCACTAAATGGTCCTGAGGCTATTGCTTTTTCATATAGAAAGTTATAAAATTAGATTCCCTACCTCAAATCATAAGGGAAAATTAATTACAGGTAGATTAAAAGATCTAAATGTTAAAAGCAAAACTTCACCACTTTCAGAAGAAAATGGTAGCGGGGCTTGGTGACAGAAGACTTTCTTAGCATATACAAGGCCCTTCAATCCCACTGCCCCAAAAAGAAAAAGAAAATAGAATATTCTTATGATCTTGAAGTAGGGAATGAGAATGATACCTTCGGTTACATTAAATTTCAAAATGGATGTGTTTTGTGACAATATAAAGGAGACAAGCCACAGAGTGGGAGAAGATATTTTTCAAATGCATTTTATCAACAAAGGGTAATCTACGAGGTCCTATACTTTTAGCTGTCATCACCTTCTGACTTGCGTTTCCACCACTCTTTATAATTTGCTATGCTTAATCACACTGGCTCCTTGCTTTTCCTAGAACTTGTCAGGCACACTCTTGCCTCAGGGCTTTTGCACTTTCTGTTTACTCTGGCTGCACTCTCATCTCCTTCAGCTCTTTGCTCACATGTCACTTTCTCAGTGAGGTCTTCCTAGACCACTTCATTTAAAATAACAAATCAATAATGCCCTCTTTCTGCTTCCATAAACACACGATCCTTCTTCCCTGTTTACTTTTCTTCAAAGGATTTATCTAACTATCCACTGTTTTATCTAATTTCTTATCAGTCTTGTTGGTCATTTAACTTCCTCCATCAGGATATTAGTTCCATGAGGGTAAATAGTTTTGCCTGTTTTGTTCATAGCAGCATTCTCAGTGCTTCGAATGATTCCTAGAACAAAGTAGATGCTAGAAAAATATTGATTCGGGCTATATAGGAAATCTGATAAAGTTAGAAAATGAAAGAAATCTAGTAGAAAAATTGACAAAATGTATGAGTAAGCAACTAATAGTCAAGGAAACCCAAATTGTCAATAAAGATATGAAACTTTATTACTATTCAGGGAAATTTAAAAATGAAATCATAAGACATCATTTCACAACCATTGATTTGGCAAAAATTTTAAAAGTGAGAAAATACCAAGTGTTGTTGAGGATGTTGAACAGATAGATCTCTGATCCGATGCGAAAAGGAGTATAAGTTGGTAGAATTGTTGTGAAGAGCAATTTGACACTGTCTAATAAAGTTGAGAATTTAATACCCTTCAACTTAGAAATTCCAATTTCTAGGTATAGACCCTGGGAAAACTCTAATCTTTGTGCACAAAGCAACAAATAAGTAATGTTCATTGCTGTACTATTTGTAATCTCAAAAAGGTAGCAAATTAAATACTTATTGACAGATAAATAATCATAATATTCATGAAATTAAATACTGTTTCAAAATTAAAATGAATGAATTTGAGATATATGTAGTAAGAGTTAAATCTCAAAAATATAACTGTGCAAAAAGCAAATTGCGAAACATGTACTATATAATATTTATATAAAGTCTGAAAATATCTGTTTCTAGTGGCTACATAGTATATAATGAATAAATATAAAATATGAAAGGGCACAATCACCAAATTTAAGGAAGGGTTAAAAGAGTGAGACTGAGAGGATTATACAGGGACTATCAACTACACCTGTAATATTTATTTCTTTTTTTAAAAGTTTTTATTAGATGTTGATGGACCTTTATTTTACTCATTTATTTATATGTGGTACTGAGAATTGAACCCAATGCCTCACACATGCTAGGCAAGTACTCTGCCACTAAGCCACAGCCCCAGCCCTGTAATATTTATTTATTGAAACAATCTGAAAGATGATATCACAAGATTTGATAGAACTGGGTGGTAGGTATGTATATTAGTTATGTTATTCCATGTGATTTTCTGCATTAGATTGTAACCGATGAAATAAAAAACAAAGAAATCTATGAGGGAGGAGGGTTAGCAGTGACAAATGTGGACAATAGTCCAAGAAAAATGAGGGTCAAGAGGCTTTCTTTCTGATGAGTTACGGAGTTTACTGGAGACAGATGTGTGACATCAATAAGCCATGAGGGGGCTGGGGTTGTGGCTCAGTGGTAGAGCACTTGCCTAGAATGTGTGAGGTACTGGGTTCCATCGTCAGCACCACATATAAATAAAATATATAAAAATGAATGCATTGTGTCCATGTACAACTAAAAATAATTTTATTTATTTTTTTATTTTTACAGACTGCATTTTGATTCATTGTACACAAATGGGGTACATCATTTTGTTTCTATGGTTGTACACGATGTAGATTCATACCATTTGTGTAATCATACAAGTCCATAGGGTAATGATGTCTGTCTCATTCCACCATTTTTCATATCCCCCTCATTTACTTCTACATAATCTAAAGTTCCTACATTCTTCTCTCACTCCCCCCCCTCCACCCCATTATATATCATCCTCCACTTATCAGGGAAAACATTTGGCCTTTGGTTTTTTGGGATTGGCTTATTTTACTTGGCATGATATTCTCCAATTCCATCCATTTATTTGCAAATGCCATAATATTATTCTTCTTTAAGGTTGAATAATATTCCATTGTGTATATATACCCAATCCTTGGTTTATACCCAAAGGACTTAAAATCAGCATACTTCAGAGATACAGCCACATCAATGTTTATAGCAGCTCAATTCACAACAGCTAGATTATGGAACCAACCTAGATGCCCTTCAACAGATGAAAGGATAAAGAAACTGTGGTATATAAAAATAAGTTAAAAAAAATAAGCCATGAGAATAGAAGCAAGATGAAAAAGGTGGGGGGACTGTGGCATGATAAAATGGAAATAAGAGACCATAAACTGAAGAAGTTTGGAAATTTAAAAAAAGGAGCAAAATACAATTTTAATTAAATGATGAGAAGTGTCAAACAAAGGTTCTGGGCGAAGCCTGAAGCCGCTTTAAAGCAAAGATAAAAGAGCCAGCAAAGAGGGCATCTTTTAATATGCTAGAAGATGGAAGCAGCAACATTGCAAGCAAAATCCCATTCCCAGTAATTGGGAAAAGCAAGGATCCAAGGTTAGGATGGAGGAATTTGGCTTAGAGAAAAGGAAAGATACATCTTCTTCTGTTCTCAGAACTTAAAACAGTGCCTGGCATATAGCGATATTCAATAACTATTTGTTTAATGAAGAATAAGAGCTTATGTAGAAACTGAAGCATATTGAGGTAAGGAAACTAAAAATTGGGGACTTTACCAGAGGAAATGACGGTTGTACGTAAGAGATATCTAGACAGGCATGGTGGTGTATGCCTGTAATTTCAGCAACTCAAGAAGTTGAGGCAGGAGGATCACAAGTTCAAAGCTGGCCTCAGCAACTTAATGAAACTCAGTCTCAAAATGAAAAAATAGGGTACGGAATATAGCTCAATGGTTAAGCACTCCTTGGTTCAATCTCCAGTGCCCACCCCCCCAAAAAAAATACAATGTGAGGAGTTAAATGGTCACTGGATGAAATGCAAATAAATGAAATGTTAGCTTCAAGAAAAACAGAAATCTCATTAAATTCATCACCCCCATGGGATTAAGTAGGTGCTCAGTGCCTGTCTTTTATCCATTAGACAATTATCACTAAATGCCCAGAACTTTTAAGATTTCAGAGACAAAATAAAAATTGAGACCTTGGTTTGAGGATGTGGCTCAGTGATAGAATGCGTAGAATGCTTTCCCTAGCATGCTCAAGGCCCTGGATTCAATCCCCAGTATTGCAAGAAAAAAATGAGATCTTTAAGATATCAAGGCTATAAACTAAAAGAAATTAACAAACTCAAAAGATAATTACTATTTAAATGGCCACAAAATGAGTAGTGCATCATGTTCATTAATTGTTAAACTAATTTAACAATTAAATTGTTATTTGTTAAATAATTGTTAACAATTTAAATTGTTAAATTTATTTCAAAACTCACTATATTCATTTGATTGATTTTTGTGGTGCTGGGCATTAAATCCAGGACACCACACATGCTAGGCAAGAGCTCTACCACTGAGCTACATCCCCAGTCCTAAAACGCATTATATTTGAAAACACATTTTAGGTTAGGTTGGAACTTCTCACTTCCCAAATCTGCATAATTTTTATGGAGAAATCACAGCCATTATAAACTAAATTAGTTAACATGCAGACAAATAATTTCAAAAGCAAGCTTACAAAAGCCCTTTCAAAAATTTATGGCAAAAATATGAACGTTTAATGCAGAATGCAGATGCCTTTTAATATGTTTAATATGATGCTGGCTGAAGCCTCCACAAGTCAAATTGTTCAGGGCCTGTGAAGGCAAAAACAGGCCTGCCTGACATAGATGAGTCTGGGAGGGAAGATTTCAAGTAGGTGAGTCAGCAGCCAGAGACTGGAAAGCAGGCCTAAGAGAAAGCAGGCCTTGAGAAGCATAAATGATTCATTGATTTCTAAATCACCACTAGTTGAAAAGCCATGCTTTACATGTACACAAATCCAACATCGATATGGTTTTCTGTAGAGAAAAGCTTACTTTATTTACATATTTTTATTTTACATTTCTGTGATGTTTTTATTTTCATTCCTCATAGAATCTGGGGTGAGAAAGGCTCATTGCCTGGGGCCATAGGCCATCACCTACACTCCTGGTGAGAGGGTGACAGGCCCAGTAGGCAGGAGAAACTGGCCTCCTTGTATATGCAATGCCCTCCAGACCCTCCTTCTCCCCCTCTGAGTCTCACCTTCCCTTTGCTACTTTTGCCCTACTGTGGCTAGTTTCTTAATTTCCTTCCCTAGGTCGTTCTCCTTGGCTAGGCTCTCCTTTCTACTTAGTGAATCTCATAACCAGGTCTGGCATTGCCCAGGCCTGCTTGCTTCCTCCTCTCAGAAACTGGAGATGCCAAACTGAAATATGGAGCCTTTAATACTCCAAGGATCTGTCCTGAATGTACCTTTCCAGAGTTATCACCTAAGACTACTCTATACAAACTTTATGTTATTACCCATCATTCCTTCTGGAATTGCACATGTGCAGCATTAAGTGGCAATCAGATACGTGTGCTCATAACTCATGTATTCAGTTGATCATTCAGCAGAATACTGCCAGATTTCCACTTTGGTCCTGACCTTTATATGGTGTTATATTACAAAACATCATCATAAGCTGTTTAATATATATCCCCAAATAATTAGAGAGATGATGATGATGGAATAAAAAAACATTAAAAATAATAAAATTTCTACAAATTCTCAAGATGACACCCATCAGGCCCATAGGATGCATTTATCCGATCCAAATTCTCATATAGCACATTACATTGCTCAGTACTTTGGAAACCCTAAAGGAGAAAATAGAGTTATGGTTCAATTCATTTTGCTTTCTCACTTATTGGAAATAAAAATTCACATCTGCAAAATAAAACGATGAGATCTTCAATCTCATCATTTAGAAACAAAACACAAGAATTATTAAAGTAAGCAATTTGATAGCTTTTAAAGCACAAAATTCGAGAATTCTGAACATCAGGTCTTGAAAGCAGTTTTTGTCTATTTGTGAGTGCTATGAGATCGATACTGTCATAGATATAATGGGATGATCTATAAAGATTGCCTGAGTGCCTCTCTACCCTCACCCTTGTGACCCTTCTCAATGTAAGCAGTGAGACATGAGGCTTGTCTCACCTCCAATGCAGATGTCATAAAGGTAGGAGGAGAACATAGCTTTTGTGTTTAGGTTATTGTTTTATATCACTGTCCAGGGTATAAGAAAAATTTGGGAAGAGTCCCTGCTGGTCAAGACATTACCATCTTCACACCATCCCTCCACCTCCAACAGGCAAGAGCCTCAAAAGTGATAAGAGACAAGTAGAAAAAGAATTTAAAAGTTGAAATGTTGTGGCCATGACAAAATGGAGCTGTGCTGGGGAAATACAGGGACCATGCCATTAGAGGCCTGGTGGGGAATTAGCCACATGACATGGATGGCAGCACAGATGGATTACTGAAGGGCCAGTGCAGACTACATCAGGAGTCCAAGAAGCCAGGTGTGGTGCGCACAACTGTAATCCCAGAGCCTGAGGAGGGTAAGGCAGGAGGATGGCAAGTTTAAAGCCAACCTCGGCAACTTAGCAAGACTCTAAGCAACTCAGTGAGACCCTGTCTCTAAACAAAATACAAAATAGGGCTGGGGATGTCGCTCAGTGGTTGAGTGCCCCTGAGTTCAATCCCTGGTATCCCCCCAAAAAAGAGCCTAAGAAGTAGGCTTCTTCTATCCACCACTATTATTTCATTCTTGCATAAACTCTGGAGTTCAAAATCAACATGAGGGTCACGAAGGAGGGAGGAGGTGAATCCTAAATCTGGTCAAGTTTAAATACGAAATGACTAAAAGAGCCCAAACATTGAATTGCCTGAATTTTACGTGCATAAGACTGGATTGTTTCTCTCAGGAAGAAAGTTGCCTCAAGAAAGAAATGAAGTCCAATTGCACGTAGTGTAAAGTCCAGAACTTTGTCTGCTTGCTTATGACTGTATACCAAGCAATCACTTAGCACCTAGAACAGTAGCATTTTGATAGGTATCTGTGGATCATAAAGTTATAATTTTTTGCAGAAAATATTGATTTTGAAGAAATATTTTCCTTGCAGAAAATAATGATTTTGAATCTTCCTGAGTATTTTAAGCATCAAACCAAATCGGGAAATGCTGCTGTAATCAATTTAATTTTTTTGACCACAATCTACTCATTCTTACTTTCATCATGCTGCTAATGCCATACCTTTCCCCCAGTCTCTCTGTGATGGTACCTGCTGGAATGATCTATTCTTCAATGCTCACCTCAGTTGGTGAAGTTTTTCTCCTGTTACCTCTCAGCTGGAAAGGAATGCTCCATCTTCTGGACAATAGTGTCTCTGTGCACCTCTTATAGAATTTTCTGAAACTTCTCAAATCTGTTTTGTTTCATGTTGTTACAGAATGAAAAAGCACATGATGGGCTCTGCTCATTCTTATCTCCACTTGCCCCACCATCTCCCCACAGTGCTTTATGGTCACATCTTTTTTTTTTTTTTTGTGGTGTTGGGGATTGAACCCAGGCATGCAAGGCAAGTGCTCTCTCACTGAATTACATTCCAAGCCCTGTAGTCACATATTTTAAAATGAATATTTATAAAACATCGGTTTATATTTTCCTGTGGCAGGTCTATTTTCCTTTCTTTAATGTGCATAAAATATACAAGCATAGCTTAACAAATAATTATAAAATGAATGCCCATGCAACCACTACCTGAGTTAAACAATTGAGCATTGTTAATGCTTTGGAAAGATACCCCCAAGCCAGGCACCTCTCTCTAATCACTCCTTCTTCCCACTCAGAATTAAACTAGAGCTAGCACTGAGCCACCATTCTCTGGAGAAGTATAAAAGCTTTTGTCTATTTGATTTAGTCAAGGTTTGTGCTATACTGGTCATTAAATTTTTGAAGATTGAGTTGAGGATATAGCTCAGTGGGAGAGCACTTGCTTAGCATGTGCAAGGCCCTGGATTCCATCCCCAGCAATGCAAAAACAATTTTTTAAAAATATCACCCCTGGATATAACCATTATCTTGACCTTTGTGATAATCATTTCCTTCATTTTTCTTTTTTTATTAATTTTTTTATTTTTAAAATTTGTTCTAATTAGTTATACATGACAATAGAATGCACTTAGACACATTGTACACAAATGGAGCACAACTTCTCCTTCCTCTGGCTGAACATGCTGCAGAGTCACACCAGTAGTATAATCATACATGTATATAGGGTAATGATATCCATATTTTTCTTTTTAATCTTAACACTTATGAATATAACCTAAATATGTTTGCCTATTTGACATCATATGGTATGTACTCTTTTATGTCTAGTTGATTTCACTCAACAGTATGCCATGCATGTGGTCATATATAGATGTTATTAAAATTCACTGATGTATAATATTCCGTTTTGTGAATGTATTCAGTTCCATTCATTCAATGTTAATAGACATTAGGTGTTTTCCAGTATTTGGCTATTACAAACAAAAACTTCTAAGAATGTTCTTGTACATGGTTTTTGGTGCACATTGGATGATTTTTCTCTAGGATAAATTTTCCTAGTGGAATTACTAGGTCAGAGGTGTCACAGGTTGGGCTCTGAGGCTGTAAAAGCTGAGGTGCAGTGTTGGCTTCAAGATGTTTATTAGGGATCAATACCTGTGAAATAAAGGCAGAGGCAGTAGGACAGGTAATGAAGATGAAATGTAATTCAAGCATAATGAAACTTGAGTCAAACTTTAGAACAAGGAAAGCCAACTGGTGTGTTCTGCGGGAGGCCAAAATGGTCCTTTACATCCTTGCCTCACTCTTTCACCTTAGGAGGAGTGTCTACTTAGGCAAACAGCTCTCTGGCACCAAGGCAGACAGCTGAAGACTGTCTGCTGTGTGTGTTCCCGATGTCTAGACAGAATGCACTTCCTTGAAGGAGAGTATGGGTGGCGCATCTCTGTGTCTCCACAATAGGGTTCATGTGTGTTCAACTATAGTAAACAATGGCACACTACTTTTTAAAGTAGTTGTATAATTTACACTTTCACCTGCATTATATGAGTTCCCATTGCTACCTATCCTCATCAACTCTTGCTATTGTCGGTCTTTAAAAATATTAGTCATTCTAGTGGTTGTGTAACGGTATCTCATTATGGTTCTAATTTGCATTTTCCCGATGCCTGCTAAAGTTAAACACCTTCTCATATTGCTTTGTTATTTCTTCAATTTTCCACCTATGTTTGTTTTGTCTTTTTTTCTTTTTTGATAGTGGGGAGTGAATCCAGGGGCACTTAACCAATGGGTTACATCCCAAGCCTTTTTTCATATTTTACTTAGAGAGAGGGTCTCACTGAGTTACTTAAGGCCTCACTAAGTTGCTGAGGCTGGCTTTGAACTCATGATCCTCCTGCCTCAGCCTCCAGTGTCGCAGGGATTAAAGGCATGTGCCACCATGCCCTGTGAGGTTTTTGATCTAAGATTGGTTTTTACTTTTTTAAATTGTTGGAAAAATCAAAAGAATAATATTTCACTATTTGTGGGTGTTTTTTTTTTTTTTTCAGTGCTGGGGACCAAAACCCAGAAACTCATGAATGCTAGGCAAGATTGTTTTATTGGAACATAGGCTTTTACCTATGTCCATGGCTGCTTTCATGCTACAACAGCAGAGTATTGTCATTGAGACAAAGTCATTATATTCTTTAAAGTCTCAAATATTTACTCTCTGGCCCTTTATAAAAAAAAATTGCTGGTCCCTGTTCTAGGTTATGGGTTCTCAAACGGTGGTCCCTGGACCAGCAGCATCAACATCACCTCAGAACTTGTTAGAAAGGTAAATTCTTAGTCCCACTTCAAATTTACCAATTCAGAAACTCTGGGAGTGGGGCCAGATATCTGCATTTTAACAAGACCTCAAGGTGATACTCATATACAAATCTAGATCCTGGACAAGGACCCAATTCATTCTCTTGGCAAATCATCATAGTCTTGGGAATCTTGTTCCAATGGGTTAACTGCAAATGAGCCCCGGAAACTATTATGCAAGTGTGTAAGTGACAGACCCTTTGACTCTCCCTTTGCTGCTGCTAGGCTCCAGATTTGGATTCTGTGTTCCTGAAGCTAAAACTCTAGAGTCCTCTGTGTTTCCAAGAGCAAAGAGAATGAATACACTTATGGAATTGGTGTTGTTTGAGGATGTGGTTGTGAATTCACTTGGGAGGAATGGAAGGACCCAGATGGTACTCAGAGTACTTTGTACAGGGACACGATGCTGGAGACCTACAGTAGTCTGGAATCATTGGGTTACTGATTTACCAAACCTGAAGTGATCTTCAAATTGGACTAAAGAGCAGACCCATGGATGGATGAATACTGCCCCCCCCCACCAACCAGAGCATCCCAGATGTCTAGAAAATGAATGAGAAGAACCAGGAAAATCAATACTGGCATCTCTGGCAACTTGTTCATGAACAACAACACATTAACTGAGGAGAGGGTTCTGTTAGGAAAACATTTTATTTCAGCTCAAACTGTATTTCAAAAATAATGGAAATTATTTAGAAATGAGGCCCAAAGACTTTTAAAAATTGTATTCTTATACATGTGAAATCTGGCAAAAACCGACACTGAGGGCAAGACTGAAGGAGGAAAAATGGGAGAAATAAGACGACAAGATGGAATAAAGATGAATCAGATATGGTCCCTATCTTCAAGGAGGTCACAGTCTAAGTAGGGAAGTTTCCTACGCCTCTTCCCCCTTATTTACTGACTTTCTTCAGAATCTACCTTTGGGAAAGTGCAATTGCATCCAATTGCTGATTCTAACAAGTGATAATGAACAGAGTGAATTAACTTGGCAAAGACAGTTTTGCCTCATTTCTACTTTAGAAGGACTGACTTTTAGAACTTTCTTTCTTATAACTTTTTTTTTCTTTTTGGTA
The DNA here is from genome assembly GCF_902686445.1 of Sciurus carolinensis. Lineage (NCBI taxonomy): Eukaryota > Metazoa > Chordata > Mammalia > Rodentia > Sciuridae > Sciurus > Sciurus carolinensis. The sequence goes on along the minus strand of NC_062232.1, from coordinate 108,624,632 downwards.
CTGAGAATTAAATGCAGGGGCACTTTACCACTGAGCTACATCCCAGCCCTGTTATTTTATTTTATTGTTATTTTGAGACACAGTCTCCCTAAGTTGCTGAGGCTGGCCTCAGACTTGTGATCCTCCTGTCTCAGCCTCCTGAGTCACTGGGCACTTTCTCATATCTTGACTTTTTCCTTGGCCCAGTCTAAAGCTCAAAGCATCACCTTGCCCTTTTTTATTGTTAATTGACATACATTGAGGGTACATTACATGCCTAGAGCATGATAAAAATTTTACATGTATTTTACATTAAATCTTCATATAACCACTTTGAATTCAGTATTATCATACCCACTTTGGAGATGCAAATCTGATGTTAGAGAGGTAGAATAAGTTGGTAGAATGTGAACTCCAAGTCTTTTTTGACTGTAGAGCCAAAGTTGGTAATACCTGCTATTCTGACTCTAATGATTTTTATTATGGATGATATTGTGCCTTTAGCAAATCCAATTCAGATTATTTAGCATGTGTTTCATGTTTGAGGGCATCATGAACAGACAGAATTTCGAGGTTAGGGCCACTTTTAAAAATCTGCTATATCTTTTTCCTGAGCTGGGTTTTGTGTGATGGTTTTTATTTTTTAATTAATTTTTTGGTACCAGGGATTGAACCCAGGGGCGCTTGACCACTGAGCCACATCCCCAGCCCTTTTTTCTTTTGAGACAGGGCTTCACTAAGTTGGTGAGGATGACTTGGAACTTGCCATCCTCCTGCCTCAGCCTCTGGAGCCCTGGGATTACATGCATGTGCCACTGTGCCCGGTTGTGATAGTTTTTAAAAGTAGAAAAATCCTTATATATACAATATAAAATGGCAATGGTTAAAAACAATTCCTCAACTATATTGTAAACAGTAAATATATTATATCACATCCATTACATTACACATTATAACTGTATGGTCTCCTCAGTCTAAAATAATTATTTTCCTTTTTTGGGTTCACCCTATCTACTAGCGCATTCTTTTGTTAGGGATTATATCAACTTGTCAAACTTTGAACAATATTTTGCCATCCATCTTTTAAAAATGTGATTTGTTTATTAATTATGTAAGGAAACACATCCATTGCAAAAAACTGGAAGTAATAGAAAAAGGAAAAATAAGAATTCATCCATGATTCTACCACATTGTAATTACTGTAAACATTTTGAACAGATCATTCAAGGTTTATTCCTTTGTGAAAATATATTTATGTAAGAAGGCTTTTCTTTTTTGCAAAATAATTGAATAATTTTATTTATTTTTACCCCACCCTTTTTCACTTGACAATATTTTAGGAGCATATTTTCCATAATAATAATTCTTGGTGCTTGTATAATATTCCATTTATGAATGTATTACACAATGTTTTGCCAGTCCCTTCTTCTTGAATGCCTAAGTTTTTTCCATATGGTCTCCTCTCTCTCTGCACTAACTATCCTAAGAACCATTTCTGTTCTGAAAAAGTGTACCTTTTTTTTTTTTGCCCAGTAGTTGGGTTTGAACCCAGGGGGAGTCTACTATAGAACTACATCCCTAACCATTTTTTTTAACAATTAGAGATAAGGTCTTGCTAAGTTGCCAGGGCTAGTCTCAAACTTGCTATCCTCAGCCTTCCAAGTATCTGGGAGAACAGGCATGCATCACCATGCCTGGCTGAAAATTTACATTAGATGCAACACCATGAAGACAGATGGCAGAAATATTTTTCAGTCATTTTTTGATATGATTTCTACTGTCAAGGAGGAAACTCTGTGAATAACAAGGAACTTGATAAAAATGAAGTGAAAAGATGAGGTTTTAAGCCAGTCTGGGATTTGAATCTGGCTTCTGTAATTTACTAGCCATGGAATATCAGAAGAGTTATTTAGCTTGTTTCCATTTTCTCATTGGTAAAATAGGAAACTAATATTTATTTCAAGGAATTATCCAGAGGATTATCAATATCATACATTAAGAATCTAGCACAATACCTGATACCATGGTGGGTGCTCAAGAAATTGCCATTTCTTGAGTATACCAGCTATTAACATTACCTTTTCCTTAACACAGAGAGCACCAAGGAAATACCATTTTCAAAAATGCCACTATCATAAGTGTTTTTAAGAAAAATGGTGAGAAAGCTTACTTTTGTAGTTGTAAGCAAGATAAATGTAACCAGAATCCTATGTACCAGTTTCTAAAGAACAGTGATCAACAAGGATAACAATGTGGTTTTATGTCATATTGTGGTTTAAATGACATATTTCAGATATAGGATAAGAGAAGGAACACAAAGTCTTGGACCTTACCCTTAAAGAACTTTACAAGACTATTTAATACCACCAGTTCATACTAATTCCAGTAGGTACTAAACAAGTTTGGCTATGTTAAAATGATTATTGAATGATATCTACAATGTTTACAATCTGCCAAAATGGATAAGTTGTACAGTAGACTGAGATTTATTTCAGGAATCCCAAATAAGACCCCAAGGTTCTTTATAAAAGTTTCCTTTGTTCTTCACCTCCAAAGGAGTAGAGCAATTAAAGACCATTTCAAATGAGAGGATGTAATAGGGTAAAGTAGTAGCAGATAGAGTAAGGTGTTGAGTAGGATCAAGAACCAGGTAAATTGTTGACAAAGTCTACAGATCATGAATTTTAGGCAGATTTACAAATAGGGTTAGCACATGCTATGTAAATAGCAGATGTTGCCATAAGCCAAAGCGCAATATTTACATGAATCCTGTGTTAAGATCTATTGACTAAGCATCGACCTTTCCAGTCAAAGTCACATACTTGGTAGCACTTTCAGTCATGTCATCTTGAAAAACAAGGATCACATTATATATACATGGAAGTTTGCCAATGTACAAATATCTTCTGTTCTCCAAATGAACTTCTAAATTCTTGTATTGGAATGTGGAATGCCTGTTTCCATAGAAAAGGTGTTATAATGGGATGAGTTTCCCAGACTTTCTCACAAAAGTGCATCTATCTAATCCATGATTCACAGAAACACTGTACATTGGCAATGAGAAATACAGTTGAAAAAAGTTCCTTTGCGAGCAGAAACACACCAATACACAATGAATATTTTTTTGAGTCTTTCTCTTTTAAAGTCCCAGGCAATGAAAGGGGAAGTCTATCTTCCCTCAGTGCAGTTTGGTGAAAAAGAAATCTTCCACTACCGCCCTCTGACTTGACTTCTCAAGTCAGGTGCATGCACATACTGCAGCATCCTTGTATTTCAGTGTTTCTCTAACTTTTTCCACTAAAGAACTTCTAACAACTGAGGAAACTCTATGAGTACTGGGGTAAGGGTAGGATGTTTACCTGGTTGTCTCCAGTTTCTCTTTGGAGATGCTTCACATTTTGTAGTTCATTCCTTAGTACATCTTCCCATTTTAATAGAAAATGCATATTCAAATGATCAATGAAGTGACTTAATTCCATTTCACCCATCTTTCCCATGTTTTTAAAAAAAATTTTTTAGTTGGCATTGAACTTTTACTTTATCTATTTATATGTGGTGCTGAGAATTGAACTCAGTGCCTCACAAATGCTAGGCAAGGGTTCTTCCACTGAGCCACAACCCCAGCCCCTCCCCCATGTCTTACTGAAGTTGATGCTACAGAACTATGAGCCATTTTTACATGGAGACACCCTATGCCCATTGGATACACTTCAGGATGAAAAACATGGGCTCTGAAGGGTGGGGCGGTGGGGGTGGGGAATCTAAAGTAAATGGAAAGAACATAATGAAGGTAATTTCAGAACAAAGCTAGTGCCACCAGCTTATCCCTTCCTCTCTCATTGGTACACCACTTCAGTCACCAGTGTATTGTTTTCTGCCTCTTTTTCTCTGTTCAAAACAAGTCTCTGGACAGGATCTGACACTCATTCACACTGAGGTGCAAATGAGCAAGAACAGCTAAAACCTAACAAGTTTTTTTTTTTCATGTTGAGGATTAATTTTTTTTTTTGGTACCAGGGATGGAACCCAGGGGTGCTTAATCACTGAGTCACATCCCCAGACCGTTTTTATATATTTTTAAATTTTGAGACCGTGTCTCGCTAAATTGTTTAAGGCCTCAATAAATTGCTGAGGTTGGCTTTGAACTCGTGCTCCTTCTGCCTCAGCTTCCTGAGTCCCTGGTATTACAGGCGTGCACCACCGACTGGCTGAGGATTCAGTTTTCACACAAAAAGAAATTTAGGGTGGTATCACCAGAGAAAAAACACATTTGGGTTCAACTGCGTGCTATCTTGCTACTTGAAGAATTTACACTTTATTTCGGATTTGTAATTTAGGAAGGTATGCTGAGGAAATTAATCATGACTGCTTCATTTTGGAAATGTACGCTTTCTGGTTGTTTGAATTTTTAAAAGCTAGGATGTAAATCTTCCCATTATTGATCAGATTAAATGATAAGAAATAAAAGTTAGGTTTAATAATTACATTTACATGCTTTTGCACCCTTCAAAATGGTTTTACATCCATGATCATGCCCATCATTGATGCTGAATTATGACCAAATAAGGAGGATGCGAATAGAACATGAACCAACAACTACAACAAATCACAGTTATTAATTCAATTACTTACATTAAGTACTTATCATGTGTTACCCGGGTTTTGTGGAGGACCTCGACCTCGTCCCTCCCGCCCCGAGTTTAAAAATTCAGTGGCGAAAGCAAAAGAAGGAAGGGTTCCCCACATTGGCCATCTGAGACGTACCAGAGTTGAAAATAGAACAAATATACATAAAACCCAAGAGACAGGTTTTGCCTTGTAAGTGAATGTTTGCAATCAAGAGATTAAAGAAGTGCCTACCACGGTGCAGAATTTAGGAAGGTGGGAACACCACCACCAATCTATTCCTTTAGAGACCTGGGAAAGGGCAGTCCCCAGAGAGGTTCTGGGCTTTGCAAATGGTGAGAAAGACCTTCTACAGTACAGTTAGACGCGAGGAAAAGTTCTTTGTGCAAGAGGGGGAGAGCGCCCCGAGGTACAAAGAGCAGATTTAAGGGAAAGAGGATTCCTTTTGCTCACATCTACGAGGGGAGCTCAGGCTCACTGTTGGGGGCGTGTGGGAAAATAGATTTTCAGGGGGCTGCAGGCTGTGGGTTCCCGCCTCCGCCGCTGCCCGCGCCCCACACTCCGGCAACAGTTGGTCGTGCGGGGCCGGCCCGGGCTCTGGGTGGGGAGGGGGAGTCTCGCGATCGTTGAGGGGGGGTGGAGGAAAGGGGGAGGGTGACGGGGGGAGGCCATGACGTAGGGTGGGTGGACGGAAGTGGGGCAGGGTTGAGGGTTATTTAAAGAAGGGGGGGCCGAGCGGAGGGGTTGGAAGCGGAGCGATTCCCCACCCCAGCTCCATCTAGCTCTTTCCAGTGCAGCCACTGCCGCCGCCCAGGAGCCCTCATCCCCTTCCTCGTCCCCCTCGCCGTCCCGCTCCAACGCCATGGAGCCGGACACCTCCGCAGTGGCAGCCACCGTGGCAGCCGCTGATGCGACCGCCACAATCGTGGTCTTAGAGGACGAGCAGCCGGGGCCGTCTACCTCTAAGGAGGAGGGAGCGGCCGCCGCGGCCACCGAAGCCACCGCGACCACGGAGAAGGGCGAGAAGAAGAGGGAGGTAAATAGGAAGGGGGTGTGTGTGTGTGTGTGTGTGGTGGACAAATCCCGTGCCTGGCCCCTCCGAGGGGCCCAGACCCTGACCTTTCGGCGCCGACAGGTACCGGCGGAGCTCCGCAGGGGTGGGGGCGGCGGGCTCGGGGATGGGGGCGGCGGAACAGTCTAGCATTCACTCCCCTCCCCCTTCCTTCTCGCCGCCTGGAGGGCGGGGGCGGGGCTGGGGCGCGGGCGGGCGCGGCGAGGGGTGGAGGGGTGCCCGTTAACCCAGGGCTCTGGAGCCTTCCACAGCCCCGGGCCCCCTCTACCTTCCCGGAACTGGGGTAACAGGGTGGGGGATGGGACCGTGCAGGAAAAAGCCTCCGCCTCTCCCTCTTCTCCCCTCGCTCGCTCTCCCCCCTTTCCAGTAGGCCTCTGCCTGGTAAATCTGGGCCCTTCAATCCCACATTCGCGCTAAAGGGGTTTGGCTGGGGCTTATTTTTGTAATTTGAATTTCAAGGTGCGGTGGTTGCGGGGGGGTGCAGAATGATAGGGAGGACATTTATTTCTTTGGCAATGTAGGTCTTCTGGATTGCAGGAAAAAAATCTCCCTTGTTCGTTTGATCCCCGCCTGCTGAGGCGGGGGATGTCACCTCGAGAAAACAAGCCCTCGGCGTCAGGCGTCATACCCCACAACCCATACCCCACACTAAGGAACCGTGCACGCTGGCTTAGGAAAATTTCCAACGTCTGCACCCTCACGCTCTCCTGCCCCGCCCCCGACGGTATAGTGTTTCACTCCAGGGCCACCCAAATGGTCCCCCAAACCGGCCCCAAGCCTTCCAGGCTTCTGCCTCCCTCTCCTAGTGGGCGCTGCTGGCTCCTGCAGGTTTTTTTTTTTTTTTTTTTTTTTTTAATTAAAAAAATTTTTTTTAAACCCAGCGAAGCCAGGATGAGTTGCTACTAACATATATTAGGGGACCACTCACACTGCTATTAAAGCCAAATCAAAAAATGTGTTATTTCCATGAGACATAATTCACATGGATCGAGCAAGCATGCAAATAAAACTCACGTGGATCGAGCAAGACATGCAAATAAAACTGTGAAACCCCTTGAAAAATTGGGATTAAAAATAGGATAGAGCATAAGGAGTTTTGGTGTATAATAAAATTACAGAACAGATCGTTTATGGGTGGATTTTTTTCCCGTTTACTAGTAGACAACACAATTTAAAAATGGTGGTTAATTAAAATTATGCTTTAGAGATCTCGAGTGGCTTTGTCTGAATCATTATATGATACTATACGACCAAATGAAAAGCTTTTGTGGGAAATTAACACCTTTCGCCTTGAATTAGAAGAGTAGATTTAAATTCAGCAGTTGCTTAAGTGACATATTTTACTGTTACAAGGTTGACTAAACAGAAAGACAATTGTAGTGCTAAGTGAAAAACTGGGAAACACACGATTTAAGATCTTTGTGGTACCTGGAGCCGTAATACCACATCAGTGATTAAAACTGGGCCATACACCAAGCATCAATATAAATCAAATGCAAAATTTAGAAATGTTTCTCGGTTCTTTTATTTCCTAGACTCTGAAATATAAGTGCTGAAGTCGCGTTTGTATAGCAGTAAATATTGTGGAATTTCTAGATTGTATAAGTTTTTTGAATTGTGAAGTGTCTTGGGAGTAATGAAAAATGTATATTAAGCACTGAGCTGATAACTATATATTCATGAATGCTGTGGCCTCTCCAGAAATTGCCCTGATGGTACTTCATTTGTCTACACAGGATGGGGAAATGAAGTGCTATATGGCAGAAACTTCCTAGATATGTAAAGTTTATAACTTTAATCACTATACCTTTCTTATTTTATTTTTAATTTTTTGGGAAAAATCTAAATATATTGATACTACCTTGACTCCTTAAAGCATGTACTGAAAGTGTAGATTAGCCTTTCCCTCATGACACAAAGGCAATTGAGATCCGGCAGGTTGTTTTCCTTCAGTTAAAAAACCACTTCCCAGACACTTTGAATATTGTGCTGATTATTTTCTGTCTGCTCCCTCAATTGCCCTTCTGATTGCTATCACATCATCTGCTTTCATAAGAAGGAATTTGTTAGTTTATAATAGGACATAGATGAACCAAAACCATAAAATCATTTAGAACAACTGTAAAATACAAAAATTCCAGTGATGCTGACCCCAAGGATAAGGGATGCTGTTGCAGTAGAGCACACATTTTAGTCCTGGGTTTCTACCATCCCTTCTTACTGTCCATTATGTGCCTTCCTCTCTCTAGTGGCCTTTGCCTTGTCATTTGCTGCTGCTTTTATTCTCTGGGGTATGGGAAACCACATTACTAACTAGAATTATGTATCAAATAAAAACAAATATGCTTCAGAACGAGAGTACTTTCATGCTGAACAAAGTAGATGAGGTTTAGTGAATTGACTTTTGACATTTGGCTATCCAAAGATATTTTTGTTACTCTTTGGTTCTTGAATTTAACCTGAATTAAGTATCAATTAAACCAGGTTAAGTACTATTAAACCTGATTTAGTACTATTCAACTTGGTTTAAGTGATATTCTAACATGCTAGAAATTGGGAGATTGTATTTTAGGTAGTGAAAAAGTCAAGGTCATGGTCTTTAAGACAAGGCCTTTTCATGATCACGTATTGTATTTTCTTGGCATCTAGACTACCAGATGATAAAATCCACATGGAATCTATTGGAATATCTTATTCACCTTTTATCTTTTTCTGTATGACAAATACATTTTTATAACATATACACATAGATGAATGAGAAGGTTTAGAAGGTAGGTATATTAAAATTTTTTATGGAAGATAGTGCCAATTAAGTAATTACCCATAGCTTTTAATAATGCTTTTTCAGATTAGGAATTTTAATTAGCATATAATTACATTTTTATGGTATTCTACCACAAGGTAAGCAAAGAAGTCATGAATAAAATGTTTTCCTAACATTGAAGTTTTACTTTGTGTAAGTGAAGCTTATTTCCACAAATACTCATGTACAGGAGATGCAGTAATTGTCATTGTTTTGAAACTTGAAAACTAGACTTCATGTAGCCTTTTAAGGAATGATGGGATTTTGACACCCAATTTTTCTTGTTGCTTCGGAAATTAAAATGAGACATAATATAGATTACAGTTTGAAAGTGTGGGTTTGAGGTAATCTTTTGCAGATTTCTATTCCCATCCATCCAGGATTAAAACATTTGAAACATCTCACACAGATGACTATACATAGGAGATTCTGTAAAGGTGATTATTATCTGATCAACTCCCCAAAGTAGGACGCTGACCACTGTCAAATTTCATAATCTTAGTTTGGATTTCCTCAAAGTAGAAATTTTAGTGAATATTGGAAGACATGTTCATTAACTCTTGGAGCCATGTTTTTCTTATATTTAAGGTCATCTTCTGTTACTAATTTTTAAGATAGGATTTCAGAAACAGGTTAGCAAGGGCCACGATAAAATTGACATATCTTGGTTAGTTTTCACAAAACGATGTGTATTTTGACTTCTGCAAAATCTTTGTTAAAATGTAAATACTCTTGGCATTGGTCTTAATGGATAGAAGTTAATTTTTTTGGTACTGGGGATTGAACTCAGGGACACTTGACCACTGAGCTACATCCCCAGCCCTATTTTGAATTTTATTTAGAGACAGTGTCTCACTGAGTTGCTTAATGCCACACTTTTGCTGAGACTGACTTTGAACTCTCTCCATCCTCCTGCCTCAGCCTCCTAAGCTGCTGGTACTAGAGGTGTGGGCCACTGCATCAGGCTTAATAGATACGTTTTTGTTGTTATGATTTCCAGATTTCTTACAGGGGAGGATACTCATTCTTTATATGTACTTGTAAATACAAGCATAATCTTGTTTTTACAAAGGATGAAGATGTGTGAGATCCTTCCCTCCACTACCCAGATAATTTCAGTCTTTTTAAGTTACTGATTGATGTTTGTTTTCACTAAATTACAACTTTTAAAATATCGATGGTTAATAGTTAATAGCTCTGATAAACTGCTTCTATAAAATATTTATGCAACATAAAATTTTCTTTCTATTTATAGAAAACATTTGCCAATAGTTCAAAGCCATACTATTAAATCATTTAAATATATATGATCACATTGCATTGCATAAAAATTAAAATGTTCTAATTTGACTATGAAAACAATCTTAAAATATATTTTCAGGAAAAGAAATCACATTCTTTTCTTCTGAAAGTCTGGTTTGCCTCCATTACACAAAGTGTTTCTGAGAATTAGTATTTACTTTTGTTAAATTTTTTGGTTTGTGGTTGATGATATGAGGCTATTCTAAAATTTTAAATCTTATTTTATGGGTGCACATTTATTTATGCTTTAAATTAAAAAGGGTGAAAAGGCTCAGTGATTTACCTTTGGTTTTTATTCTAATTAATGTCATTTCTCTGGCTTTTCAGATTTTTTTTATTGGACCTCAGGTGCACAGAACTGGATTAATCATAAGCCCTGCTTCATAACATGATCTCATCATTGGTCCATGCACGTCCCACATTGATTTATTTATTAAGTTATTTAATTATCCTTCACTTTCTTCAAGCGAGAATGATGACCATTTTAAAGACCTTGCTTTGCAATTTGATGATATTTATTTCCTTTGAAATTCTAGAAAAACATTTCTCCGTTTCAACTCAAACTTGGTACTAAAGCTTCTAAATCTGAAAAGGAAATGGACCCAGAATATGAAGAAAAAATGGTAAATAGACTCTTGGGTAGGATAGCGAATGCTGTAGTTAATTTTTATAGAGGAGATGTGAAAGATGAAAAACCAGATGTATATTTATAATGCATAGAGAATCGTAGTTCTTAGAATTGAAAAGTAATTTCATATATTAATCTATCATAATAAATTTTTTCCAAGTAAACTCATTTTCAGATGAGGAAATAAAGAATCAGAGAAACTATATGGAATAGTTGAAACTAAAAGCCACATCTCACTTTGTTCAGTGCTCTTTATCCTATAATAAGGTGTTTTATGATAGAAATATTTTATCCACTGAGTGATGAAAATATCAATAGCATTATCACTGTGGCCTTGTGACTTGAGAGAAATCCAGTCACAAAGCCAGGTTGGTATTTCTTCTTCTTGCTTTGTATATATGAATGGATGTTATACATTAAAGAAACAAGTAATATGATAATACGCTTTTTAAGGGAAGTATATTTACACAGTACTTGTAAGTATTACTTAAAAAGTTTAATAGTTATACCTACATATTGCTTTGCTATTCATTTAATTATTTAATTTTTAGTCACTAAAAAGTTAACAGGTAACTGAAAATGATTTCCCCCTAAGGGGTTGTTTTTGCAGCAATGTTATTAAAATAAGTAGAAATGAAGTACATTTTTTTTGGTTGTTGTTAACTGTTCTATAAGACTCTCCCTTAATGTTTATAGCCACTTCTAATGAGACAGTTAATGTTTTAGCAACTCTAAAAACAACATTCCAGTGTGGATAACATAAAATGGAAAGTTTTTGGCTTCCTTCCAGCTAGTGGTCTGAATATATTTGTTTAACTCTTGTATTTATGTTAATGAACTCTTCTGTAAGTTTCTGGTGGTATTAATTATGCATCTTTCATTAGCAATCAGAATCTCTACCCTGTGGTCAGAAAGTGAATTTTAAAATCCCCTCATCTTCATTTTTTTCTTCATCTAGAATGATGTATCTTTTGATCTTATACATTTTTGATTGAATCAAAGTTTATTGTATTTATATGGTATAAGTTGTATGTCCTTTTACAGTTTATTGAGAACTTAAAATACATATCAGCTTTAAGTAGTTAATATGTATTAATGATTTCATGTGTATATGTATATGTGTGCGTGTGTGTATTTTTTTCCTAAATCCTGTCCCCTTTGAGGAGATACTTTATATATGGCTAGAATAACATGCAATTTTCCAGATCACTGTGATGGAGTAGAAGAATGTTTATTATATTATTGTGTATGACATTAAAAATACTTTGAGAAAAGATGGTACTGTATTCTTAGATTTTAATTTCTAGATGCATTTTGAAAATTCTTAAGAGTTTAGTTCATGGTGTGTGTATATCATAGTTAATTTGTATTTCTATATTTGAGATATATTAGATATTTGATGCTTAATTTTCTTACTAATTTAGGAAAAGAAAATCATGCTTTGGAAACAGGATTTGTTTCTGATTTTAACTCTTTAAGAAGGGTACTTTTGGGGGAGTACTGGATATCGAAACCAGGACCTTGACACATGCTCTACCACTGAGCTACAATCTCAGCCCAAAGAAGGGTACTTCTTTTGGGGGCATTTATTGTCTGTCAGATCATTTGGCTTCTATACAAACTATTTGAAATTACCATTTTCAAATTCTGCTACTTACTGACTGTAGAAACCTGAACTAGTTCCTTACCCTCACTGTGCCTCAGTTTTATCATCTGTAAAGTAGGGATGACACTAGTAACTACCTCATAGATTTCTTAAAGAAATTTACAGTATGTTTAAAGCACTTAGTAAGTGCAATATAAATATAAATATAAATATAAATGTTTGTTAAGTAGCTTGAATGAATAAAAAAGAAAACCTTTACTTTTTCTTTTGTTTTGTGAATTAGAAAGCAGACCGTGCAAAGAGATTTGAGTTTTTACTGAAGCAGACAGAACTTTTTGCACATTTCATTCAACCTTCAGCACAAAAATCTCCAACATCTCCTCTGAACATGAAATTGGGACGTCCTCGAATAAAGAAAGATGAAAAGCAGAACTTAATTTCTGCTGGAGAGTATGTTGACATTCCTCTTTCTACTTTTTCTCTTTCCCTGCCTTCTTCCTCCTCTTCACTTATTTGGTATTGAATATTAAAAATAAGCTTAATACCAATGTAAATATGTTTTAGAGACAACATTTTTTTCTTGCCAGAAATAAATCAGTAAAAATGTAGGACAGTTCTATCCAATTCTGAACAAGACCCTAGATGACTCATTCTTTTTCTATGAAAGATGTTAGCAGTACACACTGACTAAATTGACACCTTAGCATTTGAAGTGAATATGACTGTGTTTCTTTTTTTCAATTCAGCTATCGCCACAGGCGCACTGAACAAGAAGAAGATGAAGAGCTACTGTCAGAGAGTCGGAAAACATCGAATGTTTGTGTGAGATTTGAGGTGTCACCTTCGTGTGAGTACTTCATCACCTTGGTGATTTTTTTACTTAAGTTTGGTTTTAGAAAAGTTTTACTTGATTGTTTTAATGAAAGCATGCGTCATCCTTAATTTTTTTCAGATGTGAAAGGAGGACCCCTGAGAGATTATCAGATTCGAGGGCTAAACTGGTTGATCTCCTTATATGAAAATGGAGTCAATGGTATTTTGGCTGATGAAATGGTAAGGAACTGGTACTTTTTAGTGTAAGTTTGAAATACCTGAGTTGACCTACTCCTAACTTCCATGCACACCCAGAAATTTTAGTTGTTATGATGTGAAAGGATTTGGTAAAGTCTTACATAGACTTTCACAGGCACAAAATTGTTACTGAGATTTTATCAAATGGTAGAAAACCGATTGTGCTTTTGTTTTTGTTTGTACTTTGTCTTCCAGGAAGCACAGAGCGAAGTTGAATTCCCACATGGATCATCTGTGTACCCTTTAATGGTCTGCCCTTTGTGTCCTTTTTTTTTTTTTAACCTTCTAGGCTTTCTTATTTTCCTTGGTACCTCTTTAGTTCTGTTTTACCATTAATCGATGTACCATGTTTTCATTGTAGGCTACCTGACATCATTTGGGAATGACGTGGGGTATATAAACCAAACAATGAATGAATGAATGAATGAGTACATTGATGAATGAATGAATGTAAATGTCCAGATTTGAAATCAGAAAAAGACTACATGGACTAAGGAGCAAATCAAAATCAATGTTAAGTCTTGATACAGTAGAGTGCCAGGTAGAAGTCTTAGGAATAAGCCAGAGAGTTGTGGACATATAAGTAAAATAACTTAAGAGGAAAAAGTAAAGCCAAGGAAGATGCTAATTAAGCAGATAAGGGGAGTATATGAAAGCCTAGATTTGTATTTTAAGATCAAACTAATAAAATTGAATTTAAGAGAGAACAGAAGTTGTTCTAGATCTGTTTAACCCAATAATATCATACTTATGAGACTCTGGAGTCATATTTGCAATCACTTATTAAAGGGTCATGTGACAACATTTAGTAGTCAATCCCATAGGTACTTTTCCCTGGCTGAGCAGCTGTTAGGTGTATGGCACAGGATCCTTTAAATCAAGGGTCAGCAGCTTCTTGTACTTACATATTCTGATCTGGGGACTCTAGTCAGCTCAGAGGGAGGAACTTAGTTAATATGTCAGTAGGTGGACCAGAATTATTTGCCCCAAGCACTTTGTAGCCATAGCTTGTCTAAGGTGAAGGCTCCAGTGATGCTTAAAGATACTGTTGACACCAGATACTTTTTTAAATATTAAAAAAGAGAAAGTCATTTAAAGGAGCATAGAAAATTTGAAAAAAATAAAGTAAAAATAAAATTATAATTATGATGTCTGGAAATAACCACAAGTGACCTTTCGGCATATTTCTTTTTAGTCGTTTTCTTCTGAATGTGTTTATTTTGCATAGTTGAGATCACATTGTAGAAATAATTTTTCATTCTGATTTTTCACAGTTACACTTTTTTTCCTGTAATTAAAATATTTTGTAAAATATTTGTTTTTTGAGGGACTGAGGTTGTGGCTCAGTGGCAGTGTGCTTGCCTAGCATCTGTGAGGCACTGTGTTTGATCCTCAGCACCATATAAAAAATAAATAAAATAAAAATATTTTTTTACAGCAAAATGATTCTAGGGAGGTACCATAATTTTATTTCACCCTTATTGCTATTCATTTGAATTGCTTGATGTGTAGTATAAATGAAACTTCTATGAGACTCTTGTGATTTAGTTTTTTTTGTACCTCTCAGATTTTTTTCATAGGATTCCTGGAAGTGGTATTAGTTTGTTAAGGAGTGTAACCATTTTAAGCTTTTTATTCATATTGTCTATTAGACCCATCTCATTGACATATCAATAAGATAAACCTTATTAAAACAGTTTTAAGTTTAGTTTGTAAAGAGGAATACATACTTTGCTCAGAGATAAAGTCAAAATCTATTATTTATTTATTTATTGTGCCCTGGATTGAATCCTGAATTGAATGCAGGGGTTCATGCATGCTAGTTAGGCAAGTGCTCTACCACTGAGTTATAACCCCAGCCCCAAAAGCAGTTTTAAAAGGTCAAACAACATAGGATGTAGTTAACCTCTACCATGGGAAAGGTGGCAAGGTTCAGTATATATTTTTTGAAAGTCCACTGGACTAGTGATCTTTAAGGTCTTGTCTGACTTCAAATCTGTGTTCTTTTGTGGTTCTTGAGGTCTTTAGGCATGTGGCAGGTAAGTACAGAGCCACAAGTCCTTTGAGATGCGTAGCCTGAATATTTAATGCCTGGGCTGTAGTAATGTTGGGAAGAATAGGAAAGAAATGCTGATATCTAAGCAGGCTGCCTGGAGGAAATCTGTCTTTGTGACACACACACACACACACACACACACACACACAATTCCTAGCTTTGTAATTACTAGAAAAATTACATATTAGAATGCTTATTCCTTTAGGAATAATAGAAATAATAATAATAGAAAGTGACTTGGTTAAGCAACATTAGAAGTTCAGGTTCTTGGTTTCTTTTTATCCTCACAGTAAGTACTAAGTTGAAGTGTGTGTGTGTGTGTGTGTGTGTGTGTGTGTGTGTTGTAAAAAGGCTTTTTTCCTTGTTATTGGTAGAAACATAATGCTCAATGCGAGATAGTTGGCAGTGATCTTTTATAATGTTGCATTAAAGAAAGCCTATTTATGGATTTTTTTCCCCTTGTGATGATAATACAGGGACTTGGTAAGACTTTACAAACAATTGCTTTGCTTGGCTACCTGAAGCACTACCGAAACATTCCTGGACCTCACATGGTTTTAGTTCCAAAGTCTACTTTACACAACTGGATGAATGAATTTAAACGATGGGTCCCATCTCTCCGTGTTATTTGTTTCGTTGGAGACAAAGATGCAAGAGTAAGTGAGAAACAAACTTAAAAAGGCAGTAAAAAATAACATCATTTAATCTTGCTAAGTGAAATAAGTCAATCCCAAAAAGCAAAGACTGAATGTTTTCTCTGATAAATGGATGCTGCTCCATAGTTGTGGGGAGTAGGGAAGAATGGAGGAACTTTGGATTGTGCAGAGGGGAGTGAGGGGAGGGGCGGAGCAGTGGGGGGGTGGGAAATACTATAGAATGAGACAGTCACCATTACCCTATATACATGTATGATTACACTACTGGTGTGACTCAGCACTTAGTACAGCCAGAGGAATGAGAAGTTATGCTCCATTTGTATACAATGTGTCAAAATGCATTCTGTCTTATAACAAATTAGAACAAATAAAAAAATTTAAAGAAAAAAAAGAATAACATCATTTACATAGTATTGCTATTGGAGACTTAAGTCACTACTGCTACTAATAAATAATGCTTAAGTTGTGCTTACTCTAAGCTATTCTCTGTTGTAAGTACTTTGCATATATTATTACTTATCACAACATCCTATGAGGTTGATATATTACCTATTAATAATAGACAATCTATTTTTATACTTCATCTGTACTTGTAACTAGTTTATTAACTTAAGCATTTTGAAATTTTATTTCTGTGACTTTTAGAAATCTTATTTTATTGATAGTATGTCTTCTTGCTGACTTTATCATTTGTGCTACTTTGAATCCAGAAATGTATAAATTTGTATAACTTAAATTTTGTCTTATTATAGTCACAGGTGCACACTTACACAAATGGAATCTCTCATGTGTACTGAGAGCTTTGTAGTTTATGTTTATGCAAGACATATACATGTCTATAGATATTATCAGTTATTAGAAACTTGGGTTTCAGGTGGAGGTGTTTAAAATAGCCATTCATCAGTCTTGTAGGCTACAATTATTTTAGGAATGTAGAATTAATCTAAAATTATTACATTATACAAATATGCAGAATTAATAATCAGCTTTGAAAAGCATATTATTAAAATTTGTCTTTATTTTGCCCCCAGAGAACATAGTAAAGTGTATTCTATCTTATATATTTAGATAGGTTATCAAAAGATTGTCTCCAAAGAATGGGACTATAATGAATTATGTAATTTTATCCTCATCATTTTGCTTTAAGAAAAAGTGCTTAAATTTATTTAAATTTAACTTATAAATAGTTTAAATATTGAAATACTGCTTTATAAATTTAGAATTATAGGCTTGATCCTTCACCATGCCTAATATTTCCCATAGGAAATTAGTTACTATGAAGAACTCTTTCTGATCATTGATGTTATTCAATATAATACCACTCTTTATAAAACGTTACATTTCTAAAATACTGATCTTTTTCTAAAATTATCTTTTGAAAATCATAAACAAAAGAGAAATATCTAGGCTTTTGTTTTTTGTAATGGCTTACTAAAAATGAAAATCAGCAGCTTCACCTATGTTATATGTAATCCTAAGTTTCATGAAGTATTTCTGGAAGTTTTAAAGAGACACTTTAAATTCGTTACTGCCCTGGCTGCCCATGGTGGATTTGGATTCTGGTGGTTGGAAAAATTCTTAATTTTGAAAATTAGTCTTCAAAGTCAGTGTTTTTCACATTGTGAGTTGCCATCTGTTAATGGGTTGTGAATTCAGCTTAGTGGGTGGTGACAAAAGTTTCTTAAAACATTGAGAAAAAGTAGAACATTAAGCAGAGTTTCATACTATAATAAGTATTGTTTTGAGAAGCTTTTAAGTTGCTGCTTTCTATGTAAAAACACACAAACATGTATGTGTATACTGGATTGCAACTTAAAATGTAATTTTACACTGGGCCATGGTAAAAAGAGTTTCAAAACCAGTATTTATCAGTCATGTAAGTAATTAATGTACCATATTCTGTACTTAGAGATTAATGTTGACATATATAAAGTCCAGATCATTATTTGTAGACAGATTTGATACTACATGGAGTGGATTGGGTCCTTCTATTATTTTGGCCTTCTGTAACATTATAAGGTCAATATTTCAGTAATAAAATCTGACGTGTTGCAACTCGACTTCATGTACAACCAGAGAAACAACAGTTGTACCCCATTTGTTTACAATGAATCAAAATAAATAAATTATAAAAAAAATCTGATGTGGGTTAAAGTGGACATTTAATTGAGTTAGGAAGTTGTTAGAGGTACATTTGATCCTATCTGATACTAAAGTGGTCCTGAAGCATATAGAGGTGTGATTCCCAAAGATGGTTTTGTGACTCCTTCCTTTTAGCTACCTCAGAGGTAGTGGTAATGGACATTGAAACAGACCTAGTTTTAGTTCTGGCTCTTTTATTGCTTGTATGATGTTCAGTGAATCTCAGAGGACCTGAACTTTATTACCTACAAAATGAGAGCTTTTAGACTATGTGACATTTAATATTTTATCAGGATATTTATATTTAAATCTATCCAGTAGTTACAAACATTTCAAAGCAGAGCTAATTTAAATTAAAATATACATATATTCTATGAAACTTGTAGGAAGAACCATCAAACCAAGTGTTCACAAAATCAAATAATGATAAGGTATTAGCAGGACTGATTGAGGTCTGGCACCTTCAACATGTGATAATTTCCCAGGTGCAACTAAGATTGCTACAAATGCCTTTTTTACAGTCCTCTGCTTCAGTCCAGGCAATATTACACATATTGGACATTCAGTAAATATTTATTGAATGAGTTCATATTGTATTTGGTGCATAGTTGTGAATTATGGAATAAAAACTTTGCAGTAGACAATTCGTTTTATTTATTTATTTTTTTGTGGTTCTGGGGATCAAACCCAAGGCCTTGTGCTTGCAAGACGAGCACTCTGCCAACTGAGCTATCCCCCAGCCCTGTTTTAAATTTTTTATAAACATTTTTTCTCCTTTTGTATTGGTACATTATATCATACATAGTAGTGGGATTTGATATTACATATTTGTACATGCACACAAGATAATGTAATTTGGGCAATATCTGTCCCTAGTATTTCTCTGGAGCTTCCACATATGAGAGAACATACGACTCTTGACTGTCTGAGTTTGACTTATTTTGCTTAACATGATGTTCTCTAGTTCTGTCCATTTTCCTGCAAATGATAGAATTTCATTCTTCTTTATGGCTGAATGTAACTCCATTGTGCATATATACCACATTTTCTTTATTTCATATTTTGAAAGACATTTAATTTTTTCAAATTTCATAATGCTTAGTATGACTTATTTGCAGATATTTACATCTAAATGATTACACAGACTATAAGCACATACATACTGAAAAGAAAAATATATTTATTATTTTTTTGCCATTGGGTAGTGTACACCACATTTTATTTATCCATTGATGGACATCTTGTCTGGTTCCATAGTTTGGCTATTGTGAATTTTGCTGCTATAAATGTGGGTGTGCATGTATCACTGTAGTATGATGACTTTTTATTTCTTTAGGGTAAATACCAAGGAGTGGTGTAGCTCAATCATATGGTACTCCAATTTCTACTCTGAGGACCCTCCATACTGATTTCCATAGTGGTTGTACTAATTTACAATCTCACCAACAGTGTAAAAGGAACAGTTAATTTTTTAATGCAATATAGCTTCAGATTTATGATACTAATAAGCCCCGTCTCACATAGATTTTGCTTCTTTCTGTGAAGTTTTGTGGTTTTACTTTGACCCATAACATCTGGAATTCAGTTCATAGAAGTTACAAATGCTCTTAGTCAACTTGACTACCAAGTTGTCCATTGCCTGTGAAGATTTAAAAATGCTATATAGGGCAAATCTACTTAATAAAATTGCATTTGTAGCCTTTTAACAACATTAGGAACTTCACAAAAACATTAATGAGCTTCTGTGATGCCTTAACAAAATGTACAACTCATCCCTGCTAGGAAATGATGGCATATATGAGAGTTCTTGAAAGGTGAGAAGCATTAATGTATGTTGATTCTTTTTTTGTTGAAACTAGATTGTGTTAAGAATGCTTGAATCTTGTTAAGGATGTAGGGTTCAGAAAGACTTAGTTCATCCATGAAGTCAGAGCTTTGTAATTTAGTGACCCAATGATGTGAACTTTTCTAGTTCATTGACTATACTGTACTCATGTAAGGGGAACCTTTGTTTCTTTTCTGTTGTTGAATATATTAGCATTGCATCTAGATAATTGATGATAAAGGTATCTTTGGGCCTTAATTTTCCAGTCTCTAAAATGGATGAGATTGACTGATCTTCAAGGTCTCTTAGAACTTTTAATATTCTCTTGAAGCTTTAATTCTTTGATCATCTTGTCAGCAATTTCTAATATAAAGAACTTTATTTTGTACTAGGCTGCTTTTATTCGTGATGAAATGATGCCAGGAGAGTGGGATGTTTGTGTTACTTCTTATGAGATGGTAATCAAAGAAAAATCTGTGTTCAAAAAGTTTCATTGGCGATACCTTGTCATTGATGAAGCTCACAGAATAAAAAATGAAAAATCTAAGGTAAGTTCTCAGTATATTTATTCACGTTTTTATTTAATTACTAGGTTCATTCACTTTTCTGTATTCAAAATAAAAAAAGTAATGGGAGATAGTGATTTTATTCATGAAAGGTGAATGAAAGTTTTTAAAATGGTTTTAAAGTCTAAATTTATTGACTACAGGACAAATAAACTTGAGCACATTTTAATTGAAAGAAAATTAGGTGTTCATTTGCTGTGCCTCCTGTTACAGCCTAACTCTTTATGCTACATTATTTTAATATTGTTGTGAGACTATTGGGTGTACAAATGTTATTTGCATTGACTTATTTTTTATTGAGGAGCTACCTTATGTGTATTCATGTGGATTAGAAAAAAGAATTTCCTGGAATTATCTGACTTGTGCGAATTAGAGTGTGGTGTTAACATTGAAAAATATCAATATTTCTTGCCATTCAACTCCATCAACAGTAGAAAAACCTTCAATTATTATGATGAGCCTCTCTTTGGATCACTGGGCTACTTTGGGAGAAACAGGGACAGAACTGGAGCAAAACCACCAGGTGGATCATACTAATTTCAAATTGGAACTAATAACCTGATAAGAGGACGCATGTTAGAGAATAATTATTTAAGAGTATTATAAAAATTAAATTTTTGTTAAGATTATCATTCTTTTATGCTTTTTGTCTTAATGTACGTGGTCTAAAATTTAGGAAGTTCATAGTTCAGTGTCAGGGAAAATGAGCTCAATTGTAGCACTGAAAAATTGTGATCAGGCCAAGTTAGAATTTAGCTAGGTATGTAGATGAATGTGATTGGTGGGGAGAAGGAGATTTTATTGTATAAGGTGATAGCCTGGATTCCATGGGGAAGTTCTGACTCTTTTCTGGGAAATTGAATTGGAAAAAATAAATTTTTTGAAGTAGGGATGGGGTTTTAGGTATAAATATTATCTGCATTCTGTCAGCATAGAAATGTCTGGGATGTTTTGTTCAGTTGTACTTCACTGCAGTAGTGTCACCTGAACTAGGATACATTCCCATAGAAAGTTAATTTTCAAAGTTTACTGTGTTCAGAAAACTTATTTCTTAGCTAAAGTATAACTGAATGTTGAACATTATAACAAATAAAACAGTGCTTATATAACTATTATTTTTCTAGCTTTCAGAGATTGTTCGTGAGTTCAAGTCAACTAACCGCTTACTTCTAACTGGAACACCTTTGCAGAATAACTTGCATGAACTCTGGGCATTACTCAACTTTTTGTTGCCTGATGTCTTTAATTCTGCAGATGTAAGTGTAAGCTATATTTTTTTTGGAGGAGTGGTGCTGGGGATTGAATCCAGGGTCTTGAGTATGCTTAGCATGTGCTCTACCACTGTGCTATAGCCCCAAGCCATACACTTTAAATACATTTTTATGTTGTTCACAGATAACTGTTTTCAAAATGTAGAATATAGATTGAAATTCATAATTCTTTTTCACTTGTAATTCTTTATCTGTGTGTTGGTTTTTTCTCTGGAAAAAATTCCCAAGTACAAAATTTTAAAATGACGGTATTTATTGAAATACTTCCTCTTGAGAATAACCTGCCCATTCAACTTTGCCTATATCATATTGCTACCAAAACTTATGATATAAGCTGAGTTCAGAATAGTACCTTCAACATTTTCTTTTAATTAAATTGGAGGGGCTTGAAATGTATTTCTGCATACCATGGTGACCGGCAGGGGCTTTGAAGTGAGTGGTCTTTTTGGGAAGGTTTATTTATTTATTTTTGGTATATTATAATTATATGTAATAGTGAAAATCATTTTTACACATGCACATAATGTAATTTCATCCATCTTATTTCTCTGTACCGTCCCGTGATTATTGTAGGCAATGACATTTGGTGAATGCTAAAGAACTTATGGCATGTGATTTAAAACATTTTATTTTGTAAATATGTGATTTATGTTGTTTTTATCATTAATACAACATTCCCATAGGGCAGCAAACTGAGTTGAGTGACTTAAGGACTTTGGGGATTGATTTTTTTTATTCTTACTCCTTTTTAACTAGATATAATATTACTGTGGTATGAGAAAGTCTATGTTTTTAAGGAAAAAAATATTGTTGACCAAGTTGCTCTATAATGGGGTCCAAATTTAGTAACTATTCCAGTATTTATCTATTTCAGAAGTAAGTAATACTGGTCATCACAATTAAGCATTTCTGAAAGTACTTTTATAATGAATTATTTCTGTATTGGCTGTATAAGAACGTATAGAAATCTGGTTTATTAAAAAAAACTGTGTACTTATTGCTGAATTTTTATCCCTCCACAGGACTTTGATTCTTGGTTTGATACTAAAAATTGCCTTGGGGATCAAAAACTAGTGGAAAGACTTCATGCAGTAAGTAATAACAGACAAGAAAATTAATGAAGTATACATAACTTAGCCAGAAAACAAACTACCATAGAATTCTGTTTGGACTTTTGGGTTTACCTCTTGGCTCAGTCTCACTGCTTCTCTCTTAGACTTTCTGATAGCCTTTTTGTCTAGCAGACTTCACTATATCCTCTGCCTCTGCAGAATAGCTTTTTTGGCTTGGTCTTTTCTGTGATAGTGAGGTCCTTTCCAGTAGAGGCTGTTGACTGTCTCACACTCCATAGGTCCTCTTGATGGCCTCAGTATTCTCCTGGTTCCCCAAGGCCAGTGCTTCTTTACTTACATGTATAAAACTCTTCCCTTGAGGTTCAAGTTATCTTTCAGTTCCACCTTCTACCCATTCTCTTCTCTATCATTTATCACCAGGTAATTCCCTCACATTCATTGAACACTAGTTTTCTATTCTTCGATAGCAATGCCTTATATCCTTCTAGGTCTTTCACTCGTGTTATGTCTTGTGTACCTGTTTCATTACCTTACAGGCACCTCCTGTCTGTGAACCCCGGCTTCTTGCTATGTATCAACCCATTTCTGTTATGAATTTTTTTTGTATCCAACAGTAGGCCCATTTTCTGTCACTTGAACCACTTTTTTTTTTTTGCCAGTTCTCCTAAATGTCTTTGCTCCCTTGTCTGTCTTTTATACCTGCCCTGAAAATTATGAATTGGAATAACATAACTGTCTCTTTGTCTTCTGGGTTTGAATTCTGCTAAAACTTATTAGAAGAGTGATCTTCCTCATATTGGGCCTGCTCAATATTGATGAAGAAGATTACAGATCTACAGATTGGAACTGCTATGATTTCGTGTCCTCTAATAAACTGGGATTTCATGATACTGGTGTTTCTTCAACATGATCTTCTATGACCTGCTTTCTCATTTCCTATAACAGATATTTCAGACCTTTCCCAGTCTCCTCAAGATTTCTATCCTAGGTATCTCCTGTCTTCTGCCTCTCTCAGCAGGTAGATTCATTCTCTTCTCAAAGAGAATATAGAAGAAATTAGGTAGGAACTCCTTTAAGTATGTGTATATTTCAAAGAGGTCTACGTATGTGTTAACCTTCTCAGGTCAGTGGCTAATTCTTTTATGTGAACTTGAATCCTACCTCTTCCTGTTTCCTTATGGGCTTTTTTCTGCTCCTTTAAGGACTTTCCCCTCTGATTTATCCTGTCAGTTGACTAAATTTTCTACTTCTCTCTCCATATTGGATGGAACACATAAACACAATCAGGTATCTTCCTTATTAAATTGAAACCCAGGGTTACTGAACTAAACCTGTTTTTCCCTCTGCACAGTAAGCCTGTTGTTGCAATAATGAGTTTTGCAAAAAAGAAAGTGTTTATTTGCAAGGTGTCTGAGCCCATGGAGGTAGCAGACCCAAATCTCAAATCTCTCTCTAAGGATGGGTTTTGGCAATATTTATGGGATAAAGAAGCAGGGTGTTCTGAGGTATGGGGAAAGGTGATTGGAGGTGAAGTGATTAGTGGTCTGTGCATACATAATCAGACTTCTTGGCTCTTCAGAGGACTCATGGTCAGAAAATGGTGGCATTAGAATGATCTGAGGGGAGTTTTTGGCCTCCTGGTGTTGGAAGGTTACCCAGTGCACACCAAAACAGGTCCAAGTGAAGAGTCAGTGGTTTTAACAGGAGTAGCTTTCAATTGGAAGGTAACCTAGGCAACAGTTATCATCATAAGTAATACCACAGAGGTTATATCTACAACAAAGCTAGTGGGAGCCTAATAATACATGGCTCAGCTATGTGATCTCCAGAATTAGTGATTCTGTTTTTTAATCAAGCAAACATCTTTTTTTTTATTTTTCTGGATTAGTCTACCTTAATACAGGGAATAATGCAAATTTCATGCTCTGTATGTATAGGCCTTGGGTCATTTATTATTTTTTATTTTTTGATTCATTGTACAAACAGGGTACAACTTCTCATTTCTCTGGTTGTACACGAAGTAGAGTCACACCGTTTGTGTAATCATACATGTACATAGGGTAATGATGTTTGTCTCATTGCATTATCTTTCCTTTCCCCCTGCCCCCTCCCCATCCCTCATTTCCCTCTACACAATCCATCCTTCCTCCATTCTTCCCTTACCCCCTCTTCTCTCCCCAATATGTATCATCATCCACTTAGAGAAAAATTTGGCCTTTGGTTTTTTGGGATTGGCTTATCTCCCTTAGCATGATATTCTCCTACTCCATCCATTTACCTGCAGATACCATAATTTTATTCTTCTTTATGGCTGAATAATATTGTATTGTATATATACACCACATTTTCTTTATCCATTCATCTGTTGAAGGGCACCTAGGTTGGTTCCATAGCTTAGCTATTGTGAATTGAGCTGCTGTAAACATTGATGTGGCTGCATCACTGTAGTATGCTGATTTTAAGTCCTTTGGGTATAGGCCGAGGAGTGGGCTTGCTTCCATTTCAAGTTTTCTAAGGAATCTCCACACTGCTTTCCAGAGTGGCTGCACTAATTTGCAACCCCACCAGCAATGTATGAGTGTACCTTTTTCCCCACATCCTTGCCAACACCTGTTGTGGCTCCGGCTCCCCTTCTACCTACGCGTGGGGATGCCTCTACCCAGCAGAATTAGTGATTTATAAAACCAACTGAAAGCAAGTAACTAAAGGGAAACATGAGGTCTCAGAGTCACAGAAGTAAAAAGTATAATGGTGGTTAGACTATGTGAAACTAGGCACTAGGCCAGCTGTGTCACTTGACTGATAATTATCAAAGTTAGGATTTTGTCCCATGGAGTCTTGGAGACTGAGGTCTTATTTTTTTGATGGTTACATTCCTGAGAATAGCTCTCAGATCCTTGAGAGATACTTCTGAGTTACAGAAGATGAATATGTACAATTGGAAGCCCTTCTTTTAGTAAATGCCCAGCAGAGAGATTGTAGTCCATTGAGCCAAGGGCTCAGTTTTTCTAAACTCACAACTACCCAGACCTTACATAAATATGACACTGCTCTCTTAATATTGTATCTCTGTGATTCATTCTTTCTTTCTTTTCTTTTTTTTTGGCAGTGGGTACTGGGGATTGAACTCAGAGGCACTTGACCACTGAGCCACATCCTCAGTCCTGTTTTGTATTTTATTTAGAGACAGGGTCTCACTGAGTGGCTTAGTGTCTCACTTTTACTGAGACTGGCTTTGAACTCACAATCCTCCTGCCTCAACCTCCCAAGCTGCTGGGATTACAGGCATGTGCCACTGTGCCCAGCTCTGTAATTCTATCTTATTTCTTTGATGGCCAACCTTCTTGAAAGAGTGGTATACCTCTCCATGTCTACTACCTAACTTATTCAGTCTTGAACCCACTGACCACTGGTTTCTATCCAGTCTCACATAGTGTTTTGAAATGACTTTCCAGATATTGAATTAAGGGTACACCTTTTGGTCACTGTCTTGGCTTTTCTGTAGTATTTGATACTGCTAACTACACCTCCTGCTGGAAACTCTTTCCCTAGAGATTTACTCCCATAGTTTCACCTTCTACCTATATACTGGTAACTCCCAAATTTACTTCTTAAATCTCTTTTCTAAACTCTAAATAGTACCCTTCCCTTACCTTCACTTTTGTTTTCTGTGATTTCGGTTACCCACAGTCAACCACAGTCGAAAAATATTAAATTGAAATTTCTAAAAACAGAAATTTTGTACGTGTCGAGACCACATTTGCATAATTTTTATTACAATATATTATTACAGTTCTATTTTATTATTATTGTTAATCTCTTCCTATGTCTAATTTATAAATTAAACTTTATCATAGGTATGTATGCATAGGTAAAATCATAGTTTATATAGGATCCTGTACAACCTGTTTCAGGCATACACTGTGTTTGGGGTTATGTCTTGGAATGTATCCCCTGTGGATAACAGGGGACTACTGTAATTTCTTTTGTTTTCTTTCTTTTGTTTTTGGTACTGGGAGTTGAACCCAGGAGTATTTCCTGCTGAGCTACTTTGCCAGTCCTTTTTATTGTTTAGTTTGATGCAGGGTCTTGCTAAGTTGCTGAGGCTGACCTTGATCCTTCTGCCTCAATGTCCTGAGTTGCTGGTACAGGCTGGTACCATTCATGCCTGGCGGGACTACTATACTTTTCATATTCTTTTACCTTCTAAGTCTTTTTGCTGAAATATCTTATGGGCAGTTTAAACTTCTTATAGTCTCTCTTAGA
Organism: Sciurus carolinensis; assembly: GCF_902686445.1. NCBI lineage: Eukaryota > Metazoa > Chordata > Mammalia > Rodentia > Sciuridae > Sciurus > Sciurus carolinensis. Next base: position 108,597,690 of record NC_062232.1, on the reverse strand, counting down.
TAAGTTTAAGAACCCCAAATCTGAAACCAGAAGTCTTATTTTCACTCTTCTCTTTTCCTTATCCCCCATAGATTTCTAAATAATAACAGCTACAGTTTATTGAATGTCTACCATGATAAATCTCTGTACATTACTACCACAAATTTCCACAGCAGCCTTGGAAATAGGTATCATTATCCCCCTTGTAAAATACTTTAATATATGCTAGCCATAAATATTTTTGGATGAATGAATGAAGAAACAGAGTTGGGAAATTTAAATTCCAGCTAATCAGGAACTGAGTTGATTATAAAGTTAGCTTAGTTTGGATTTGAATTCTGCTTCCACTAATTAGCAAATGACTGCAATGAACTTATTAAAATTGAAATAATCATATTTATCTCAAAGATTTATTTTAAGGAGTATACTATATATAAATTTCAAGGTTCCATGTCTAGCACATTGTGGGTAGGTATTCTGTGTTTTAGAACATTATTATTTTCTTGTGATAGAATCTGTCTTCCTTATGTACACTGACTTTTTTCTCTTTTCATCCAGATCTTCCTTAACATTGAATCATTTTTCCTCATTTATTTAACTACTTTGAACTGATCAGCATTTTGATTTCATTTTTAGAGAATTTTGATTAGAACTCTTAACTTCAAATTTCCTCTTAAGTTTAAAAATCTTGTCACATTACAGCAATTTTTTTAAAAAAAGAATTCTTCAGTGCTTATTCAATAGTCAATAGTCTTATTGTCTTAATTTTTAATATATTTTGTGTCATCAAATCATGACTAATTTAGGTTCCCTATTTTTGGATGGTGCTGGGAATTGAACTTAGGACCTCATGAATACTATGTATTCCCTCTTCCACTGAGCTAAAAACCCCAGCCCCCCATTCTGATTTTCTAATTGGCTATTAACTTGGCTCTTTACTGAGAAAGTTGGCAACTGGTGTTGGTAGTGTTTATCATATTATGAAGTGGGAAGTAAATTACACATTAGAGTATTGTTAATAAGATGCATAGTTTTAATTTTTAAACATTTTATACGCTTTTATAAAATCTCTCACATTTTAGGTTTTAAAACCATTTTTGTTACGTCGTATAAAAACTGATGTAGAAAAGAGTCTGCCTCCTAAAAAGGAAATAAAAATTTACTTGGGACTAAGTAAGATGCAACGAGAATGGTGAGCTCTTTTATTTTCATTATCATTTATTTGTGTATAAAATTTACTAAAAATTAGCTTTGTAGTTATTTAATTATGCCTTTAGTTCAAAAATTACATTTTATATTTATGGTAAGTTTTGTAGTTCATATATTTTAATAGAAAACAGATGAATATTTTATTTAACCCTTGGGAAAGAGTAGTGGTTTTATAGTCTATAAATCTGGGTTTGAATCCCATGTATTTCCTCTTCGTAGCCAGTTAGCTTGGGTAAGTTAAATAATCTAAGCGATCTTTCTGTAAAATGGAGATAATAATACTTAGCTTACGAGGATGATGTTAGGATTGAAGGGGATAATGTTATAGCTACACTTGTTAGGTATTTTTGCTTTCCATCAGTGAAAATAATTACTACCATGATAATTATAAAGATGATGATTAAAACAGTGATTGGGGGTATTACAAAAAGTGAAGCTTGAATGGTTTGATGAATACAAGCAGAAATTGATAAGGAGTCATAAGAAATTATATATAGACCATGTTAATAATGTAACAGTTTTGCTAAAGGAAGTTTCTGTGCTTATTTAAAAATTAGATCATATATAAAATATATAATCATTTCTCTACTAATAAGCCAGTATGAAAAGATAGTCTTTGAACTCAGACCTAAGATCAAATTTTGCTTTGTCCCTTGCCGTGGTCCTGAGTAAGTTGTTTATCTTCTGTTTCCTGCCTGAATTTCCATCTGTAAAATGGGCATGATACCAGTAGATACCTCAGAGTTGTGAAGATTTAGTGAGGCAATTCACTCAAAGCCCTTGACATAATACCTGACACTCATACCCAGTACAAGTTGGCTATTAGTAAGTATTGGACAGGTGTTTACATAGGTCTCTTTTTTGCCTGAGTGAAAGTCTAGAAAAGATAATGTAAAATGTTTCCAGGAGCAGAAAAATAAAAGTTCTGTAAAGACAGGTATAAGAAATTGAGATCATAAAATTTTTAGTGCAAACTTTTTTTTTTGTTTGTTTACTGGGTATTGAACTCAGGGGCACTCAACCACTGAGCCACATCCCCAGCCCTGTTTTGTATTTTGTTTAGAGACAGGGTCTCACAGAGTCGCTTGGGGCCTAGCTTTTGCTGAGGCTGGATTTGAACTTGTGATCCTCCTGCCTCAGTCTCCAGAACCACTGGGATTATAGGCATGCACCACCTTGCCCGGTGCAAACATATTTTTTAACTCAAGTTGGATGCCAGTTTTCAGCAAATATTGTAATTATTCAATAATTATCAGCTGAGGGACATTGTTGGTAATAATGATTAAAAGAGGAGAAAGATAAAACAGGTCTATAAGCAAACATATGGGTTAAAATGTTCAAATCTTGGTGTTGCTGATCAGCTATTTAGTCTCAAATGAAATTTTTTTTTTTTTTTTTGGTTCTGGGACCTGAACCCAGGGGCCTTGTGTATGCTAGGCATGTACTGTATCACTGAGCTATATTCCAGCCCTCAAATCAAATCTTGTTGTTTTTCTATGAACAAGAATTGAATCTGATTGCCAAAGGAACATTTCTTTATGACATTAACCATTCTAATAATGGATGATTAATTATAGTTTAAAATTTTAGGTACACAAAAATCCTGATGAAAGATATTGATGTTTTAAACTCTGCTGGCAAAATGGACAAGATGCGACTCCTAAACATTCTGATGCAGCTTCGGAAGTGTTGTAATCATCCATATTTGTTTGATGGTGCTGAACCTGGTCCACCTTATACCACAGATGAGCATATTGTCAGTAACAGTGGTAAAATGGTTGTTCTGGATAAACTGTTGGCCAAACTCAAAGAACAGGGTGAGTAATGAATTTTTATACTACTATGGAATAATTCATATTAGTGATTTGTCTATGAGTAAAATTTTCCATATTTATTTACTCAGCAGACATTGTTGAGTACTTAGTATTTGCCAGGAATCTTCCTATATCCTGGGTGTTCGAAGATGAATTAGAGACTCTGCCTTGGAGAAGCTCACAGTGTAGTGAGGAGGAATAGTTAGTTTGTTGTGATAAGTGCTATAATATGTTGAGGAACTGGGAATTGGAAAGTCTTCACAGAGGTGATGTTTGAAGTGAGTGTTGGAGAATGTGTGGGAGTGAACCATTAGTAAAAGGGAAAAAGTTTTCTAGGGCAGTGAATCAAGTGTGAAAGAAGGGAAGTGGAGATAGCTTATGATATTTGGCATAGAGCACCAGCTGGTGAAATCTGGGAAGATAAATAGTACCATATTACGGAAGGTCTTTTAAGCCATGCCTTTAGGAGTTTAGACTTTTTATTTTAAAGTCAGAAGAAGGGCCATAGAAGATTTGGCTGTGGTGAGTGTTGTGATCAGAGTTATATGTTAGAAAGACAACCTTGGAAGCAGTGTGGGGAATCTACTGAGGATGAGAGACCAGAAGCAGGAGACTAGTTGGGAGACTATTGTAGTTGTCCAGTGAGAGATCATGTGGATTCATAGCTTGTCCTTAGGACAAAGTAAAGGTAGGCTTCAAGTAATTTCAATATGTGTAGAGGATGTTTAAAGACATTAAAAATGTCTAACTCAACAAATGTGTAATTATGTGTAGCATCCCTAAATTTATGGTGTGTGTTTAATGGAGTGTTTATGTGCTGTATATTTTTATTGTACATACTAGTTAATTTTCATTTTGTAACTCTCAAGTTAGTTTACACAAGTCATATACATTTTTTTTCAATGAAATGTTTTAGGTTCAAGGGTTCTCATTTTCAGTCAGATGACTCGCTTGCTTGACATTTTGGAGGATTATTGTATGTGGCGTAGTTATGAGTATTGTCGACTGGATGGACAAACCCCACATGAAGAAAGAGAGGTGAGGAAGAGAAAATAAAACAAGACTTCAAAAATTGGAGTTCAGTTACATAGTGTTTTTCATCATTAGGTAGTTTTGAACATTTGCCTTTGCTTTAACTTGGGCGTATTGAATTTTTTGTTACCATTTCTCTGACTTTCAACTTGTCTTTTCCATCAACTCTTTACAAATCATTCCTTCTAAAGTCTTCAGAGACACATTTAGTTGCAGGACCCTATACCATTTCATCCTTATCTCCTCTAATCCCTGCTATCTTTGACCCTTTTGGTTATTGTTTGTCAACTTACTCTCTGACCTCTGATTCTGTGTCATTTTCTTCTCTTAATTTATCTCCTGTAGGAGGACCTTGCCATTTGTGAGTTTAACAGTTGAGATTTTACTGGTTTATGAGCAACCTTAAAACTCGTGGAATATAGTAATCTGTAAAGGGAATAATCTTGACTTTATAGAACTTTTGTAAAAATTAAATATGACAGCATAGGTACAGTTGCTTATCATGAAATTGGATGTTGGAACACTAAAAGGTTTCTAGGAATGAGTCACTTAGTAAGCCTATCTAGCACTCGGGATCTTTCTTGAATTTGGAAATTCTTATAGGTTTTTAGATTATCTCTCACAAATTTCATGACTTCAAAGCATTTTAAACCCTTTCTGACCTCAAGTAGCCAGTTTGTACTTGTGACCAATCTCTCTGTTCATTTCCTATTCCTGTCCAAATCTAGTCGTTTTAAAAAAAATTCAAATAATGATCTCCCTTCAGAGACTGAATTACATGTATTGAATTTTTTAAATTTAAATATGGTGAAGTCAGAGATACTCTTTTTTTTCTGGAAATGCCCTACTTTCCCATTATGTTGTTGTCCCCACTATCATTTCATCTCTTTTCCTAATAAGGGAAAGACCACTTTGGATTCCTTACCCGATTGTGTGCCAGCTGTGAAGAAATACGTTTTCTCAGTAATTCTCAGATATTCCCTTTCTCCGTTTTCAGTTAAATTCACGTAGCCAAGCCTCTGGTCATCCTCCAACTTAATTGTCCTCCTCACTTCTATGGGAAAGAAACTAACATTTGTCAGGCAACTACTGTAAGTTAGGCAACTTAAAGTTCCAGTTGAATTCTCTCAGCAGCCCAGTTGAAGTAGTGGCATAATTTTCACCATGTGAAACTATGTCTGAGAGGTTAAATACTTGGCCAGAATCACAGATATAATAAACGGTTGAATTGTGATTCACACCCTTTTTACCAGTTCTGCTCACTATGGAAGCAGGAATCACCTTCTCTGCCTACAACTTTGACCATGACAGCCCGTTCCTTAAACAAGTAACTTCCTTCATTTTGTGTTTATACATATAATATGTTAATGATGAAGGAAATTTGGAAAAAGAAGGATTTCTGGCCACTCTTTTTATGAATATATAGTATGTATAAGTAATTGATTATTATACATGTTATACATAAAGCACACTATTGTGATTCTTTTTACTCCATATTATATTATACTTACCTTTGTCAGTAAAACTATTATAGAAGCCATTTAAGGATGATATTTCATCCTCTGGATGTACTATAAATAACATATCCCCTTATTATTGATTATTTAGCTCATTTTCAGTTTTCGATTGTTCTAAGTAGTGCTACAGTGAAAGTCTTTATATGTAAAACTTAGTGCACATCTCTTTTCTTAGGATACATTTCTAGAAGTGAAATTATTGAGTCAATGGGTATGAGCATTTTTAAGGCTCTTGCTGCACATTGCCAAATTGCTTTCCAGAACGTCTGTACCAATTTACACTCATAGCAGCAATGTATGAGAGTGCCTGTCTCCCTGCTCCCTCATCAATTTTGAATATTATTATTTTTAAGCTTCAGAAATGGTATTTTGTTATTTTAGTTTACATTTATTTGATTACTAGTGAGATTAAATATTATTCTTATATTTTTATCCATTTGTATTTGTTTGGTGAATCATTTGTTCATTTTTGCCTTATATTTTTTTAATTAGTTTTTTTATTTGTTCTAATTTGTTGTACATGACAGTAGGATGCATATATATATTTTGACAGATCATACATAATGGAGTATATTGGAATGTTAGTGTGTTTCCAATTTGTATGAGATGTTTATGTAGGATTTGTTCCTTGTTTTCATACTGATATAAATCTTCTTGCCTTGCCCTTTATTGCTCTCATTCCATTTCTAAACTTTCTTGGTTGATCTCTAAGTTGTACCTTTATCAATCCTTCATAAGCTAATGGGAATGAAGTTGATATTTCTTCATTTTGCCTCCCAAAATGAATTTAGTATTTTAGCTTTTAGTCAATTAGAACATTTTTGCTATTGTTTTAGAATGTAAATGAATTATTAATTGCTTAAATGTGTCTACGTGAACATTCTAAGTTTATCTCTTGGTATAAGCTTTTAGAAATTAGGGGCTTCATTTATGTGTGGATGTTCTATAGCCATCCACACAGTGCAGTATCAAAAAACATGCTTAAATATTTTTGAAAATGGAAGAATATTAAGTATATTTATAGAGACGATTATAAAGTGTATAAAATTTCCTGTATCCATTTAAAAATGTTTGTTTCTCAAGACTCTGGTATTGTAATTTGATTTTTTCTTTTTCTTTTCCTTTGTTCATTATAAAAGGAAGCAATAGAGGCCTTTAATGCTCCTAATAGTAGCAAATTCATCTTTATGTTGAGTACCAGGGCTGGAGGTCTTGGAATTAACTTGGCAAGTGCTGATGTGGTTATCCTCTATGATTCAGACTGGAATCCACAGGTTGATCTACAAGCTATGGTTAGTATTCTTTAATGAGGTCAGGAGTTGTTTTTTTATTTTTTTGGCGGTACAGGGGATTGATCCCAGGTCCTTGTGCATTCTAGGAAAGCATTCTACTACTAAGGTACATCCCTAGCCCAATGTCAGGAATTTATCATAGCTCAGAATACTACTGTTACTTATATAGGACAAATATGTTATTTATCATTAAAGGGCAATGATTTTGGGGAAGTTTTGTAGATGATAGATTATGCTAGGAAATAAAGTTGCTGTGCTAATTGAAAGAAACGAAAGATGAAAATAAACGCACCCCAAATCCAATTTCAGCATTATGTGTCAGTTTTGTCTTTTATGATGAAACAAAAATGTCAGTTTTTTTTAGCATTGGGAGGTTGGATTTTAACTTTCATAATAAAACAATTGGAGAGAGAAGGTAAAAAGGAATGAAAGTAATATATTCCAGAAAAGCATGTACTGCTTAAGGACACTATCCAAAAACTATTTCACAATTAAAATTTTTTTCAGGAAGCTATTTTTCTGACCTTTCATAATGACATTAAAGGTAACCTCTTTGATATTTTAGTTTCATTTATTGAACTAGAGTTACACCTTCTCTCAATGTAATTCACATTTTAAGATTAGGAACCTTAATTTTAGAAGTTAAAAGATGCAAAGTTGCTACATATCCAAAGTTCCAAGAAGTAATAGGATAATGGGATAATGCTTCTTTTTGAAAAGTAATGGGACAATGCTTCTATTTGGAAGCAATGAAGTCATATGCCAGCTAAGTTTAACTTACAAGTTCTTCCTTTTATAATAGAGTCTCATTGAAAAATATTTAACCATCGGGATATCTTAAAATCATTATGCAGAGTCATGATTATCACTACTTTAGCATGATATCAAACTACATGTTTGATATAACTAAGTTGGATTAAGCCCCATTAAGTTATGGTATTAGTGAACTAAAAAAAACTTAATGGTGATAGCACTTCATTTCCTTGAAAGTGTTAAGAGTATAGCAAGTCTTTCAGGACTTAGTGGTCGGAGTTTTAATTTTTAAATATGTATAAGTTATTGCATTCTTTTTCAATGTGCTTTATTGCAACTTTGTTACCAGACTATAGCATTTTCGTATTGAGTAAAAGGGCTGTTTTGAATCTTGTTTCTTTGATTTTTTTCCCCTCTACTACTCTCCCCCCTCCACCTATTTGCTCTGTTAGTTTCTGTGTTTTAGAAACACTCTCCCTCAGTGTTTTTATATTACCAGAGGTTGCCACCTTGTCATCTTTGCCAATGATAAACCATAGAACCGATTCTCGACCACTGTATCATAAGGATATTAATATCCCATTAATTTTTATGACCCTTTTACTGCATATTTCTGAATTGCCTAGGTATGCAGAAAGAACTGCTTGATGATGAGATAAAGCCACCACATAACCACCTTAGTTAACTAACTTAGTTTTTCACATATAAAACTTCTAACTAGTGTGGAAGATGTTTGTGTTCAGTGGCTTAAAGTTACTTAGTAACTCAGTCAAGAACTTTTTAACTCCTTCTTGTCCTCATCTTAAAGGTGCTTTGCCTTCTGTTCTCCTGGAAGTTTCCCACTGGTGATATGGTATAATATTTGCACATTTCTGTGTTCCCAGGAGTCTTTAAATTTTCTTACATTCATCACCCTACTTTTAAAAGTGGCAGATCTAGAGAGATAAGAGCTAATTTTATTTTCAGAATTTTACAGTGTATGATGGTTATACTCTAAATTTTATCCAGAGTGTCCAGTGTCTTATAGTAGGAATCTTTTTATTAGGATCGAGCCCATCGAATTGGTCAGAAGAAGCCAGTTCGTGTATTCCGTCTCATCACTGATAACACTGTTGAAGAAAGGATTGTAGAGAGAGCTGAGATAAAACTGAGACTTGATTCAATTGTTATACAACAAGGTATTTATATGTATAAACGTAATTACGTGATTTTTGCTAAAATACATAGAGTTTCCTTCAAAGGAGATCATTTCTAATAAAGGTTGACCAAAATTTGAAAACTTAGAGAAAAAAGTCAGTTAAAAATGGTAATCAATATCTTCCTAATTGAAACCCTTGTAGTTTATGATTAGAGTGCCAATAGCATGCCTTTTAAAGTACTGGATATTATTTAGCAGATAAAATGTGTAGTTTCTAAAGGTTTTAAAAAGTGTATTAGAGAGTACCTTTCCTTGCAAAACAAAGTTTGGACACAAAAAATGTCTCTGTCCTTCTGGGTTTTAAATGAACTTTACAGAAAGAAATTCATTGTGAAATAATATGGTAGAAAAAAAAACTTGTAAGTTATTCATTAAATAAACAACTTTAAAAGTCATGATGTTTTATAAAGCTGCTTAATGTATTGTTTACATAATAGTGACTGATTTTAACTTTTCTTTTTTTGGTACTGGGATTGAGCCCAGGGGTGCTTAACCACTAAACCACTTCCCCAGTCCTTTTTATATTTTATTTAGAGCCAGGTTCTCACTAAGTTGCTTAGGGTCTCACTGAGTTGTTGAGGCTGGCTTTGAACTCATGGTCCTCCTGCCTCAGCAGCCCTAATCCCTGGGATTACAGGTGTGTGCCACCATACCCAGTTGATTTTAACTATTATGCAGTGCTTTCTTTGAAATATAACTGAATATAATTTGAATTTTTATTATTAGGAAGACTCATTGATCAACAATCTAACAAGCTGGCAAAAGAAGAAATGTTACAAATGATACGTCATGGAGCCACTCATGTTTTTGCTTCTAAAGAGAGTGAACTAACAGATGAAGACATTACAACTATTCTGGAAAGAGGGGAAAAGAAGGTTAGTTAAGATAGCATCTCATATCTATAATGGATTGCTTTAAAACCAACACATTTCCACACACCTACTGCATTTGCATTGTATTGAACTACATGTTTCAGATAACTCATGTGCTCTATAAGAACTTGTAGATTTATTTCTAGGGACAGATTAGGCTTTTAAACAATATTTTCTTATTAAAGACTAAGTGCCAGAGTTTAAAATTAAGTGATCTTATACCTCATACTTATTGAAAAGACTACTTAAAAGCCAAGTACATTTTGTATTTAATAACATGTATAAGGACTCATTTTTTGTGATTAATTAATCTGATACACCATGTTAATTGAAAATCTTTTGTAAATATTGAGTGATATAGTAAAGCATTATTTGTTAAAATATTACACATTTTTTCAGAGTATCACAATGTTATGTTTAATGTGTCTTTTTAAAAAAATTATGGATAATTTCAAGTATAAGCAAAAGTTGACAGAATAGTATAATAAGTTTCCATATATTCATAACTAATTTCCAACATCTGTCAACCAGTCCTGCTGTATTCACATTCCCAATTAATTTTCCTCCTTCCCAGATTATTTTGAAGTAAATTTCAGATATATCATTTCAGTTATAAATATTTCACTATGTATTTCTGAAACATAGGGACTCTTTAGAAATTTTATTATGTAATTGTCCCACCTGAAAAGCCTCAAAAATTTTTTTGGGGGTCAAATAATTTTATTGAGGGGATTGGAGGTTAAGGAGTACTGAAGCACTGAAATGGAGGATGAAATTCCACGTCTTCTGCAAGGCCAGATCTTGCTGTTGCCTGAAAAGCCTCAACAATTCTTTATTAACATCAATTATCTAGAAAGTAGTCAAATTTCTAATTATTTAATAAATAGTTTTACTTTTAAAAAAGTTTTCTTTAAAAAAGTCAATGCACACAAGGCCTATACATTACCATTAATTGATGTATCTTTTTTAACTTACAGGTTCCCCTCAACTTCTATATTTTTCTTTTCCAGTTTATTTGGCGAAGAAATTGGGTTGTTGCCTTTTGAGTTACTCATACTATGGATTTTGTTGATTCTGTGTCCGTGGTGCTTTTCAACATATTCATGATTGTTTTAGTCCATTTTGTATTGGACTAAAACCTGAGGCTGGATGCTTTATAAAGAAAAAAAAGACTTATTTGGCTCATATGTTTGGAAGTCCAAGGCATGGTACTGGCACTGGCTTCTGTGGAGGCAGGAAGCAGCACATGGTAGAAACGTGTGAGAGAGAGAAGTTACATTGCAAGAGAGAAAACAAGGGAGCAGGCAGAGGAAACTGAACTGGTTTTATAACAATCCACTCTCATAGTAATTATTCTAGTCCCACAAGAGTAAGAGTATACTCCTTTAAGACCTAACTCACACTTGAAAGAAAAGCATTAAGTTCCCTTAAAGACTTAATTGCTATCTCTTAAAGGTTCTACCACCTTAGTACCATTATATTAGGGATCAGACTTTCAGCACATGAACCTTTGGGGGACAAACTGTATGCAAACCTTAGCAACTATGTATCCTATAAATAGGTTAAATTAGTTTTTAGAGGGTTTTGATTTGGGGTCATATCCAACTTTTTGAACATTCTTGTGTTACTGTGTTTCATATCAGTATGTAAAATGTGTTGCTTTAGTTCAACTTTGCATTTATTTTAGCATTAACTATTTGTCTCATTAAAATTATACAGTAGACACACACTTGTAATCCCAGTTACTTGGGAGGCTAAGGAAAGAGGATCAAAGTTTGAGACTAACTTGGGCAACTTAGTCCCTGCCTCAAAATGGGATTTAAAAAAGGGATTGGGAATATAGCTCAGTGGTAGATTGTTTACCTAGCATGCATGAGGCCATGACTTCAATCCCCAGTACTGCCAAAAAATTTTATACAATGGAAATTATAATATGACTTCTATATCTTTGGTGATAAAATACTTTAAAGACAGCCTAAGTGAGAATTCTTAGGAAGCACCACTTAAATATTCAAAATACTTGGGACAAGTTAAGTAATAATAATAATAACTATTATAATAATATTATTATTCTATTATATATTCCCAAATTATTATTATTATTTGTGGTGCTGGGGATGGAACTCAGGGTCTCACACATGCTAGGCAAGTGCTCTACCACTGAGCTGTACTTCCAGCCCAGGACAACTCAAATTGATATTCAAATTTTATTCAGCATTGCATTCTTATCTTGTAAATTATTGGACTGGATATTTCATCTCAAAACCTGACTTAAAAAGGTAGAGAATTCACATATTTTCACAAGTAGTATATTGATAATATCTTTCATTTCAATGTGTTCAATTTTAGACTGCAGAGATGAATGAACGCTTGCAGAAAATGGGAGAGTCTTCTCTAAGAAATTTTAGAATGGATATTGAACAAAGTTTGTACAAATTTGAAGGAGAAGACTATAGAGAAAAACAGAAGGTAACTTTTATTCCCAAACATTAAATCAGCATTTCTCCCCATGATAAGTATAAAATAACATGAGCACTTGTCAAGTAAATTACTCTGATATAAAGTTGATATAGATGAAAAAAATCTCATGCAAGGGCTACCTTTAATATATTTGGTTTAGTTCCTCCTCCTCCTCCTCCTCCTCATCATTATCATATTTTCTGTAGCCACTACAGGTTGTGTCCTTTTTCTGAGATGTTTGGAATCAGAGATGTTTCAGATTTTGGAGTTTTTCAAATTTTAGAAAATTTACCTAAACTTTACAGGTTGAACACCACTAATCTGAAATGCTCTGAAAACTCATAAAAAGTTTTGTATTTTATAACATTTTTGGATTTCAGATTTTCAGATTAGTGTGTTCAACCTGTACTACTACTTTTGTTATTGAGAAGTAATACAAGATTGTGGTCAAATTCCCAATTTGGACTGAAATCTCAACTCTCTAAATGAATGACTTTGGATACTCACTTTTCTCATTCATGAAATGCAGGTTAGAGTTGTTATATCATAATGTGATCATGATTAAGAAATGAGTTAACATTCATAAAGTAGTTAGAACAATGCCTAGGATTTAGTATTAACTATATGAGGAGTAATATTGCCAATATTTTGTTAATTAAATGTTGTGTGTGGTCTATTTTGAAAAATAATGCCTTATAGCATGCAGCATGGATATGAAGGATCTGCTGAAGAAGTGAGGGTTTTGCTTAGTTTGTTTAAACTGAAATTAAGGCTGTAATTTTAAAGCTTTTTATTTGAAACAACTTTAGATTTACAGAATGGTTGTAAGAAAAGTACAGAGTTCACAAGTATTCTTCTTTTAGCTTTTTGTAATGGAAACAATTTATATGTATGTTTTAATTATTGAATCTGGGAAATTAACCCTCATTTTTCCCTTTTTGTCCTTTTCCTATTCCAGGGGATCCAATCTAGGATCCTACATTGCAGTTTTGTAAAAAATAGAATTTATTTTAAAGTAGTTATAGGTTCACAGCAAAATTGAGTGGAAAGTACAAAAAGTTCCACAATACCCTCTGTCTTTCCCACATATACAGATCTCCCCAAATCCACCAACATTCTCACCAGAGATGGTACATGTGTTATAATTAAGAGCATATATTAACACATCATTATCACCCAAAGTCTGTCATTTATATAAGGGTTCTCTACTGGTTTGATATATTGTATGGGTTTTGATAAATGCATAGACATATATCTACCATTATAAAATAGAGTATTTTCACTGACCTAAAAATTCTGTGTGCTCTGCCCATTCTCCTTTCCTTTTTCCCAACCCCTCCCACTGTAACCACTGATCTTTTTCTGTCTCCATATTTTTTTTCTTTTCCAGAATATCATGGAGTTGTATGTAGCATTTTCAGATTGACTTCTTCCATTTAGTGATATGCATTTAGGTTTCTTCCATGTTTTTTCATGACTTGATAGCTCTTTTCTATTTAGCACTGAGAAATATTGTCTGGGTATACCACTGTTTATGTATTTGTCCATTTACTTAGTGAAGGATATCTTGGTTTTGGCTATGAATAAAGCTGCTACAATTATCTATGTGCTGATATTTTGTGGACATAAATTTTCAATTCCTTTGGGTAAATCCAAAGGAAAATGATTGCTGGATCCTATGGTAAGAGTAGGCTTAGTTTTATAAGAAACTGCAAAACTGTCTTCCAAAAATGGCTATACTATTTTGCATTCCCACCAGCAGTGAATAAGCATTCCTGTTCGTTAACATCCTTGCCAGCATGTGATATTGTCAGCGTTTTTGGATTTTCAACATTCTAATGTGTGTAGAGGTTTTTCATTGTCATTTTAATTTATAATTCCTTAATGACATTTTAACATATTTTCAAATACTTAATTATCATCTGTATATCTTCTTTGGTTTAGGTCTTTGCCCATTTTTAATTTTTTTTCTTTTGCCCAATTTTTAGTTGGGTTGTTTTCTTAATTTTGAAGTTTTAGTGTTCTTTGTATATTTTGGATAATGGTCCTTCAATCAGATAAATCTTTTACAAATATTTTCTCCAAGTCTGTGGCTTGTTTCTTATTCTCTTGGGCCACATTGCAATTTTGTTTCTCTGTGTCTTGTCTATGATAGTTCATCAGTTTTTGCTTGTCTTGATAGTTTTGAAGAATATTCATTAGTTATTTTGTAATTTGCCTCTCACTTTGGGTTTGTCTGACATTTTATCATGATTTGACTGAGATTATGCATTTTTGGCAATAATGCCACAGAAAGGATGCTGTGTTCGCAGGGCATATATGATGTCAGTATATTTTATTATTGGTGATGCTAACCTTCTTCACTTAGTTGAGAATGTCCCCTTAGTTTCTCCCCTATAAAGCTACCATTTTCCATTTTTAATTGATAAATATCTTGTGGGGAATGTTCTGAAACTTTTACCCACTGATTGTGGCATCTGTTGTTGGAGTTTGCCTGCAACAGTTATTATTGTGGTGTTTCCCAATGACAATTTTGTATTTCTTTTATTCCATCTGTATTTTGGGCAATGGGAATTTTTCTGTAAGGAAGAACTGTCCCTTTCCCCAATTTATTTATGTATTTATTTATGTAAGTATGGACTCATAGATTTTTTTGTGTGTACAGGAAATTGAACCCCAAGGCACTTGACTACCAAGCTACATCCCTAGGCCTTTTTATTTTTTATTTTGAGACAGAATCTCACTAACTTGCTGTGGCTAGCCTCAAACTTGCAATCCTCCTGCCTCAGCCTCTTGAGTTGCTGGGATTACAAACATCTGGGATTACAAACATGTGCTGTCACACCTAGTGGACTCATGGATGTTTATTTTTTTAAGTTATAATCCAGTTGTATCATTGTTTATCTTATTTCTCAAATTGGATCATAAAGCTGTTACCTTTATAAACTGATAGCTATGAATTTTATTAAAATGAAAAAGCTGCATTCTTAGTTCTTGAAAAAGGAAGTGTGAACCATTTTAGTTTGCATGGCAGATAGTACGCTGATAATGCTTTGTTGTTGTCATTTGCTTCTGAAAAGCTTTTTGTTTCTTACGTTTGTCTGAATGTTATCCCTAATCTTAACTCAGACTGCCTATGTTTTATCCTGCTGAGATGGAGGTGATGGCCTGTCTGCACAGGGTGAAAATTGCCTTCCTAGTATGCTTTTTAGATCTAATTATGTGATAAGCATTTTATTAATTTTGCAATTATTTCTGTGGGCTTATTGTAACTAGGAATGCTTTATAAAATGGAAAAATATTAGACTAAATATCATTGGAGCTTTTTACCCACATTTTTTATAGTGCTACAGACTGAACCCAAGGTCTCCTACTTGCTAAGCATGCAATCTACCACTGAGCAACATACCTAGTCCCATCTACATTTTTAGAGGAAAATTGGTCTTGGTGAAATATTTGTCTGTTTCTAATAAGAGAAGTTTTCCTGTTTCTAATTCTGGCAAAATAATGATGAACAGTTACACAGAAATTTTAATAATTATGATTTGTATTTTTATAATTGAGTGTCTGACAGTAATAATAATAATGTCCAAAATCAAAAAAATTGAATATTCTGAACTGAGATTATATTTTATTTCTGTACATTCATATTTTCTAGATAAGCTCTTAAATTATGTTCAAATTATCCTTTGAAGAGAATTGAGAATCTGAAGGAATATTGTTTATAAATCATGGAAATTATATGTTGAGGTCAACTTTCATATATGATTTATAGAACCAGTTTCATTATTTTATTATCACATTTAGTAAATTAAGTAGGATGACTTACATTAATCCTCAAGAAATTTACTTGAACAAGTTAGTGTTAATGTATTCTTTTCTAAAACTAACAGCAAGATTTATTCTGTTTTTGAAAGTTCAGGAATTAGCCTTTAATGCTTATTTCAAATTTGAATACCAAGACCTTCAAACAAGTATCGGTTAAATGGCCAAATACATTAATTTTAGAAAGTTAAACTGTTACTAATTTATTTTCACTTTAATCAAGAAAGATAAAATATTGGTTATTTATAAAACTTTTTTAAAATTATAATCACTTCACAACTGGGGATGAAAAGCAAAATTCATTTCAGTATATTGGGTATTTCTTTTTTTAAAAAATATTTGGTGTTGTGGATGGAATCCAGGGCCTTACACATGATGGGCATGTACTCTACCACTGAGCTACACCCAAGCCCTAGCTGTGAATATTTCTCATTTTACTGCAATATCACATTGTAAGGTCCACATCTCATAGTCCTTTAGAGTTAGAAGAGACCTTAAAGGTCATTTACTCTAACCTTTCTTGTAATTATGAAATTCTCCTTATAGTATCTACGACAGATATCCAACTCTGAACACTGTAGTATTGGGAATTTTAACCCTCTTAGGATAGTTCCTTTTACTGTTTTGTATTTGCTGTTTCAGCTGAGATGATGGAAGAGATTATTTTATTCAACAGTGACTTTGGGGCAATTCAGTAGGTATTTAATCATGGTTATTCAATTATTTTGAGTAGCAGTCTACATCCTTGTAACTTTCCAAATTGGTTTTAATCTTACGAATCAACGAAGAACTGTGTTCTTTTCACTTTTCCATATGTGAATGCCATTATTATGCCTGACTTTAGTCTTTACTTTTCCAGACACTGGGAGTTTGTAGAATCATCCTGGTCATCTTAGTTTATCATCCACTCTTAAAACATAATGCCAAGGTTGGAATTCAACCCTTAGATAAGATCAGGGTGGGGCCAGTAATGGCCTATTTTATGTAAAGTCACTAGGCTAGGCACTGTGAAATCAAGAAAAACATATTAATTAGAAAATCATTCCCCAGAATCCAGAACTTCATATTGTCAGTGTTGTGTATTGGCTACTAAAATGTATTTTCTAGCTGACGATGGGGTAGAATTTTATAATATGAACAAATTATCATTCACACTACTTTGGAAGTTTGATAATACCTCACATTTAACTCTTGGTTATTTACCTAATGCTATCATATATTTGGTCACATTTTTGGTGCTGGGGAGGGAACCCAGGACATTGCATATACTAAGGATGTACTCTACTATTGAGCTACACCCCCAGTCCCTATATGATCACACTTAATCTTCAAGGTGGATATTATTTTTCTTATTTTAAAGACAGAGAAAATAATTTCCCCAGTGCTGTACAGCAGGTAAAGTAGTAGAATTTGGATTCAAATCTGTCTTTATGATTCTGTTGACTTTTCCAACTCTAACAAAACTATTTTTCTAGGAGGTCTTATTTTAGTATTTCTCTTGATTTGAAGGGGAATATATGTTTGTCATGTTGATATGACTTATTTATCTCTCTCATCTATTTTCTAATTCATATATTTAACATACTTACCAGAATCAAAATTACTCCTTCTATGTTAGTTACTAGATATTTATTCAAAGCAACATAAAATACTCAGCAGATTTTGCACATTGTTCTCAATCACTAAGGAAGAACTAATTTTTGAACTACTTAAAAAAAGAGAAGAGAATCATCTTTGAACCTAAACTTGGTGTATAGTACAAGGTCAAGATTGTGGAACTTTGAACCTGTAGTTTGATTTATAAAGCAAGTTTTGGGTTTTTCTCTTTTGGTTTTCTCATGCTTTTACAGCCCTTAATGAACTTGATGGTGATTAACAGTTTGAATGATTAAACTCCTGTTCTTGCTTGTTGTGTATAGCTTGGTATGGTGGAATGGATTGAACCTCCTAAACGAGAACGCAAAGCAAACTACGCAGTGGATGCCTACTTTAGAGAGGCTTTGCGTGTCAGTGAGCCAAAGATTCCAAAGGTAAAACAGAACAAGGCCAGTTTTTATGTCCTGTTGTGGAGTTCTATCATGGTCTGTGATTCAGATTTACTTGTATTATTGCCAAATCATAGTCCTTATAACATAGAAATACAAAAAGTTCTTGATAGTCCAGTCATATAAATGGAGTCCATTGTGTTTATTTCCCCATGTATGAAAAACAGTAAAAGATAATATGTTCACTTCATATAATTCATGAAAACAAATGTATAGGTAATTAATTCTCCCCTTACAGGCTCCACGGCCTCCAAAACAGCCAAATGTTCAGGATTTTCAGTTTTTCCCACCTCATTTATTTGAGCTTTTGGAAAAGGAAATTCTTTATTACCGGAAGACAATAGGTTATAAGGTAAGTTTTTAATTTTTTAGATTAGTGTAATATGATTTTTTAAAAAAGTTTTTTAGTTGTTGATGGACAAAATACCTTTATCTAAAGATCAAACCCAGTGCCTCACATGTGCTAGGCAAGCACTCTACCACTGAGCCACAACCCCAGTCCTAGATTAGTGTATAATAATCTTTTAAGATACTGTAATCTATTAAGCTAGACTAGATGTTGCATTTTAATGTGAGAGAATATAAGAGTAAATAAAAAGAGTGTTTTATAAAACAAGGAGGAGAATTGAGTAGAAGTAAAGCATGAAACTATGAATCATGTAAGAAGGATCATCACTAAAATGGATTAATGGAGAATTATCCAATATTTCAAAATAGAAATATAGTAATAACATTATTTTTAATAATGCTAGCATTTTAATGGTCAAATAATATGAAATAATATGTAGAAAGAATAAGGTATGTGTTCAATTAGAAATGAATGTTAATATATGATAGGAAAATTTTCATTGTTTTCCTTAATAGTATCAAGAAATATTATTTTTGTGCTTACTGCTCATAGGTTGATGAAAACCCCATTGGTAGTTGGTAGATTGTGGTTGCCTTAGGTGTTATAATTTGATAAACATAATAATGAATTACACAATTTTAAAGTGTTTTTTTAGAATTCAAAATTCTTATTTGTATAGGTAGTAAATAGGAAATGATTTTTAGTGAGTGCAATTTAATGTTTGTCATACTACAACATACTTGAGAGAGAAAACATAGAAAGGTATTTCTATATTTTGAAATTGACATCCTAATGAATGGAGAGGGACAATGGAAGGTATAAACGTCACTAATACAAAGTTGTAGAAATATTAACACTTATAATTTTATGACTTTTCTGCTTTATGAATTGGAAGTTGTATTTAAAAATTTATTTTGTGAAACTTTATCACAATTGAAACTACAATCAGTTATTTTGATTTGTAGCTGGAATGTGCCTACAGAAGCTTCATGTATATAAAATACTTACTTTGTTAATATTTTGGAAGTTGAGTGGGTCTCTAGAGTGTTTCTATTATTTGTCCAGAGTGAGAACTTCACTCTTTGAATGAGAACAAATAAAAAAGGTCTTTCTTGCTATGTATGTATTGTGATTTTAAAAATATACAAGTAAGATTGAAAAGTTTAAGGGGACTAAAAGTGGTTAGTTATGATCTCATGATCAAATTTGAATCTATTTATACTAACAGTACTGGGAAAAAAATCCTTTAGGAAATTCTAGAAGAATAAATTAAAATATGGTTGAACATTGAGACAGGCCTAAGACTAGTTTCAAAGAAACTGAAAACAGTGATATGCCAAGAGAAACAGGCATGTCAAAAATTCAAAATGCACAATAAATTAATAATAATAATAATTAGTAATAAAGTAGCTAATTTCATGAGAAACAAATATACATCTAAGGTTTAAATAATTTTAGGTTTAGAACATTATTTTCTATTACTTTTATTGTTATTAGCGAGACTTGAAATGTTAGACTTCAGTTAGTAATAAGTTAAATCTTCATGTACTTTTGCACAATAATTTGCACAGTGCTTTAAAACATACTTCATTTGATTCCTAACAGCCTCATAAAGTAGGTATTATCATCTTTATATGATAGATATAGAAAGTGAAGTTCGGAGAGATTAAAATACGTTGTTCAATGTCACATAGCTAACAAGGTTGCCATGCGTGCTGGTCTCATACCCAGTTCTCAGTATTCAAATGCTGTGCTCTTTCCACTCAGACATTCTGGGTTATTTCTGCATGTGATATAACCCTGCATCTTTCTGCAGTCCTAAATAAGGATTGTGTTTATATTGGTGTGACTTGTCATTTGGGAGGTGGGCCAAATAGTAGTCAAGTAACAGCAATAAAAACTTTATCTCTGATGATAGAGCTGTTTATGCCTCTTTGGAGATATTGAAATTTTGTTCCTTGTGGTAATTACAGTACCCACCATTTTCTGGCCACAGATCTGGTTTGAATGCAAACAGTGCCTTTCATTACAGGCAGTTTGTTGTTAGGGGTGAGGTCTTAGAATGACTTTCTGGGTGGTGGCCAGCTGGAAGAAGATGGAGAAGAAAGGAAACCTCAGAAGATGGGAATCGAAGGGACAGCTGCAAAGGGTGATATAAAGGAGGAGGGAGAAGAAGAAGGTGTAAGATGAGACAAAAGGGATAAATGGGAGAAGGATGGTAGCCTGGAATTAATGTTACTGCACTTTACTGTTTCCTCTTCCTCACCTTTCAGAAAGAAGTGTCAGGAGGAGAATGAGTGAAAGGAGGACTGTTGCCACTTACTACTTATTTATTGAGCACTACTCTGTGCCATGTGCTGTGCCAGTTACTTGGGATAAAACAATTAATAAGACAAGGTTCTTCACCTCACAGAATTTACATGCCAATGACAGAGACAGATATACACAAATACTTCAGTGTAATGACATTATTACTTGTGTGGTCTGGTACCTTAACCAAGGGTGCTGCTAGGGAGTCTTAACAAGGGTATCTAATGTGGACTGGGAGATCAGGGCAGTGCTCCTTCAGGAAGTATCATTTAAGTTGAAGTCAGAGATGTGAATGAGCATGTGAAGTGTGGGAGAGAAAATCTGACAGAGACAGCTCCTGTGCCAATATGTTGAGGTTCAAAGGAGAAGGTCATTATCCTGGAAATGCAAGAGGACTCATGTTGCTAGGGATGGCAAGAAGGAGAGTGAGTGGAGAAGAGCTGATGAGGAGGTAGAGTCTGATCACATGGAGCCTTTATAGGTCATATAATGAGATTGAACTTTAGCTTTAGAGCCAAGACAAACTGTTGCGATATTTTTAAGGCAGGGAGGTGGGTGGGAGGTAAAAATGACAATAATAGCAGATACTTTTATTTGGGTTTTACTTGTGTTACATATTGTTTCAAATCCTTTATAAATATTAGCTCTTTTATCCTCAAACAGCCCTGGAACCACATCCTTTTTTTTAACTGATGAGGAAACTGAGGCATAGACTGATTGAATAATTTGCTCAAGGTCATATAGTTTATAAGTAGTAAAGTATGATCAGATTTTCATTTTTAAAAGATCGCTATGGCTGCAATGCAGAGAATGGCAGGTTTATTTAGGGAAGCTAGCCAGGGGGCTCTTGAAATATCAAAATGAGAGAAGATAATGACAGATTGAACTGTGGTGGTAGCAGTGGCAATGGTAGCAGGGAAACTCGAATGCTACTAACTCTGCTCCTAGCCTTGTGCTCTCTTCAGCCTCATCCTAGATGACTATCTGTTGTCTTAAGTCTTGCCATGATCCCTCATATGCTTGTTTAGCTGAGGATTTATAAGACAAAAATATGTTCTAGATATTGGTCCTTTCTGAACCTTGTCTCTTCTGCTCTTTACCAGGAACTATGGACCTGAGATAAAGTGTCTTCTTCAGTTGAGTGGGTTTCATGTTTGAGTTCAGAGTATAGACAGATCAGCATGGGATGATAATCTTCTGCAGAAGCTTCAAGGATGATGGGATATATATTAGACATAATCTTTTCAGGGGATATCTAGCATTGATTTTTTTCCCCTGTACCTCTAGAAAACTCATAAGGGCCACAGAACGAATGGAGCACCAGTTTATTCTCAGATGAACAAAACTACTGTAGTAGTTACCTGGTATTCTTCATATGCAGTCAGATTCTCAAAAATGGTTTTCTCCCACCCCTTTCTGTTAAATGATTGTTGATTAAGGGGAGATAGGTGTCCAGAGTTAGGGGCACTGTGGTTCATGTTACGTTTTATCTATTTTGAGTCCCCAAAGTCTTACTTTGTGTAGTGATTTGGATGGGATAATAAGGGGCTCACTAGTTCTGAAGCATTTGGCAAAGGGTGTTTTTTGAGAGTCTGCTTATTTACATTTTTATTTTCTATTTTGTTTCTCCTCCCATAGCACAACAAGGTCACAGCAGTATTGCTGATAATAAGATCCAGAGTTAAAGAGTTTTGTTTTATTTGCAGCTGAGAGAAGTATTTGTTTTGCTCTAATCACTTGGTGACTAGCAGTGCATTATGTTTCAATTCTTCCCTCTAAGTTTTGACTGTGTTGCAAATTGGGCATATTCACAAGCCTCATTGTTCTTGTTGATTAGAGTTGTTGGGGAGTTGCATTTAATCACTTATCACTAAAATCTTTACATTGGAAGAGGATGACTTAATTGAAATTTGGATTGCAGCATAAAAAATGCAGGGTACCCACAAGTTCCATCAAATCTAAAACCTGCAGTGAAAGAGTGTTGCTGTATTTGAAGCCGAAGAAAGCTGTGGAACATTTTAACATTTATCACCAATAGGAATTCTTTATAGACAAATATAAACATTTGAAAATGGAATAAGTTATATAATCTTTGTAAATTTTGGTAGCGTGTCATAGTGGGACACCTAGTTGGCACTTTTAGAACTAAAATATGGTGAGATTATTTTAGGTTAGTACTCTCATTTTGTGTGCTGTCACATTTAATTCGGTATTCCATGTTTCTATGAAATGCTTGATAAACTCCTAAGAAACAAGACCCAAGAAAGTTTTTCACTACTTCATGGAATCCAACTTTTAATCACAAATTTCTTAGGGTTTGATTAGAAATCCAAATTATAATCGAGGTTGAAAGAGAGCTTTTAATGTACATACTATGTTTCTGAGCATCATAGTAAGACAAAGAGTATGAGTACTTCAGATACCTTCTGGGTATCTGTTCAGAATTCTTTTTTTTTTTTTTTTGGGGTGCTGGGGATCGAACCCAGGGCCTTGTGCTTACAAGGCAAGCACTCTACCGACTGAGCTATCTCCCCAGCCCCTGTTCAGAATTCTTGATCTATAATTCATCTACTTCATTCTTTTGAAAAAATTGTTGTAGTTGTCAATGTACCTTTATTTTATTTATTTACATGTGGTGCTGAGAATTGAACCCAGTGCCTCACACATGCTAGGCAAGTGAGCCACAACCCCAGCTTCCCTCTACTTAATTTTTATATAGCACTTTGAAATCATTCTAAGAAACTTGTTGCTGATAAAGAACCTCATGAGTTTAAAAGTGAATGTTCTTTTTAAATTTTATTTAAAATTTTTATTGGTGCTTAATAATTATACAGAATAGAGGGTTTCATTGTGGCATATTTGCATATACACATAACATCTGTTGATCGTTTTCATTCCCCATTACCCCCTTGCCCTCCCCCTTACCCTCTTACTCTACCCCACTGTTCTCCCTTTTAACATAATGACTAATTCCATCCATTTTCCTGTAGATGACATAATTTCATAATTTTAGTCTTCTTTATGGCTGAATAAAACTCCATTGTGTATATATACCACATTTTCTTTATCTGTTAAATATGTTGACAAATACCTAGGCTGGTTCTATAACTAGGCTATTGTGAATTGTGCTGCTATAATCATGCATATTTATGTATTGCCATAGTATGCTGACTTTAGTTCTTTTGGGTAAATACTGATGAGTGGGATAGCTGCGTCATATGATGGTTCCATTCCTAGTTTTTGAGGAACCTTCATACTATTTTCCGTAGTGGCCGTACTAGTGAATTTTTTTTTTTTTAAATGACGGCTATTGAGATTTTTTTGTAGGAAGGAGATAAAGAAATTTAGGAATTTGGAAACATTTTGAATTCTAAATATTTTAGAAGCTGTTTTTTTTTTTTTTTTGCACCAGGGATTGAAACCAGGGGCACTAAACCACTGAGACACATCCCCAAACGTTAATTATTTAAAAAAAAAAAAAAAAAAAATATATATATATATATATATATAAAGTTGATGGATCTTTATTTTATTTATTTATTTATATATAGTGTTGAGAATCAAACCCAGGGCCTCACACATGCCAGGCAAGTGCTCTACCATTGAGCCACAACCCCCGAGACCTTTTAAATATTTTATTTAGAGACAGGGTCTTGCTGAGTTGCTTAGGACCTCACTAAGTTTCTGTGGCTGACTTTGAACTCTCATCCTCTTGCCTCAGCCTCCCAAGCCACTGAGATTACAGGTATGCACCAACACGCCAGTCTTAATAGCTGTGTTTTTAAGTAATTGCCAGAAACAAAATCGTAAGTGCAGCATTGATGAATTCATTCTTAAATTTTGCTGTAGTAAATATGACCAGTAGATGCAGAAGAAATTGTCTGCAGTGGATTTTAAAATCTAATGGTCTTATCTAATATTCTGATTTTACCTTTATTAGAAGTTCATAGGGGAAATCTTCAGTATTAGAGATATTGTGTGGGAATATACATTTTATTAACATGTAGGTATATTATCTTTTCTGTCATAAATTAGATGTTTATAAATATTTCATTTTTTAAAAATAGGTTTGTAGAACATGGAAGTTTTAAAGATTTTTCATAAAGAAATATCTTAAAGTTTTTCTCAGTTAAAATTTGAAGCCAAAGTGATTTCACATACCAACAATTTAAGGAATCTATTAAACTTTTAAAACTATGTATGTTTGCAAGGTTTTTCAAGCATAATAAAAATTTTCAAACCAAAAAATGATGAGATAATTGTGAACATCCATATACACAACATATATATGCTATAACTTATACCTTACCATATTTGATTTTTCATATATTCTCCCATTACTCCAGCTCTCCATCATATCATTATCTTATACATTTCAAAGTGGCAGTCATAAATACATCTTACCTGGAAACAATTCATTATGCATATCATTAGCTAGTCTAATATTTACGATTTATTTTTTAAGATAATATTTACATACAGTGAGATGTATACATCTTAAGTGTATTATGCAGTGTATTTTGATGAATGATTATGTGTACATAACCTAAACCCCTACAGAAATAAAGAACATTACTGTCACTGGGTGTCTCTTCTCAGTCAGTACCCATATATACTCCCCAAGAGATAACATAACTGTTCTTATTACTTTCCTCTATAAGTTAGGTTGTTTTTGTTCAAGAATTTCACATTAATATAATCATATAGGGTTCATAAGACTTCTTTCTCTTAGCGTAATATTTTAGAGATTCAGCCATATTGTCCCATGTGTCAGTGGTTCATTCCTTTTTATTTGCTGAGCACTACTCCATTGTATGAATAAACCACAGTTTGATTATTCTTTCTTTAATTGGTGGACGTCTGGATTGTTTTCTGGTTTCAAGCCATTATGAGTAAAACTGCTGTGAACATTCTTTTAAGACTGTCTAGATATGTTTTCATTTCTTTGAATACTTAAAAATGAAATTTCTGTGTCTGTAATTTTACAATTGAGTTTAGCTGTTGAAAAAGTTATTTTAAATTATTCTTATCACTGAATTACATTTCATTTTTTATTTTAAAATTTATGCCTTATATTTTTTGTTTCTTTTTTTGTGGTACTGGGGGTTGAGCCCTGGAGTGTTCTGTTTTTCAGTTACATCTCCAGTTCTTTCTTTTCTAAATTTGTTTTGAGACAAAATCTCACAAAGTTGTTGAGGCTGGTCTCAAACTTGAAGTCCTCCTGCCTCAGCCTCCCATGTCCCAGGGATTAGAGGTGTGTGCCATCACACCTGGCTTTATGCCTTATTTTCCATTTTTTACTCTTCTAGCCCACGTGATCTTACTTCATTTCTAGGTTATGAAAGTTTAACAGGTTCTCTTGCCTCTAGTGTGTTCCTTCTTTGAGTCCATCCTGTTCAAGGGTTTGTTGTTGGGGATGGAACCCAGGACCTTGCACATGCCCAGGCAATTACTGTACCACTGAGCCTTACCTACAGCCCTAGTATAAATCCTATATGCTTTCTGGTACATTTCTGCCTTCATGCTTTTGCTCATACTTCTCCAGCCTAGAATATGCTTCTCCTCCCATCCCCCTAAAACTTGAGGATTCTTTAGGTACAGCTTAAAATTCCACAACTAATATGTGAGCTCCTTGTGGGAAAGGGCCATGTCCAATACTTCTTTTATTTTCCAATCAGTACTTATAGTGCTATAAACATAATAGATACGTAGGTAGTACATAGTAATTTGGTTGTCTGATGCTGATGATTACAAATGAATCTACTGTTTAATAATGCTCAGCATTGTCTTTTAATGCCCAGTTAGTAGGTTTTATATCTGAAAAACTATTGGCTATAATAGTTTTCAAAGAACTTATTTTTAAGTTATAGTTCCAAGCTCTGTGATATAGTTCCAGAATCTAGGTAATATGTATAAAATTGAGAAAAATTTACTCTAATGTGAATTATAATTACATTGTGGTAAAATCATGTCTATCTTATACCCCTAGGGAATAAGTAATTGATGATACATGAACATTTCAAACAGTAGAATTATTGCCAGTCCTTTTATTTGCATGTTTAATGGAATGCTATAAAATATATTATACATGTTCTGTACCTGCCCTTTTAAATCTTTGTGCTGAATTGTAGCTGCAGATGCATGTAGTGGCACTATGATGTTTTGGGCCGAGAGACTTGGTTTGTCCCTCTATAAAATGAATGCTGCCTCATACTGCTGAACCATACTGGTTGTATGTGCTCATTATGGGCTATGGTTTTGACATACAGGTGACTACTCATTCTTGAAGAACTGAGCTTCTGTCCTCAGTGGTTTGGATTCAAGCTCTCTTTTTATGAGTTATCAGTGCATTTGCAACTCTGAACCTCAAATACCATTTGTAATTTCTGTTGGTCACTGCTGCTGTACTTTGTCTTTGACTACTCATCCTATCACAGCTTTTGGTGTGCCTCTACTGTTTCCTTCTCTCTTAAATTCTCTCTTTCCTTTTTTCTTCTTTTTTTCTGTCATTTCTAAATCTTCCATTTTATATAGAAATATTCTCCCTTTACAGACCCTGGCAGGCAATAAAAGCACTCAGTTCTCTTACTTATTGAATTGATCAGAGCATTGGATATCATCTTTAGGTGTATTGGCACTTGTCTATGGTGCTGTATATTATTGCAAAACATTTTGTTTATTCCACATATTATACTATTATAATGATATGTTTTTTTCCACAGTATAATGAAATCTAGATTGCAGTGTGGCACTTGTTCACCAGTGGGTTTTAACTCTAAATACCATGTGATACAAGAATGAGTTTTCTTTGGGTAATGTCATAGTAGCAGAAATGAATTTATATTTTTTACTGTTGAAATAACTCTATAATGACTGATATGTGAATATACACTTTACTATTTAATTTTTCTCACCAATTCATTCATTCTTATCTCTTGATTTATAGGTCCCAAGGAATCCTGACATCCCTAATCCAGCTCTGGCTCAAAGAGAAGAGCAAAAAAAGATCGATGGAGCTGAACCTCTTACACCAGAAGAGACTGAAGAAAAGGAAAAGCTTCTCACCCAAGTAAAATATTTTAAGTGACTGAAATACTTCTAGTCAACAAATAGAAAAAAGGAAGTATAGATAACACTTACTTTTTACTATATGGCTCTAGTATCCTGCTTTCAAACACCAGTAAATCTCTAAACACACATAGAGACCAGATATCCTTATTTTTCAAAAATTCCTTTTACAGAATATGCTTTTTTTTAAATAATAGAAAATGCACATACATAAAATATAAGTGGCAATTAATAGAACTATGGCACACTTTTTACCGAGTATAATAACACCAGTATAATAACATCAGTGAACCCATATTTGAATCCTGATAGACAGTAATTACTAAGGTCTTCTTGAAAATTTGAATTTGATTGATATTAATTGTCCCCTGATATTGTGCTCTACTAATCTTTT
Organism: Sciurus carolinensis; assembly: GCF_902686445.1. Taxonomy (NCBI): domain Eukaryota; kingdom Metazoa; phylum Chordata; class Mammalia; order Rodentia; family Sciuridae; genus Sciurus; species Sciurus carolinensis. The sequence goes on along the minus strand of NC_062232.1, from coordinate 108,569,573 downwards.
ATTTATGGAATAATTTCATGATTTTAATAACTCCATTTATCTTTTCTTAGAAAGAATTTTAATACAATGATGAGAGACTTTGAAAGTTTTTAAACTGATTATTATATAACTAAAAGCTAAGTTATTAAATACAGAAGGTTTCTATTTGAGCAAAACATTAATGCTCTGAAGTCATTGTTTTAGTGTGTTTTGTACTATATTTTCCAAAGATAAAAAAGGTTTCAACATAAAATACCCTTTCAAAATAATAAAAATGTGTACTCGTATGACACAACATTAGTATAGGAAGCTGCCAGCAAAATTTTTTTTCAACTTTATTTTTGAAAATTGTGCAAGGCACAGCAATAGGAAATTCTTCAAATTAATTATTAAAAGATGTTTTTTGGATCTTTGCAATGCAAAGAAATGATAAATGTTTGAGGTGATATGCTAATTACCTTGCCTTGGTCATTGTACACGTGTTAAAATATCACACTGTATCCCATGAAAATGTTCAATTATGTTTCAGTTATAAGGAAAAAAGGAAAAAATAATCTTTATATGTTTCTATATAGACCTTATTATAACATAACTTTATTGAATGGGTTTTTACAAAGTGAATTTATAAGTTTTTGAGCCAAATTTTTGGAGTTACAAAGTTTAACATTAAAGTGTACCTTTCCCCCACATCTTCACCAACATATATTGTTGCTTGTATTCTCGATAATTGCCATTCTTATTGGAGTGAGATGAAATCCTAGAGTAGTTTTGATTTGCATTTCTCTAATTGCTAAATATGTTGAACATTTTTCATATGTTTGTTGATCAATTGGGAAAAAGGTACACTCCTACGTTGCTGGTTGGACTGCAGAGTGCTGCAACCACTCTGGAAAGTACTGTGGAGATTCCTCAGAAAATTGGAATGGAACTACAATTTGAGTCAGTTAGCTTACTCCTCAGTTTATACCCAAAGGACTTACAATCAACATACTACAGTGACACAGCCACATCAATGTTTATGGCAGCTTAATTCACAATAGCTAATCTCTGGAACCAACCTAGGTGCCCTTCAACAGATGAATGGATAAAGAAAATGTGGTGTATATACACAATGGAATATTACTCAGCCTTAAAGAAGAATGAAATTATGGCATTTGCTGGCAAATGGATTGAGCTGGAGAATATCATGCTACATGAAATAAGCCAATCCCAAATAACCAAAGAATGAATGTTCTCTCTGATATGCAGATGCTTATTCACAATAAGGGGTGGGCTAGGGAAGAATGGAGGTACTTGGGATAGACAGAGGGGAGTGAAGGGAGGGGAAGAGAGGGGATAGGTTATGGGGATAGGAAGGATAGTGGAATGAATCAGACATTATGACCCTGCGTGCATGTATGATTACATGACCAGTGTAATTCTACATCATGTGCAACCACAAGAGCGAGAAGTTATACTCCATTTCTGTATGATATGTCAAAATGCATTCTATTGTCATATGTAACTATTTAAAACAAAAAAGAAAATGCAATTAAAGTTGGCTGAGTATTAGGAATTACCACATAATAAAATGAAACATTTAAGTATTCACATGTTACTTTCACAGATTATTTCCTGAACTCAAAAGTAAAGTTATGGCCTTTGAATGATACATGGCTCATAATATATTGTAAATGAACATTAAAATGTGATTATATACTCTCAACTGGGAAAATACTTTAGTTTGTACTTAGAAGTATAATCAAGTTTATTGTCCCCTAAGTTGGATTTATTTTAAATCATCTTTCTTTACTGCTAAAGTAAAAAATCATGCTAACACAGAGGAGCAAAATATGGGTCATCTGAAGTCTTTATCAACAAAAAGCCAGGGATAGAAAATTGTAATGTATGTGTATCACTCTAATGTAGATGGAGACATAAGTAGTAGAAAACATACTCTTTGTGACTTAATGGATGGGCTAATAATGTCAAAAAGATTTAAAATATTGGCTAATTGTTATATATTTTAGTAAAGAATTTGAGGAACCCAATAATGTTCTGTTTATAGAAATTCTATTTATAAACACAATTTTTTGTGGTACTAGGGATTTAACCCAGAAGTCTTCTATCACTGAGTTACACCCTCAGACCTTTTAAATTTTTTAAATTTTATTGGTTCTTCTTAGTTATATATGACAGTTGAATTCATTTTTATAAAATTACACAAGCATGGGATATATCTTATTCTAATTAGGAACCCATTCTTGTGGGTAGGCATGATGTTGGGATTCACTTAGTTATTTTCTTATGGGTACATAGGAAAATTGTTAGTTTTATTCTACTATCTTTCCTATTCTTATCCCTCCTCCCTTCCTTTGAACAAAAGGAAACCTTTGTCTTATCTACTGAACTTCTCCCCCCACCATATTGTGGTTTAGCTTCCACATGTCAGCAAAAACATTCAACCTTTGATTTTTTGGGATTGGCTTATTTCACTTAGCATGATATTATCCAGATCCATTAATTTATTGGCAAATTCATAAATTCATTATGCTTTATGGCTGAGTAATATTCCATTGTGTATATATATCAGAATTTCTTTATCAATGGACATCATTCTGTAGTTCAGCTGTTATGAATTGTGCTGCTGTAGACATTGATGTGGCTGTGTCACTGTAATATGCTGATTTTAAATCCTTCAGGTATATAACAAGGAGTGGGGTTACTGGGTCAAATGGTGGTTCCAGTCTTAGCTTTTTGAGAAATCTCCATACTGCTTTCCAAAGTGGTTGGACCAATCTGCAAAGTCCCACCAACACTATATGAGTGTTCTTTTTTCTCACATGCTTGCCAACATTTGTTGTGACATTCTTCATAGAAATAGGAAAAGTAGTTATGGAACTCATTTGGAAAAATAAGAGACCCAGAATAGCTAACGCAATCTTTAGTGAGAAATACAAAGCAGGAGCTATCACAATACCAGACCTTAAATTATATCACAGAACTATAGTATCGAAAATAGCATGGTATTGTCACCAAAGTAGGCAAGAAGACCAATGAAACAAAATAGGAAACACAGAGACAGACCCACATAAATACAGTTACCTCATACTAGACAAAGGTGCCAAAAACACACACTGGAGAAAAGATAGCCTCTTCAACAAATGGTGCTGGGAAAACTGGAAATCCATATGCAACAGAATGAAAGTTAACCGCTCTCTCTCACCTTGCACAAAACTCAACTCTAAGTGGATCAAAGATGTAGGAATTAGACCAAAAACCCTGCACCTACTAGAAGAAAAAGTAGGCCCAACACTTATACATATTGGGCATAGGAACTGACTTCCTGAACAAGATTCCTGAAGTACAAGAAATAAAATTGAAAATCAATAAATGGGATGGTATCAAACTAAAAAGTTTCTACTTAGCCTTTTATTATTTTTGAGACAGGGTCTTGCTATGTTGTAAAGGCTGGCCTTGAGCTGACAATCCTCCTTTCTCAGCCTACTAAATTGCCAGGATTATAGGTGTGAACCACCATGCCCTACTAGCTATGAAAATACAGTGAATTTATTTATTCACTGTAGTTTGAAATGATATAAAGAGCTACAAAGGTTCTTCTGCATTCTCTTGATTTTCCCTCAGTGTTCTTTTGATTTAATACATTCACATTCCTCTTTTAATTTACATAGAAACTGATCTGAAAAAAATCACTGAAGTAATGTAATATGAGGACTTCAGCATTTAGATTAACATTTGTATTTTAATGCATTTGTATTTTAATGCAGTAGACATCTATAAAGTATGGAATTAAAAACTATGTGATTTCTTAGAACCATAAATCAACTTTAAGTACTTGGAAAGGAGTATGTTCCCTTCAAAATAGAAAAGCAGTTATTTCTTTAAAAACTCTAACTCAACTTTCGATTCCCACATTAAAAAATGAGAATTTTATAAAGATGAACATTTTAAGTTGTCTAAACTGCTTTTAATGTATTGTTGTATAGAAGTTATCAGAACAACAGATGGATATATTAATGTTTTTGATACTGGGGATTGAACCCAGGGAGTCTTAACCACTGTGCCTCATCCTCAAGCCCTTTTTTATATTTTGTTTAGAGACAGGGTCTTGCTGAGTTGTTTAGGGTCTCGCTAAAGTGCTGAGGCTGGCTTTGAACTCCTGCCTCAGCCTCCCAAGCCACTGGAATTACAGGCATGTGCCACCATGCCTGGCAGATTTATTAATTTAACTGTTACTGATGATGATCAACTTTTTGTTCATAGGGTTTTACAAACTGGACTAAGCGAGATTTTAACCAATTTATTAAAGCTAATGAGAAGTATGGAAGAGATGACATTGATAATATAGCTCGAGAGGTAGAAGGCAAATCCCCTGAGGAGGTCATGGAGTATTCAGGTTTGTATATAAATACAAATACAATGTTTTATTTTAACCTTATTCATTTACTCATCATCAATTTAATTGTTCCTTTGTTCAGAGATTTTTTTAGACTTTTTTTGTATTTTTTTCAGTTGTATAGGACACAAAAATCTTTGTTTATTTTTATGTAGTGCTGAGGATTGACCCCAGTGCCTCACATGTGCTATGCAAGCGCTCTACCACTGAGCTACAACCCCAATTCCAGATTTTTTTGAACTTTTGCAAATAAGGTATAGATTAATGTATAAACTTTGTACTTCTATGAAAAGATTATAAGGTTTATCATAAAACTGCTCTTGTCTTTAGTAATTAGCTAATTGAGATAAGTGAAGCTCTGATAAAATGGTGGCTATTGGATGAGCATGGACAGAATTAGTTTCCCACTTTCTCACCTCTGGAATTTGGTTCTTTTCTGGTCTAGTCCTGAGACTTCAGGTTTAGTGGATTGAAATAGTCTTTTTTCTAGGTCATACTCAAAGTAGAGAGTCCCTATTAGGCCCATTTTGATACTCAGACACCCTTGGGGTTCCAGTCTACTCCAGTCAGGTCATGCAGGTCCCTTTAATTCAAGGCAAGCTGGGATAGATTTCAAAAAAATTGCTTGAATAAATAATTTCAGTGGTCTTTGAAACATCTCCCTCTTACTTGGCTATGTCTTTGGCCTCAACCAGAATCTTGTTAGCTGTTGCAGCCTGTGGAGTTAATAATAATTCCCATGTCACAGCACATCCAACCTCAGGCTTCTATAAAGAAATTTTATTAAAAATAGGTCAGATCTGTTTTCTATATGTAGAGCATGGAGCATTTCTGTCTTCCAAATAGGTTGAGTTCTCAAATTTAGTCTGAATATCAGCTCTTTTAGAATCTAGAGCATTTTTGTCCTGTAGAAACAATGCTAAAATGTGTATGAGGTTTCTTTGCTAGCCCCCAGAGCCTTTTTAACTTATCCACTGAAATTGTTTTTTTGCAACAGTAGGAAAGAAACATTACAGTAACAATAAGCTGACTAATACATACTAGAAATCACTAAATATTTAAATAGAATTTTAGTACTGGAAGAAATACAGGTTTAATTAGAGAATAGATATTTTATTTTTCCTCCTGGAAATCTAAAAGGATTTTCAGGTGGTAACTAAGAACTTTAGAGGTTGGTCGTATTGAGTCTTTATTTCATATAATAAAGTATCAAGTCTTTGAACTTCCTTTTCCTTGATATCATCATGACATTGCTATTTCTGTTAAGGTTTAATATGTAAGTTGAGGACATTTGGGAGCTTAGAGGGGGGAACAATAGATGGAAGAGAAAGATTTTAGCAGCAAAAGTTGAATGAAAAGAATGTAAAGGGTATGGACAGAGAGATATTTGAAGAATTTTCCTTAGAAGATAAGTGGGCAGCATCAGTTTGTGTGGAGGTACAAAATAAATAGTGATTCAAAAAAATATCAGGGGCTGAGAGTATAACTCAGTGATAGAGCACTTCCCTTGCATGTATGAGGTGCTAGGTTTGATTCTCAGCATCACAAAAACAGAACAAGACAAAAAGATTGTATTGAATGCTCCCTCATATTTGATACCGGGCCAGCTAGCACTACCTCAGTACTATTTTAATTGCTGCCAACCAAGTTGGGGGCTGTGTCAAAGGATGGGGAGATTAGAATGGTTTTATGTAGTTGGTTCCAATAAGAGGAAAAATTGTACAGTTGGATGTTGATTAATATACAGTGTCTTATACAAAGCAGGCATTTAAACTTGTGTTGAATGATTAAGTGAGTGAATGAATAAGTGAACACAGGTGCTTATAAAAATCAGAGTACTAACATACCTTTCCTGATAGGCTTTAAAAATGAAAAATACAAGAATGTAGAGAATATCATTAGATGGCCCTTCACTGAAGTCATAAGATGTGACATATTAATGCAGCAGATTATTTGACTCATCTATAAAATTTGGTTGGAAGACTCAGTAATTTGAATATTCTTCAGCATGTATCCAATTAAAATCTCAATGAGGTTTAAAGAAATAGTACGTTACTGGAACTATTGTAAGATTAGTGAGTGATTTCAGAAGCAAATCAGTTTCAGTAGAAATTGCCACTTCATAGGAAAAATTGAAATGACCTGTTGATAATGGTTTCATTTTCATTTCTGTTTGCTAGGAAGCTACATTCACATTTTATATGCTGCCCTCTTCTCTTTCACTTTATGTATTTGACCCCTTATGTATTATGTTTGCATAAAAATTAGCCTAGCTTAAATTTAGTATCTACAGTATCATTTGAAATCATAGTAATTTAGGATAATTAAAGATACCATATCTCATGAAAGGAAAATGACTAACTTAAGGCCTTGTTCTTATTTTTAAATGGGAAGTTGGGAGTATTTAATAATTTAGCATATTATATATACAGATGAATATGAATATCATTTAAAAATGTAAGTTCACCCCTTTTTCCTGTTAGTTCTTTATTCTATAATTCCTTGGATTTGTTTACTTAAATGATATTAATTTAAAGGAATAATTGTTTTTCAGCTGTTTTTTGGGAACGTTGCAATGAATTACAGGACATTGAGAAAATTATGGCCCAAATTGAACGTGGAGAAGCAAGAATTCAGCGAAGGATCAGTATTAAGAAAGCCCTGGATGCCAAAGTACTGTATTTCATGTCAAATTATTAATAGATTGTTTTATTTGATGTGGTGATTAAATTTGACTTCTTTTTCCACATTCTGTTAAAAATGCTATTTTGTTGAAAATACAGATTGCAAGATATAAGGCTCCATTTCATCAGTTACGTATTCAGTATGGAACCAGCAAAGGAAAGAACTATACTGAGGAAGAAGATAGATTCTTGATTTGTATGTTACACAAAATGGGCTTTGATAGAGAAAACGTGTATGAAGAATTAAGACAGTGTGTACGGAATGCTCCCCAGTTTAGATTTGACTGGTTTATCAAGTCGAGAACAGCCATGGTATGTATTCCTTTGGTTAATTTGTTCATTATGAAAAGTTTCAAACATCGTATATCTTTACCTAGGTTCTATAATTGTTACTATTTTGTCACTTGGCATATTCTCTTGCTCTTTAAATGCTTATGAAAATATATATATGTATATGTTTATACCTACATACATAGAATCATATATACATGTATAACCTGTATTTTGTATTCAGAAATATGGAAACATTTGTGTATTCAGAAATACATATCTATTTTATATCCATAAATATATATCTGTATTTCTGAACCACTTTAAATAAATCGTGTATTTATTTCTAAATACTTGAGCATGGATCTTCTAAAAATAAGTAAATATTCCTGTGTAGCTGGTAATCCCACCTGGTAATTTTTACAGTGATTCAGTAATGTCATCTAGTATAAAATGCATGAAAAATCTTTTCTAGTTGTTCCCCAAATACCTTTTATATATATATATTTTTTTTTTTAATTGATGATCTAGCAAGGGTCACATATTGCATTTGGTTGTTGGGTCTCTTTGGTGTTTTTTTAAGTCCACAACTTTTCTGTTTTTCATGATAATGACATTTTAAGATATTTAGGCTGGCAGTCTTGTAGAATGTTCCATATTTCTTATCCTTTGCTCACTGTTAGATATAGGTTTAATGTTTTTGGCAAGAATGCTGCAGAAGTGATACTGTGTGCTTTCTGTTGCATCATATCATCAGAAATATTATGTCAGGTTGTCACACTATTGGTGATGTTAAGTTTTGATACTTGATTAATATTGCAATCCCCAGAGCTTACCATTTTAAGGTGCATTTTCCCCATTGTAATTAACCAGATAATACTTAAGACTGTGCAAATGACTTAAGGATTTATTTTTAATGAAAAGGAATTGTTGCCTATATTATGTCTGTATAGGAATACTATGAAATAGAGAATAATTAAGTAAGTTATTTTAGCTTCTGTAGATTTCCTCCTGTACTTTCTAAAGTGAATTGTGTTCCTGTTAAATTCTAGTGCTGCTGAGCATGGTGTTTATGATCATATTGAAATTCGTGCAACACATCTTTGGTGTTAGGTTTGTCAGTATTTTGTCAGCCAAGGTTATTAAGATAAAAATAGATTTACATAGCCTAAAAATTAAAAACAATTAGAAACTAACAATCCAAACAATGGTTTTGTGACTGGTCATAAAATAGCATACATTTTTCTTAATTGTTATCTATCATAAATATTTTTGTGTCCAAAAACTCATTGGGATGTGAAATAATGCTTCATATTTTATTTGACTAATTTTATATTTTCAGTTCAAGTTGAATAGAAAGAAAAATCCAAGTTGTTCTACTGAAGATAGTAATTTTGGCAGATGCTTTTGAAAATCAGATATTTTTAAGACTTTAATGCAAAATTTAGACTGTATGCTGATTATATCATTTTAGTATGTGCCCATCAAATTTATGGATGGAATAATGTTTGGAGAGCTACCAAATGCTTTAGACTAAGCCAGGATCCACAAGTAACTACAGCAGTTGGCATAATGATTCAGTTGAATCTAGCAACATGACATTTACCAGGGATAAATGTGAAGTGCTGTACTCGTACTAAAGAATAAGAAGTAGATGTTACCAAGATATAGTAGGACGAATTGAGGAAAGAATAAAAAGATTAAGAGTAAATCTGTAGCATGAAGGACTGAGGTGAGATATAGGGAAAGAGTCGTTTGACAGGGTCCTTTGGATCATTGCAGCAGATTGTTGAAGAACAAAGTAGAGTAGTTTGTAGCCTTTGAAAAAGAGATTCTATTTTGACTCTGAAAATTTCTTTTTTTTTCAGTGAGTTAGTTGACCTTTTAAGGTGCTATCTAGCTGAGTGCATCTATGGCCTTTTTGAGCAGAGATTCCTTTCAGAAGCCATACATTTAAAATTTTTAGCCATTTGTGGTTTTGTGCATATAATGACCTAATTTAGGGCAGCATCAACAGCTTGTAAAAATTTGTCAGTGAATCATACTTTTGAACATACATGCCCTTTTTGTGATGAACCATTTATTGAATTCTGAGTTTTATTACAATGATATTTTACTAATTTTTAAAAGGTTGAGAGCTTACTGCTGTTTTCAGTTTCTGGAATTATTAACTAAAACAGTAGGATGAATGAGATCCAATATATAAGGAAAATCTTATGCTGTTTGTATTATGAATATTATTATAGAACCACAGAACCTTCTTTAATTTTCCAAGAAAAACCCCAGTATATTGTTAACTACCACTAGATGTCTCTGAACTCCCTCGTAAAGAATATGTTTTTCCTCCATCTTCTTTTTTTAAAAAAAAACCTTTACCTCTGTACTTTCTTTACCAAGAGATTTAAATCTCTAGTGTGTATTTTCCAAAAAGCAGATATTAGCTGTATAGGTAATCTCAAAGTGAAATATTTATTTTGTCTATTAAAAATGAAGACATCTCTCCTTTATTACTTTTAAAAGGTGAAATTTCTGATTTCTAAAGAATCTTTAAAAATTTTGAGCAGTTTGTTTCATACTTAAATGTCAATTGAGAGCTTTTCTTATTAATTTTTCTATAATTACATTTTGATTTCCCTTTTAGTTAATGGATAATTTTTGCTTGTATTTCTGAATTTAGAGTATAAAGACATACTTTAAAAATTTGCATACCTTTGTACCCTCCTTTTGGAAAATATGATAATATCAATAACTGGGAATTATAGAATTTGATTATTATTATTTCTAGATGATCTCTTTCCTACTCATTTTAAAAATAACTGTTCCTTTATAGTGAATCACATTCACAATTTAGGAAGAGAAACCTCCTCCCTTGAAAGAAGCAGCTGTGATTTCTGAAAGAAAAATAATTTGTTTCATTTAAAAATCCCATTTTAGAAATAGAGGATATAATTTAATTCATATTGTGTCACTATTTAAATTAAAATCTTACTAATGATTGAACTCAGCTTACTTAAGAAGCTATCTTTGAAAATACAATCTTGTTTAAAAATGACTCTTTTCTTTCCCAGAGACACCAAGAAATAGTGTGAAATACTTCTTAGAAAAAAGTAGAAATCTTAGTAGTTACATTTTATGCAGGGATCTCAAAATACTGAATTCATGGCTTCTGACTTAACTAACAGTCATAAAGTGCTTAAAGGCACAAACCTCCACTTCCAAATATGCCTCACTTTGAAAGCCTTCAGCTAAAGTTTGAAGATTTCTTTGAGGCTCTTCTCCGTTTAAAAATGCTGGCTATACAAAAGAGAAAATGAGTTTCAGTTCCATTTCTCTGTGCTAAAAAGATTGTGATTTTTTTTCTGTAAGAACTTGTGTGGTCTTTAAGCAAGTAATCAGTCTCTATTGAACTACGTAAACAAGTAAGAAGGATAGGCTCAACTCAGAGTTTTCAGCTCAGAGCATATGAATTGCCCTACCATTTTCTTCTGAAGAAAAATATCTTCTATAGTATTTCCATTTTCTAGCACTGTGGATTGAACTCAGGGCCTTACATTTGCTAGGCAGGCTCTCTGCCAACTGAGCTGCATCTCCAGCTCTTTAGGAAAGATATCTTAGAATGGACCTTGGTATTAGTATATCAAAAACTTACCAGAATTAAAAGAATTTTTTTTACCACATGACTATCAGAGGAAGTGATAAAACTTTGTATTTATTTGCTTTTATGGTACTGGGGAATACTTTGTTTAGTGTCTTTGATATAATGCTTGCCAATTCCTTATCCACATTAGCTCATTAATTTTCTTGCCATTTCTTTTAGGAACTGAATGTCAGGGTACTATCCCTATTCATTTAGTGACAGACTAACGTGATTGGGAAATTTGAGGAGAATCTGAGAGGTCCAAAAGTCATTTTATTGAACAGGACTTGTGGGAAAGGTCTCAACAATGTTCAATTAGTAATGCCCTGGACATTCTGAGGACCTTTTAAGTACTTAAAATAGAAAAAGCAGTATTTAATTCTCTGAAATAAAGAACATTTCTTGATAAAACATTTACTGCATCCTTTACAGTGTTGCTTTGACTCTTAATTTGAGTCAAAAAATTCTTACCTTTTAACCTCTGGGGAGCCTTTATTCTTTTCTCTTCAGCCAGCTCAAGAAACTGTGTGTGCATTGCCTGTGGCCATGTAAGTTGAAGTTGAAGCTGAGTATTAGTAATTAGTCATTTCAATTACCTTGTCTTTTGCAGTAGTTTAAATGAATTTTTCTGATAGCATCTCAGAGAGAGAAACACACACTGTTGAATACAATGCAATAAAAATTTCATGTTATTACTGTTTGTTTTCAAATCACAACTTTATTATTAATGAAAGTGTTCCTTATTTAAAAGTAAGAAAATGACATTACTCATTAGAACTGTAGGAGAAAAAAATACTTCTTAGAAAATATTGCTATAGCTTTTTATTAACTTGCTTCTGATTTTATAGGTTTATCACAACAGCTAGTAAATGTTAATTAGACTATTGGTTCAGCATAGCATATTTTATAAATTCTCTTGCCAGTCAGAAAAGATTTTTGTAGGTCTTTTAGAAGAATAAAAGTACATCTTTTTTTTTCTTCTGTGTTGCTGAGTATTAAACCCAGGGCCTTATGTATGTTAGGCAAGTCCTTTACCCCAACCCTTTAGAAGAATAAAATTAAATAAAAAATTTACCTAGTTGTTCTATAGTCATAATAGCACTTCTCTTTGTTGGTTATGAAGCTTAGTCTAGGAAATTTCAAAGAGAAAGGCTACTTACGATTTTTGGTTTTATATATTAATACTTAATTTTATGTTAACGGCTAACACTGATATTTTAGAGCATTGCATTCTTAATGAAATATGATAAATATGAATAATACATTGGTAAAACTGGCAGTCTGTAAAATGTATTGATAAGTTCTTCTTGACTATAGAATTAAAATACTAAAATCCAAATATATTTATGCTCATAGAGGTCTGTTACTCCTCATTAACCTAAAAGACTAAACTGTCCCTTTTCTACCTTAGTTTTGAAAAGGTCCTATCACAGAGTGATATACAAAGGAGAGATAGTGTTCAACTTTGCTTCTCATCAAAGAAATCAGAAGAATAGCTTTACAGAAGAGGTCCTTCTTGGAACCAAATCTTGAAAAACTAGGAGGAGTGGCCATGAGGGTACATGGCAAGTTGTGGAAATAGGATGCACAAAAGTATAAATGAGCCTAGCATATTCAGAAACTACAAGTAGGCTGGAATGGTATTGTGAGTCGGGAGGTACTGGAAGAGGAGGCTGGAAAGGTAGCTGGCAGCCAAATGAAGACTTTGAAATGGATCATTCATTAGTCTGTAGGAAGTGGGGAGTCACTGAAGGATTGTAACATGATCAGATTTACCTTTTTAAAAATATTATTCTGGTGAAAGTTGGTAAGTTCTACCTCACCTACCATCTATAGAAAATCATCTACAATGATTTTCACATTCTTTTCTCTGTTCATCTTTTTTTCTTCCCTTAGCTAATATTCCACCATCTACCCCAGAGTCATTTTTTTTCCTACTGCCTTTTTAACTTTGAAGTATAGTCAGTTGTATTTAGAGACTAGCATAGCACCTTACTCAGTAGGCATTCAGTGAATACATGAGCATGAAACTTTTGTACTTAGTTTCCTTCTATCCTATAGACTCCTACAGTTGCACCAGATTTGGATAGAATGTGAGGAAATATGTCAATGTGTTGGAGTCCATTTCTTTTCTTTTTAGTCTTCCTTTTTCTAATGATAGATTTTGACCATCATCCCTGGAGCTGTTAGTTGTAAGTTTTGTGTTTTATTATGCAGCTGTTGTGTTTGATTTAGAACCCTGAACTGTTCTAACAATCAGAAATACAGTTAATGCATTAATAGGAGTCCATTTAGGTATTTATATTTACATATTATTTTGTGAGAAGATGACATAATATTTTATAAATAACTGCTTAAGTGGTAGCAGTTATGTGAAAGCATCATAACATTTGGTACTTGTTTGAGAAATGTAGGGTATATTTATATGAATATTAACTTCCATTTAACTTCCAGTTTTCCTGGGCCATGAGATTCTACTATAGACTGTCATTGCTTTTTGTTACTATGACAGAAGTTCAAAAATGACTTGCAGTCTGGGAGGAGGTAATATAGGGGGTATATAAAAGAGCAAAGGAGAAAAAAATGCTCATTTCGTTTTACTAAGAATTGTAAAAGAATACCCTGACCTTATAAAATGTTACCCACAAATTCAGAGGCACAGATGTGAAGTGCATTTTTTTTGCCCTTGCTCATTGAGCTGCTTTTGACTTTCAGTCGTAACAGACGTAGACCTTCTGTCATTCAGACTTAGGTAGGCTTAGTGTCTAGGATTTTAGTACATAGGAAATGTAATGTGGAGCCTCTTTAATCTCTTTCAATAAGTCACTTCAAGTTTACTGATGCTTTCTGTGCCTTTTGAATTGGTGCTTTGAAGCTGAGTATTGGGGCAAAAGATATTTGAACTTGGTGCCTGGGGTGATTGATATTCACCACACACTGAGGACAATACTGCTCACTGCAAACATTACATCAGTTTTTAAAGGTATTCTAGTATACACATCCTGGCATTCAAAAGTTGATACTTGAGTGACTTTGCATTGAGTAAACTCCTTAGCTATTATAAAAATATGAAAAACTGAGGCAGCACAATTTCATTTAAAGTAAATCTAAAGTCTGTAGTTTAAAATAGGGCTTGGCAAACTGGCCCTCCACCTGTTTGATGTGGCTTGCAAGTCAAAAATGATTTTTACATTTTAAGTGCATGAAAGAAATCAAAAGAAAATAGTTTGCGACATGTGAAAATTGTAGAAAATTTCAGTGTTACTGTCCAAAGATAAGGTTTCATTGGAACACAAGTACACATTTATGTTTTATCTATGGCTGTTTTCATGCTCGAATGGCAGAGCTGAATAATTGTGACAGTGTTGTCTGCAAAGGTGAAAGTATTTACCATCTGGCTCTTTAAAAGAAAAAAATGTACTGACCCCTGGTTTAAAAGAAAGTGTGAGAAAAGTGGAAAGAAAGAAAGAAAGAAAAAAAGAATATGACCAAGGTTCAATATGTTATACTGTCCTTTGAGAAAAGGGTTAAATGGAGGATGGGTAAAGGGAGAGGATATTGAACCTAAAAGAAGGGTGTTTGTGGGCCAGGGGATGATTATGCTGGAGACATGGGAGCACCCTTGTAAGAATTGAAGGATTGTCACACAGAAAGAAGGAATCAGCTTATTCTCTATGACTACAGAAGTTAGATCTAGATCCTACTGTGGGAAACCATAAGGTAGCAAATTGTGTAAAGGAACATTTCTGAATTGTTTAGAGGTGGGATAGCTAGCCTTAGGAGGTAGTGAGTACTCCATAGTTGGAAGAATTCTGAAAGGCAGACTATGACTTATTAACAAGGATCTAGTTAACAGACTGAAGCATCCATTTTTTTGGTACTGAGGATTGAACCCGAGGGACATTTAACCACTGGGCCACATCCCAGCACTTTTTATTTTGTGTTTGGAGACGGGGTCTCATTAAGTTGGTAGGGGCTTCACTAACTTGCTGAGTCCGGCCTCTTGAGTCACTGGGCTTACAATTGTGTGCCACCACGCCTGACCACACATTTGATTTTTTAAAAAATATTTTTAACTTGTAGATGGACACAATACCTTTATTTATTTATTTTTATGTGGTGCTGAGGATTGAACCCAATGCCTCACATGTGCTAGGCAAGCACTCTACCACTGAGCTACAGCCCCAGCCCCACGCATTTGGTTTTTATTAAGTCCTTCCTAATCTTGGGAGTCACTGATTTTATGAACTTGCACTAGTAAGAATCTGTATCAAGAGAAGATTTCTGAGTACTGAATATACATTTTATTGCATTCTCCTGCTCAAAAAATCGTCAGTGAGATCTTTATATTAAATTATGTAAAAATTCCTTAGTTCTGTGTTCTTAATTCCTAGGTTCTTTGTACTTGCATCTTAGCCTAAGCCATCACTTTTCCCTGGTACAGGATTTGCCAAGGTGGCTTCTAACAAACATTATTCCAGCATATGTAAATTAATGATGTGTAGAAAAGGGTTCTGTTTTCAAATAGTTGGGACATGCTGACATTGAGTTCTGCCACTGACACTTCCAATCTACATTAGAATACTAAAAACTCTTGAGAAGTCCTGCCATGAATTAGTTTATTTAACCTTTTTTAAATCTATCATTTCCCAAATGTTGAAACTTTTTACTTTTGCCACAGCTGTTAACCCAGAATGGTTTTCCATTTGTCATTTTCCTGTTCTCTTCAGTTGTCTTTATTGTTTTTACATCTCTATTCCTGTTGTGTATCATTTTTCTCCAACTTCATTCCTAAATCTAGAGTGAGGAAATAATGAGAGTATTAATTAGACTACAGAACTGTAGAAACAGTTTGATGCCCCTGTAACCCCAGGAAAATAGAACAGGAAGATAAGAATTCTAGGTGAATATGTAAAAGGAAAAATGATATGTAAAAGGAAAAATGAAAGTGTTTTGACATGAAATTTCTTATAGTCTTTTCGTAGTCAGTTACTCAGTCACTTTTTATTAGTAATCTAACCTTTCTCTTGTAATTTCTGATTTTTTACTGGTGTTCTGTTTATGGTACCATCTATTTAATTAGGCAGTCTTGAAGTGTGTGGATTAAATATCTCCAGATGTTGTGGTATGACCTATGCTAGGAAGGTGAAATCCATACTGGTCCATTCCTTAATGCTTTCCTCTAGAGAGTTAGATTATTTTTCTTTCTCTGGAATAGTTAGTGACAGGTCAAAAGGAATGAAGGTAAGAATTTATTATAGGGTCTATTTTTAATCATTTTGAGATATTCTACTTTCCTGCATTTGAGACTGTCTCAGAGTATTAGGTTTTTACTTGAATCATTCATATAAACCATGAATATGTATTTAAATATCTCTGCAGTCACGGCGACTATTACTTATTGAGAATAATAACAGCCAGAGGGTGTAACTTAATGATTCAAGAATCACCTTCATATAAAGACTCTATCTAGTCTCCCTAGAAACCAACGATCAAATCTCATTAGGGTCAACTTAGCCCTTTCTATAATAGATAAATTGAATAACATGCTGTTTAATTTGTATGTGTATTATTGAATGAAGCTATGAAGAATATTTGGTCTGCATATTAAAGAAATCACCATGGTTTTGGTAAGTAAGGAAAATTTCAGCGTGATTTTTCCCCCTAAATTATTTAACCTTGAATAGTTGGGAATGCACAAGAAATTTGAATATTCCAGTGTTGTGTAAGATTGTTTTTAATTGGTAAACAGTACTTTGTTAACGAATACTTTATTTTCTGATTTGGTTTTCAGCCTCTTCAGGGACTTGAAATAGAAAGTAGAAAATGCTTGAATAGTTGATAATGTTTCCAAATGTAACATTTCCTATGTTGTATGCCATTTCCTAGTTTTTATTTGGAAAGATAAATCTATACTATAAAAAATCATATGCCATTTCTTAAAATCTTTAGAGATTGCCAAGACCTAAATATTCATTGTAGAAAATTTGGAAAATACAGCTGAGTATAAAAGCAAATATAAAGATAAAGGGAAGATCAGTAATGTAGAAGAAGGAGATCTAGAGGCCTAGTGGAGGGATGGGTAAGGAGAGACAATGCAGAATGAATTCTTAAAAAATCATGGTATGTGCACACATAAATATACCACAGGAAATTTAACCTTTGTGCATAAGTAAAAAGAACCAATGAAATATAAATAAATAGATGACTGAAAGGAAGTCTAGTAGCATAGAGAAAGGAGAGTGGGAGAGGGAGAATGGAGAGAGTATGGGAGAAAAACAGGGGGAGTCATGAACTGATATCAAATGCCATGCAGTATGAGTATTTTGGGATGAACCCAGCTACTAACTATAACTAAAAGCTATAATTTAGAAAAATAGAAGTTACTGGTTCAGCTCCTTGGGAGGCTGAAGCAGGAGGATTGCTTGAAGCTAGGAGTTCGAGGCTAACTTGTACAATGTAGCAAGACCCTGTCTCTTTAAAAAAAAAGTGGGGGAACATGGTGACACACACCTATAATCCCAGTGACTCAGGAAGCTGAGGAAGGAGGATTTCAAGTTAGAGGCCAGCCTGGGCAACTTAGTGAGACCCTGTCTCAAAAATAATAAAGCCTGTAGCTCAATGATAGAATGTCCCTGGGTTCAACCTTCGGTACTATAAAAAAATTACCTGTGGTTCTACTTTCAGAGATAGCTACTGTTAACTGCTAGTCACATTGTTGTTAATATTCTTTCAGCGGTTACTGGTATTTGTGTATTGTTTCCAAAAATTCAGTTAGCTCCTGGTAGTTCCTGGTTAACACTATTCTAAACATGAGTCTGAAATCTTTGTTTACATCTGTTATTTCCTAGAATAAGGTTCTAAGAATGCAACTGCTAAATCAGAGAGTATGAAATTTTAAAAACCTTTCTTTGATATTTCCAACTTGCTTTCTAGCTAGGTTGTGTATTAGTCTCCTCATGCTGACATAACAGAATACCACAGATTGGGTAGCTTAAGCATTAGAAGAGTGTTCTCTCACAATTATGAAGACTGGAAATCCAAGATTAATGTGCCAGCAGAGTTGGTTTTTGGTGAGGCCTCTCTTCCTGGCTTGCAGATGTCTAATTATGCACATGATATCCTTACACGACTCTTTCTCTAAGTGTGGAGATTGAGAGATAGATGATAGATATATGGTGTCTTTGGCTCTTCTTATTAAAGAAGTCTTATTTGGTTAGAGCCCACCCTTTTGATCTCATTTAACCTTATTTAACTCCTTAAAGATCCCATCTGTAGATACAGTCACATTGAGGATTAAGGCTTCAACAGATGAATTTTGAGGAGCTACAGTACCCTCCATAACAGGTGGTAGCATTGACATTCAACATTAGTTCATATTTTACCATCTAAATGCCAACACTAAATATGTACACCATGTGCATACACATATCATTGCTAATTTGATAGAGATTACATTGTTTAACTTTGCATTTCTTTGATCCTTAGTTTCAGTGAAACATTTTAAAAAATGTTTTGAACATTTTTTGAGATTTCTATTCCTATACTTTGACCTTTTTCTGTTGTTGAAGTTGTTAATTGCCCATAAAACTGCATTTTCATTTGAGTAGCTATTTTGATTTTAATTTTTGCTATTTTGAATTTTGTCAGACTTTTGCTTACACAAAGAATCATATTTTAAAATGTTTTTTATCATTTGATATAAGCCATTATTTACCTTTAAAATACAGCACAGTATATAGAGTTAATAATATATGAGTTTACATATTAATGAATCATGTTTAATGCTCACCATACATTCATAAAAACTTTATAGTTTGGATGCATTGATTTGCTGGAAGTAAAATATAGGAAGTGGCAAGGTTAATGCAAAAATCTTTCAGATATTATTTACTCTGAATTAGTAAATATAGCAGTGTTTCCTGAGATCTACTCCCCAGAACTCTGATCCCACAAGATGTCTGATGAGAAGAGAGTTCTGTTGGTTAAGTAGCTCTGGGGACTGCTGCATCCTATGTCCCCCTTCCTTGTGACTCATGGTGCACATCAGGAACTGAAAGGCTCTGAGAAGCCCTGTAGTAAAGAAATTTGTTGAACTTTTATAAACTGGGTATCTCCAAAACTTATTTTAACCATAGAATGTAATCCCCCTATTTTATTCTTTGTTTATATGATTTATGTTAACTTTATATTTTGAAATATATATATATAAATTCACAAGAAATTATAAATAGATTTGTCATGCACTCTTCATCCAGTTCCCTCGCGTGATATCATCTTGCACAACTATAGTATTATATGACAACCAGGAAATTGCCATTAATATAATCCAAAGAGCTTATCCAGATTTCATTAGTTATATGTGTATTCATTTGTGATTGTGTGTTTGCATGTGCAGTTCAGTGAAGTTTTACCGTGCATGGATTTTGTAACCACCAGTACCACAGTACTCCATTATGTTCTCTGTGGTCACACCCACTCTCCCTACTCTGACTTTTGACAGTCATTGATCTCATCTCCGTTTGTATAATTTTGTCATTTTAAGAATGTTATATAAGGACTGGAGTTGTGGCTCAGTGATAGAGCACTTGCTTGGCTTGTGTGAAGTACTGGGTTAAATCCTCAGCACCACGTATAAATAAATAAATTAAGGTTCACTGACAACTAAAAAATATTTTTTTAAAAAAGAATGTTATATAAATGGAGTAATGCTGTATGTAACCTTTTGGGATTGACTTTTTCACTTAGCATAATTCTCTTGAGGTTTATTCAGGTGGATTTATATATCCATAGTTCTTTCCTTTTTATTGGTGAGTAGTGTTCCATAGTGTGGATGTACCATAGTTTGTTTAACCAATCATCCATTAAATGACATTTACCTCCACCCCTATGTTGGGCGGAATCTATTAATATTCTATGTAAATATTGTTCGAAAAAATGCCCCTTTAAAAATTGTATACTACAGAAATGATTCAGTTAAAGAATTGTCTCCTTTTTAAGGATTATCACTACTTATGGAAATTAAGTCTATTATTATTTTATTTAGGAATTCCAGAGACGCTGTAACACTCTGATTTCATTGATTGAGAAAGAAAATATGGAAATTGAGGAAAGAGAGAGAGCAGAAAAGAAGAAACGGGCTACTAAAACTCCAATGGTAAAATTTTCAGCATTTTCCTAACTTATAGGTAGATCCCATTTTTTTACATAATTAAAATGCCTATATTATGTTTAATGCCAAAATGATACGTATTATAAAAACTGTTTTTATGAAATGCTACTTTGTTTTGGACAGAAAAAGAATTATACCACAACCAAATGTTTCCTATTTGTTTTCAGAACATATGGTTAGGAAAACCCTAGTAACAGGTCTGAGTATTTAAAAAAATTCCTCATGAATCTAATCAGAAGCAAAATGCTAGTAAAATCCTTTGGATTAAGACTAGGCTGTTTTGGGGATAGGAGGTGGGTAGGGAAGGGATGGGATGGTGTTAAAGTTGAAACTGGGAGCTCTGATTTGATCAAATAAATGATCTTCGTGGAACCATGAGTGCAAATGAGATCTTTGAGCAGACAAAGCTTTACTTGGTAATAAGTTAACTGTTGGATAATAACTTCATTTTAATCCAGTCAGGTTGCCTTGTATGGCTCTAATTTAAAATATTCTTTGGTAGGATCATATTATTTGAGTGTGGTTAAGTAAACTGCCATATTTCATCAAATCTAAGATGCCTTCCATTGTAATACACAGCATTAGTGTACGTATCACTAAGAAAAAATGCTGCCAAGTATAGTTTGTCATCATTTGTAAGATGCATCCCAATTTCAGAGATGCTAAAATGTGAAAGAAATGTGCATCATAGAAGATATGAAATATAGTATGTTAAAGTCTATTGTGAATTTTTTAAAACTAGTATTCATAAATAAAATTTTGCCCAGAAACTTTTAAGTATTAAGTAGTTCTTTAAGATAAGAGTACATTTATAATACCATGTGTAAGTAGATATTTGATGACTATTTTTGATGGATATCATGTCTTTTCATAAAAAGAAACATCTTTGAAGGTTATTTACTTTGGGTTATATAGTTTGTTGGGCTATATAGAACATGAACTGTGAGTATAACATTGAAGTGAATATTCATGTTAAAATTTTTTTTTAATGCATTTACATCCTAGATTTAACATTGTTGGGCCATTTAAAAATGTGCATATTGGAGCAGAACATTAAATCTGTTTCCATTTTAGTCACAGAAAAGAAAAGCAGAGTCAGCTACTGAGAGCTCTGGAAAGAAGGATGTCAAGAAGGTGAAATCCTAAAGCCTAGAAATAAAGTTTTAAATGGGAAACTGCTATTTTCTTGTTCCCATCTTCAAATGCTAATTGCCAGTTCCAGTGTATTCATGGTACTCTAAGAAAAATTTCATTGGTTTTGATTTCTTGCATATTTTATATATTTTACAATGCTTTCTACCTGAAATGTGTAGCTTTATATTTTATGCATTCTAGTATTTTTGTGTACTGTATTTTGTGCATTTCATGTCTTCATCAAAATCCTCTCAGTCCTTGTTTTTTTGAAGCTTGTGCTGAGGTTTTAGCTTTTCTATGTTTTATATGCCGCTGCTTTGAAAGAGAACCTAGATTCTATAGCTGTATTATTGTTGTTTCATACTTTAAATTTATATGGCTGTGGAAAATGAATTAAAATGATTTGAGGAGAAAGACTTTTTCACTTCTTTGTTGCTTTCTTTTTTCTATTGAGTCTGGGCTTGTATGTGTTACTGCATACTGTGATTAGCATAATAATTGTTTCTTTGAGGTCATCTAAATATTTTTTTCCTAAAGGAATAAAGGGTGAGAAAAGAAAAATATTAAAAAACCTAATATTTGATACTGTGCTTGCTGTCAGTATGCATTACATTTAAATTATTCTCTAAATATTCAAGTGGGAAAATATAATAAAGAAATGTCTATAAGAAATTTAATTATTTCCTGTTTTTTGTGCAGTAGAAAGCAGTTGTGTTTACTCAATTGTATTGCTCACTACTATGTATTTGGTCAAAAGCTAAAGCTTTGCTTGTTGACTTGTGCATCATCTTCTGTCCCATAGAGCCAGTTCACTGGAGTCTGAGTGTAGCATATAGATTTATTAACAAATAAATTAAAAGTATGAAATAAGTATTATGCATTACGGAAGAAGGGCAGCGGTATTCATTAGGAATACAGTTATGCTCAGGTAAAAATCTCCATGTGTCACAGATTTTACGTATTGGGAGTTGTTAATTTCTTGTTCACACTACATATCCCATGCAGGTCAGAGAGATGTGGGGTGGGAGGGGTTTACTCCACCTAGTCACTCAAGGTTCCAGGCTGACTAATGTTGTGCTATTTTGTAGCTGCACCACTTTTCAGCTGCCACTGTGGTGAATAAGTGAGAGGCTGGAGAATTTCATGTAGACTTTTCAGTGCTTCAGCCCAGAAGTGATGCATGTCATATCCACTTAGTTTTCATCGCCCCCAAACTAGCCACATGATCCTGTGTACCTGCAAGAAGGCTGACACATATAGGTAAACAAACAAACAGTTTTACATTACTGCCTTCATTACCCTGCTTCTTGTCTCCAAACTCCAATCTAGAGCTCTTAAGCCCAAAATCAAATTTTAGAATTTTCCACTCCAGTGAGATGAAAGCTACCATTAGTAACCTGAGCTGGTTGGTGACAGTGATACCTGTGAGTTATGCTATACTCCCACTGAGGTTCTAGACTCTGATCAAATCAGTTTGGCCTTCATTTTCCGAGGGAGGAATAAAGATAGAGGGTGGGAGCAGGTACAGTTTGAAGGTCTTAGAACACTTTGGTGGAAATTTAACAGTCTTTACTTCTTGTTCTTTCTCTGTTAACCCTAAGTGGTTAATAGCTGAATGGTATGTGACTGTCTATCTTAAAGGAGGAAATTTGCAGGTAAGTTCTTTTCATTGGGATCGTTTCCCTGATCCATATCACGGTTTTTATGAACCTGTCTTGGACCAAAGAAATGTGAAATTCACCTCCTCAAGGCTGCCAATGAATGAGTGTGATGTCATCCTTAGAAACTCATGAAATGGTTTTACTCTGGACTTGACTTAAAGATCACACTATATATTTGGTGTAAAATTTACCACCTACTCTATTTCTCATCTTGAAGGATATAAAGCTACATCATTGAACCTAGTCTACCAAGAAGACTGATACAATGAGGACCAGAGGATAACATAGTCCAAATAATATCATGTTGGGGATACAGAATTTCCCAAGTCTGAATATGAGACCTCTCTTATTGTCAAATTTTCACAGAGGCATTAAACTCCCAAAAGTTCCAACAAAGAAATCCCATTTAAAACAAGAAGCCTAGACTGACAGGGTAGTCTCCTTAGATCTGGCTACCATGTTGGGGAGAGAGGCTAGAGGAAGCAGGAGAGAGTAAAAGTACAATGATCCCGCCCACTAGCAAAAACAGTCCAATTAATTGTACTGGAATCCAACCTAATCTGACTACTCATTTGAAAAATGTGCAAGGAGGAAAGTTGAGCAGAAGAACAGGGACACTGAGAGATTTCTTTTTACTCAAAGCCTCTATCTGTTGACTATCATGGGTGAACAGGTTTCCCAACAATCCTAGGGCTTCCAAAGAGGCCCTCATAAAACATCTGTCTTGATTGATTTGGTTATTTGAAACCTTCCAGTTAAGAGAAGCTACTGATGTAGAATCTTTGCAGGTTTACTTTTTGTTAGGTTTTTTTTTTTGAAAAGCCTCTATTCAACTGGTGAAATTACCCACTGTCACAAAAATAAAGTGCTGTTTCCCCCAACTACTGGCAAAGGTCACTATTGTCTACTGTCCCTCTTTTGTGGTGTGGTAGCCAATGCAGTAGTTAAGTTTTCCAGGTTTGTGTCCAGGCCCATGATGAATGCTGATGTCCACATTGCTTTCTCTCCAGGTGTCCTTATCAGCTCCTGAAATCAAGTTGCCACTAATTTCAAACTTCTATGATTATTTCATCCCAATGTCTCCTTCATTTATTCTGATTAAACTACCCTACCCAATAGACAAAGGGTAAGATTTTCCTGTGGTTCAAATATATGTAGCTAATACTATCTGTCATGTCCCCTATCCCTTAGCCTTATTATTTCTATGCATACCAGCTGATTTTTTACTACCAGTATCTCTTTGTCTGAGGCTTCCTCAGAAGGTCTGAAAGGCTTCTCTGACCTCTGCTTGATAGGCTGTAAGAGCTGGGGGTTAACACCTCTGGAAGCGGCTCTCATCGACAAAGAGTTGGGAATTGGTGTGTATGTACCCCAGCTTTCACTCCTTGAGAAAGGTAATTAAGGTACATGATTTATATGGTTCCCCAGAGTTCATATGTTTAAACTTCAGTTACCCACAGAAGTAGCTGTCTGAATAACACCGTCTTTATTGGCTTCTTTCCTTTCACTGTGTCATTTCCCTACTCCCCAGTAGGTGTTTCCAGAGGTTGATTCTTAAACTATTTACATTAGAATTTTTGTCTCGAGCTCTGTTTCTGGGGAAATCCAAATTAAGACTCACCTTGTATGAATAACTCCTTGTAGCCCTTAGTAAATTCTTAAGATGATGTAGGGTGTTTGAGAAATAGCATATCATTAATCTGTTGTTAGAAGATCTACCTCTCTCTGAAGAGTAAGTGGTGTGCTTATTTCGCACCGTACAAAGTACTGGGTTCTGGTTTATCTCCATTAACAAAATTTTCTCATACCACCGATAACTTATGGGTATTAGAAATTCTCAGGCAGTGTTTACGAGGTTCCCAAGTGTTTGGTAAGGCCAAACACTTGTGTTCTCAGTGCTAACTGTTGCACTTTACCTGTTCTAGTGGTTCATTTAGAGAGCTGAACCAGGCATTGGCCTTTCTCACTGTATTGTGGTACCACAACCATTATGGGATCCTGGTGATATTGGACTTCTAACATCTGTTAGTGTAGTGACCTGATCATTTGTGCTTTTCCTGATAATATGTCCTTTCCCTGATAGATAGCTTTCCTGCTGGGAAAACTTTCATTTAGGTCACTGTAGTCACATGCAAGCTATATTTTTTTCATTTGTTTTCAGGCCTTCTTCTGTATTGCCTTCAAAGACCTGCTTAATTTGTGATCTTCCTGTGATAATAGATGTTAGAATTAATCAATATGTTTTGTTCTACCAAATTATATGGGCAGTTTCTGATGACTTCTATGTGAGATTGATGGTAAGGACTATTCAAAGACAACTGTTTACCTTCAATCATGAGTACAGTTTTGAATTAAAATATCTCCTTCAGTGGTAGAGACCAAAACCTTTTTTGCTTTATATCCAAGACAAAAGGTCTTTGCATGAGGCCTCACCTTTGCTAGGATATTTAGTATGTGACCATTGTCATCAGTGGTATTGGTACCTTATTTATTCATCTCCTAAAATCAACTGTAAATTTCCAGATGCCATTTGTTTTTGTACTGATTATTAGTTTTTTATTGGCAATTAGCATTGCCAGAATATGACAATTTGCTCATCATGTGTCAAGATTGCTATGACATTCCATTTGCTGTTTCTTAGTATGAATAGCTATGTTGTTTGCAGTTGGGTAGATGGCCCCCTTTATTGCAGTTAGTGTATATTTGTGGGTATATCTGTTTCTCCTTTCACATGTGTCTATCCGTGTTTCAGAGATCACAAGCCTTCTTTTCCCCCATTATTTCCTAATTTTTTCCTTGTTTGACTCACCCTTTTAAAACTGAAACTATCTTCTAGACAAGAGTTTTTAGTTCATTTAAAACATCCTATAGTCAAAAAAAGTTCAAAAGATATCCTGTAGTCGATGCCTGCTGATCGAGGGCTTTTAAGTGTGTCTAGGGCAACCAATTCTCAAAGCCAAGATATGCTGGGTATAGCCATTATTTAAAACGCCTTTTCTTATTTGTTTTTTTCTTTCATTAAATTTTCCTTTTTACCTCAGTCCAGGAGTAAGCCACTCTCTCCATGTAGTAAAAGCCTTAATCTATTTTTTATTAGTGAAACCTACCTCCCTTCAATGATTGCACTCACACTCAGGTCTTTGAAATCCACAAACATAATTAGATGCTTGCCCAAGATTCCTGGTCAGGAAAGCAATCAGGAGCATGTTATTTCCTAATCGAGCTTACAAATCATGAAAGGTTATTTTTTAGTCTAGCTTCTGCCCACAAATGTGTAGGTTAGGGTTTATGCAGTATCCAAAACAACATCAACTTGAGGACGTGTTGGGGAATGGATTTAAAAAACTTGAGTAGGCTCATGCCATCCCAGAATTTTATCTATCATTTTCTCCTTATTTCTGAATGAAAGTTAAAACAAGACTAAGAGGAACAGAATCTGGGCCTTCTATCTAGTTGGCTGTACAGGTATTTAGATTTAATGATCCAACAGGCCAAAAATGTCACACTAGAATTCTGCTTATTCCAGGGAGACGTAACTCATATGGAACCTTGGTGCTTCGGCTGACTGAAGTCACAGACAAGACTATCTTTGCTCCTAAAGTGACTATTTCCTCTAAGACCAATAAATATCACATGGGAGATTTTTATCCTAGGCCTGCAGCACAACTGCTTCAAGTTTGAGGATTGAGCCTCCATATCTCTTATAGGAACATTATTTCCCAAATGTTAGTTCCAGGGGCATATGAATGCTCTTACCTTCTGAGACCATGTCAGTGTTAGGAATGGTTGTGACATCCAGTTGCTGTTAAGGGCTGAATCATGGTAGTAATCAGCCTGGACTCAGGAGTATTTATAAATCCTGCTTTAACCCTACAACTCTTATGTATTCCTCAGGGATAGATGTGCCTAAAGAGTGGCAAAGGAACATTCTATTAAGTGGGACAATGGCCCCCAACCTGGGTTTAGCTCTCCACTGAGCTGGGCTTAACCACAAGGAGACTTGGGTAGAAACAGCCTGAATCTGACAACCAAACAGGATGAATGGCTTAGCATTTCTTTTAGGCCAAAATCAAATCTCAGAATTTTCCATTCCAGTGAGAGAAAAGTCATAGATATCAGCTCCATAATGAGGCTTTCTACCTATATGGGATTGTTTGTATTCCCAAGGCCCCACCCAGTACATACTGTTCAACAGTGCCCAGGAATCCGACTCAACAATTCATCACTCCCACACCACTTGGGTAGGAGCTGGGGAACAAACCAGAGAGGAGCTTTGCATCCCTTTCTTTGGAAAGCAATATGGACAATATGCTTAGAAAGCTCAGATGCTGTAGCCTGGTCAGTTCCTATGGCCCATGGTTGATTACATGTTCACATGTGGCTGGAACACTGAATAATACAAAAGGTGTCATAAGAGCTACCATCACAGAATACAAATTTGATAACTTCTGATGAGAATCACATAATATATGAGGTCTCATTATCTACCATTTTTTCGTGATTATTGGTGAGACATCAGTGAATTTGAGTCCTTGAGAACAATGGTTTAGTATAAAGCAGTGTCAAAGTATTTTGAGTCTTCTGAGAAATGTAAACTAGCTGGTCATGATACCGTGAAAAAAGATACATTTATAAGCTATTATGAAATGTACATCTGCTTAAATTTGAGTATGGAAGGAACTTTTTTAAGATCAACTTTTATTTTGTAGGTTTTTTGGTACTGGGGAGTGAACCTAGGGGTGCTGTACCACTGGTCTATATCCCCAGGTCTTTTAATTTTTTTTTGAGTCAGGGTCTCACTAAGGTTCTGAGGCCGACCTTGACCTTGTGATCCTCCTGCCTCAGCCTCCCAAATCACTGGGGTTACTGGCATGTGCCACCACACCCGGATTATTATGTAGTTTTTTAAGCAATATAAACTGTGAATAATTTGCATGCCATAATTTTCCTTGTGTGGAGATGTTCCACAGTGCTAGGCACATGCTATGGCTTCCTACACTGCCAAAACCTCATGGAACTGGAACTAGTGATTATATCTCAGGATGTAGGAATTTGGATATTACTATGCTAAAGGAATACATTCAGAGTTGTATTCAGAATTGTCAGCTTTGGTCTTTGAAAAAACTATATTTGCTTCAGCTTTATTTAGTTAGGCTCTGTATCAGCATTTGTTGCATACAACACTATCCTCAAACTTAATGACTTAAAACAACCATTTAACTTGTAATTCTGTGGGTTGGCAAGTTTGGTTGGACTCAGTATCTCATGGGTTCAACTGCTTTCAAGGTGTCAAATTCCTATTTGTGCATTTAAAGACTTCCTTGTAAGTTAAAATAGGGCTATTAAATTAAATTCCTAGTAAAGTTGAATTATTATTACCCAAATAGTCTATAATATGAGTGAAGGAAAGAGTAAAATGCAGAACAAAAATGTCCTGGAGGTCAAAGGGACAGGGTCAGAAACAGGCAGTAAAATCAAAACATAATGTATGTTGTCTGGAAATGCCCTGAGGTCCAACATTTACTGAGGTCCATGGATGTTCCTGCTATGCTGATCGTGTAGCTAAACCAGAACTCAGACAAGCCCTTTTGAGGCAGGAGAATTCCCTCTTTGCTGCTTAAGCAGTTTGCTTTAGGAAAACAATTTCATACTACTTTTACTGCCACCAAAGTTTTTAAGGTTCATGATCCCTTGGTTACCACTGCCATTGTTGGTGCTGAACTGTACAGTGTCACATATTATGACTAAATGTGTCACGGGCAAAATGCCTCTAATTCCCACCTCACTGATCCCTGAGTTAGATCCTCCCGTAGGCTACCATTAGGCAAATGTGCTTGAGCAAAAACAATTTCAAGTGCTTGAAATTCAAGCACTTGAGCACTTTGGAAAAATCAATTAATTTGTTCAAGACACCAGAAAACCTGGGTTGCTGGTGGATTTGCCACCAATCCAGATCCAGTCCTTCAGTTTCTGTTTGACTATGTGACTCCACGCAAGGGCTGTCCTACTGGTGCCATCTCTTGTAAGAGTGATTTGATCTCAGAAACTTTGTTACATTTTCTGCCATTGGGCTTTTGTCAGAGTTGCCTCTGTCCTTCCTGATGAATGTTGTTAATTTTATGTATAAATTTAAATATAACTATAATCTATTAATTTGTGTATTCATTCATTCACTCATTCATCTGTTCATCATTTTCAGTTGGACCTCAGTTTAAACTCCTGGGAGAAGGGGCTGTGGTCATGATCCCTTTTCTGATAGAATGCACTTTAAGCTTTGTAGCTACAGGGACTGTCTGTTTCTTTGTTTTTCTCTCTCATTGTTGCTGTTACCTTGACACTCATCCTCATTTACTCTTAAACTAAAAAGCCCTTTCTGCACACATTCTAGTAGACTTAATCTCACTACCCAGATAAGAAGAGGTGAGTATCAGAAGGACACCAGACAACAGGAATGTAGGCAGTTACTTTTCATTTCTTTCCAAGCTGCATGATGTGTCTCTCAATATCTCTGTCACTATAATCCTCTCAGTAACTCTGTTTCTGTGTAGATGGGTCTTTTGCCTTAATGACATCTGCCAATTTTATTTCTTGGAACTCCATGTTCTGAAATGCATTCTACTTTTTATTGTCATCCTTCATACATCAGGGCATACATTTTTGGTAAAATCTTTCATTTCTAACTGCTGCAGTCTTCACATTTTGAGCAGGAGAATCATGGAGGTAAAGATCATCTTCCACATAAGCTCACATTGTAGGTAAGCAACTCTACTGATTAAGCTACACCTGGATCATGGGCACACCCTATACCTAGAGGGTGAAGTCATGTATAAAACTTGGTAGCATGAGGAGCAAGTTTCAGTCAGGCAGTGGATTAACTGGCTATGACCAATACCTCTTTATAGTCTGTTTCTTGTCCATTAGTACAGTAACCTTTCTTCTGTATGTAATGCCTGCCTCTGCCTAAAACAATGTACCTATTATACATTAACCACAAACACATGCCCTCCCCACTTCCAGGAGACAACCCAGTTTCGTCTAGAATCAATATGAAATGAACACGTTTAAAACTGCCTGTCAGACTCAGTATCTATAACCTTTAGGGGGAATCTTAAAATCTTCAATTCCTCGGCCTGCCTGTGGTTGTTGGTCAGAGTAAACATTGCATCCTGCTGCTGCCTGGGGATGATGAATTATCTGCTAGAATCAGTAGGCATACATCTATTGCAGAGAAATGAGTTCCTTCGTCAGCACTTCTGAGCAACTAGAGAATCTGTTTCTGAGAGGATTATGCCTGAGATGCTTCGAGGGCAGCAGCAGTCTGTTTCCAGGTAATGCTGGCTCTCTGGGAAAAACCAAGTTGCAGGGTTGGTTCTAAAACTTGAACTTTGATTTCACCTGGAAGGCTTGTTAAAACACAACTGCTGAACTCCACCCCCAGAATTTCTGATTCATTAGGAATTTGCATTTCTAACAAGTTTCCAGGTGCTGTTGATGCCGCTGGTCTAGGAATCACACTTTGAAACTGCTGTTCTAGGGTGCCAGCTTGAATTGGGTCTTGTGTGGTCAAGCAGAAGTGGGGTTTTATTGTATTGTTGGTAGTTTCAAACCAAGACCATTTCTCTAGATTATTTGCCAGTTGTATTCCTGGGAATACATACAACTCAATTCATAAGCCCGAAACAGAGATCTTCCTGTTGTCTGTCTGTCCTGGCACCTGGATTGCCATCCTTCTTTATGTGCTGATTGTGATGTCCACATTATCTTTTGTAATTAACCGCTCCACTTGTATTCAACCCCAGCTCCTCTCATCCTCTGTGTATGTAGTGATACCTTTTTAAACACTTCTATTCTCATTTCTTGCCAGGAAAGGACTAACTGCCACTTGGCATCAGTCTCTTCATGTTTTCTAACCCAAATTCCCAAGACTGGGAGGCGGTCTGATCAACTGGCCAGGTTATCTTTTTGTGCCAAGGACTGAGAGCTAGCCTATTAATTTTCAGCCCTTGGGTTGTGAGTCCATCTTGAGTTCTGTTGGCTCTGGTCAGTTGAAGGACAGACTAATATGGTATATAACATGACTGCCTAGGATAGTGAATAGGGTAGTGGGACAGAGGGCCTGGGGTTTGGCAGGTGGTGATGACATTCTGAATAATGTGTATTGATAGAATGGCAGGTTTGCTTTTTTAGACATGCCCCACCATATTGGTTATTTTTAATACTACTAGTAATATTTAATATAATATTAAATATATCTGTTAAAATATTTGGTAATTAATGAGCTGGACTAGTTATTTAAATACTAAATACTTAGTGATTAGTACATAGCTTTCTCTGTGCCTCTTGACCACCTTCCCTTACCCCATCTAACCTGTTCCATTCCAAGACTCCTTAGATCTTCTAAATACTGCAACTAAAGGTTAATTTGGAGCATAACAGAGGGCTCCAGGCTTCTACTCCAGGCCTAAGGTTAGCCTCTATTTTGATTTGCTGATATCTGTGCCATACTGATAAATATTTGAAAGTCACTCCCATGATTTGGATGGAAGGGATCCAAAACTTATGAAAGGCACATGTTCAATCTGTTCTATGTGTACTTGCATCTGTGTAGTTGCAGATAATGTATTTCTTTGTTCTAAAACAATGTGAATGTGTCTTTTTATAATTTTTTTTTGCATTTTAAGCAAACTATTTCTGTAAAAAAAAGGAGAATTTGTGTCTTTTTTTTTTTTAACGGAGAAGCTAAACTTTTATTTTGTTCAAGAGAAAGCACCTCAGCATAACACCACCCTTCTCGTCGCAGAAGGCACAGTCACATCAGCAGGCTAGAAAAGCCATCCCATTTCTGTGGTAGGCACTTGTGAATGGGGAAAGGGGGCCAATCTTGTGTCCATAGCGTCAAACGGCCTCTCTGATGTGGCAGGGCTGGATGGCATCGCTGTGAGCCTCAACACCACAGGCCGCAGTGCTTTTTTCTTTTCCTTTGCTTGGTTTTAGTGGAGTCCTGTGCAGCGCTCCCACTTACTAGGGATCCTGATGTAGTTCTCCCTGAGTGCTGGGATCCAGATGATGGAACTGTTGGTGTAGGAGGTGGCGTGTTCTCAGGGGAGTCTGGGCAGGACTTCACGCAAGACCCCTCAGTAGAGTTGTGATACTGAATGAAAGTTGCAGAAATGGCATGGCTGAAGGGGTCCCCTGCCTTGGTTACCATGTCCTGTCTCACAGGAAGAGCCAAATCCACTAACTGTGCCACTGTTTCATATGCTAAATATGCTAAAATTTCCATAGCGACAACATTGGGTTTTATCTCCATGCTACCGCAGTCCAACCAGTCTCGAAATTTGGAAGCTTTTTTTGAGAAGCTTAATTGTCGACTTTCACAGAATTCTGCATATTGAGCTGAATCCATACTTTGAGTCTGTCTTTCTGCCCTCTCCATTCTTTCTTGTTTAACTTCATCAATTTCATCATCTTCAAATATTGCCAAAAGTTCTCCTGTCTGGTCAATAGAGTTGAGAAAGTCCTGAGCAATTTTCTGTCTTTTGTTTGTATTACTGTTACCACTTAGTTTGTCTTCTAGAAGATCATCTTCATCTATGCCTTTGACGATCTTTGATTTGTAGTCTAAGATAAACATGTATTTTAGCAGTCTTCTAAGCTTTTTCTTATCTTTGCGCATCAAAAACAGAAGATCTTCAGGAGAGATTACTCTTGCTCCCCACAGCTGCTGCAACAGATTAATTAATTGAGTGTGTACCACATCTTCTACCAAAACTGCTGTTTCATAAAGAGGTCTCCTAGCATCACCTAAAGAAAACCATGCACATGGACACAGCAAAAAAGCTGGAGTATCCATCCTCATTTCAGATAAGGTGGACTTCAAACCAAAAATCATACTCTGCAATTCTGCTGCAAAACTTATAGCCTTCCCTGTACTTCTTGCACTACTTGAAGTGGCAGCAGACATTGGGCTAGCTGCAGTATTATTCATCTCTGCTTTAAGGACACTTGTAGGCACGGCTGCATGTCCCACGTGGAGAATGTAGGGGTAGAGATGGCGCGGTTTCTGTCGCCGAGGCCCGGGATACGACTGGAAAGGGGCAGAGTGGGGGACAGAGAATGTAGAAAGGGAAAAGGTGACTCGGCTGTGTGGTGGGAACGAGGTGGGGGGGGGGTGGCAAGATGGCTGAGAATTTGTGTCTTTAAAAAAGAATTTTTAAAGTGATAATCTTTCTTTAGGTTCACTATCTTCTGCCATGAAAATAAATTTTGGTCACAAATCAGAATGATTAGATTGCCTATAGGTTAGTACTGTGTTCTGGTAAAACTGACCTAAAGAAAAAAAATCCCCTTTGCTTTATAGAGAAGAACTGATTTCATAGTAGAAACAAATTTATTAGAATCCCCTACAGGGCTATAATAGAAAACAACCTCAAGGCAAACCAAACCTTTTGAATGTTCTCATTCCTGTTAGGAATTCGGCGTGATGTATACTGTCTGACCAAAATGCTATGCAGTGGCTGATCCAAGCATTGAGTAAATCAGGGTCCCTAAATGAACATATGATGATTCATAGAACACATGATGTCTTGAAACAAGCTAGAGTTCATCAAACAATAGAAAAATGTACAGGATGCAAAGTATTGCCCTGGATTTTCAAAGAACAAAATTACATTGGGTATATTCTTCAGCAGTTGAAGTGTATTTGCTGAAAGGAACTGCATTATGTAGTTCAGATTTAAAGAATACAGGCTTTAGGAAATGCAGAGGGAGCCAGGAGCTTTATTCAAATATTGTCTCCTGTTGCTAACCCTTTCAATGTATAAAATAATAAAAATGTACCCCTCATTTATTAAAATATGAAGCATGACTATAAAGCAATATGACTACTTGTGTGTGACTTGTGGTGTGAGGATCATTACTTAAGAGTCAAACTCTGATTATTCTTATTTTGGGAGGTAAAATAGTCTAAAGAATAGATATTGTATTAGATGTCAAGAAATTTATACCAAGTTTCCACACCTCTCCTAGGATTTAGAGACAAGGTAGAGGCATCATGGTATAGTGGAAAGAGTTTAGCTTATGGCAACCATATTCATCTGGGGTCTAGTCCAAGCCTCTCCACTTAATTAGCTGTATGAGTTTGGCACATTATTCTCTGAGCATTCATTTACCCATCTATAATGTGGGGATGACATAGGGCAAATGTGCAAGCGATACGTACAGCATGGGTGGAACAGTTGTTTACAGCTGAGCTTTGTTCTGACTGGGCCAGTGTGCATTCTGGTTGGTGGGTGCCCATGTTTACTGGTTGTTAAATGTTTTGACAATCACTCCTAATACGACTTAATGGGTAGCATTATTGGAAGCATAAAATAAGTAATATATGTGAGGTTCCTGTCATGTAGATGATGCTCACTAAATAGAACTTTTATTCTTCCCTTTTTCCTGTAAAACTTAAAAAATGTTTTTTTCATCCTGTGATGTAAAGAGGTTAAGGAAACTGTATCTTATATTTCTTCATCCACTAAGTAAGACATTAAGTTCTTAAACTGTGCCAGATATTTGGGAATGCTGGAGCTAAAAGGTTGAAAACTGAACAACCCCTACCCTTGATGAGTTCACAGTCTCAGAGGAGCAATAGACTGATTTCAATCCAAACAACTGAGTCAGTATGAACCTAAAAGGTGTCTTTGTGTAAATTTAGTAAAGAGATTCCCCCTAGGTAGGTATAGCCTAGGTTGGCGGCTGAACTCGGACTGGATTTTAGCTTTCACTTGATCCCTCATCTGGGTGCCCTTGTGTAGTGCACAACATACATAGTTGCACATGGTGAACCAGAGAGCTGTTATAATTGAGGTATTTGCCAAGTGCTATATACTTGTTGTGGTAGAAGAGACTTTTTTGCAGAATAGATAGCATTTAGCCAAATATAAGTGAAGGAGAAAGCACTAGGGTTTGTGCAAAGATATATGAAAGGACTGGGAGATTAAAGGAGTAGTTGGTGCTCCTACCAGTTTATATATTTGGACTCTGTTTTACAGAGAGGGATGATAATATAATGAAATGTTAAAACTATTTTGTAACTTAATGTTTCTTCTTTTTTCTTAGACGAAATAGCATGTTTCCTTTTTTAATAAAAATTTCATTTGTATTAAAAATATTTTGAATTCATAAGGACACACTGCCTCCTAAAGTTAATTATTTGAGGTCATCTGGTGGTTTTCCAACAGGTCTTGAGTCTAGACAAAGATCTAGAAAAAAAATCACAGAACATTTTACCACTGAATTATGGATCTGTGTTATCTTCATAGAACTTTTTTTTTTTTTTTGGGTGCTGGGGATCGAACCCAGGGCCTTGTGCTTACAAGGCCAGCACTCTACCGACTGAGCTATCTCCCCAGCCCTGATCTTCATAGAACTTGAATCATAGAGTTTTAGAACTTTGAGATCTTTGGAGACCTTTGATTCTAATCCCATTTCAAAATGACTTGATTGTTTTTCTAAAAATGGTACAGGTTTATTTAAAACATTCTAGCAATTCATAGTAAAAAGTTGAGAGCTAAAACCACACCAAATCCCATGACCTTGATGTGGCAATCATTCATGTGAGTTAACAGCATTCCAAAATTCTCACTGCACACATATAGATAGGTGATAAATGAAAGGAACCCAATTTTTGATAAAACTGGGTTCCTACTATATGTATTTTTAATAAAAATTACTCTATTTTTACTAGGATTTAACAAAATACATTAAATTATGCCCTATGGAAAGAACTGGAAAAAACATTTATTCCCCACAAGGGATATCAGGTTTTAACAGATTCTTCCAAGGTTCAGGAAAAACATTGATGGAAAAATACTAAGAGTTTGGTGTTACTATTTCTTCCATTTTTCCAATTTTAAATCACATTGATTGGCTTCCTGCTTTGAAAGATGAGGAAATCACATATTTTTCTCTTCTCTTCCAGTATTTCTGTTTTACATAATAACTTATTACATTGTCAAAGTCTATAACACTTACTTCATATTCTAGCAGTCAGTTAAAAATTGTGTTTGCCAGTTAATAGAGACATGACTATAGTGACTGAAACACATATTTAGTCTCACCTAAAGGAAGATTGGAGGCAGGAGTCAGTCATGGTCAGGGATCCATGAACTCATTGGTGATCTAGCTTCCTCTGGTTTCCTGATTTGATGTGTTTAGTGTGTGACTTTCATTTTCAAAGTTATAAGGTGGCTGCTGGAGTTCTGCTTATGTTTACATTTTAGGCAACAAAGAGGAAGAGGGAGGAGGAGAAGGTCAAAAAGTCTTCAAGTAGTTCCAAATACCTTTTGTATTTCATTGCCTGCCCCATCCACAGGAGAGACTGAGGAATAGTTTTTCCACTGAGCACATTGCCTAAGGTGGGTAGTTCCTGCAACCTCAAATTCCATAGTTCTTTGTTTTTGTTTTATAGTTACATGGATTTAATGTCAAGAACACCAGTTCATTTTACCAAAGACTCTCTATTTATAAAATTTTAATTTTGCTTATCTCTTGCCTGGATGGATTTCAACTTGAAGCAGTTCTTTCTAGAAGGTTCATGGACCTGTATTACTTGGATTTTTTGGTTCCATGGTTTCTTTCTTAACCCCAAGGCATTATCTGCCTTATTCACTTTCTTAGGTTGCTCCATTTTTTTTTGTATTTTTAAGTGTAGATGGATACAATATCTTTATTTTATTTATTTGTATGTGGTGCTAAGTATCGAACCCAGTGCCTCACATGTGCTTGGCAAGTGCTCTACCACTGAGCCACAACCCCAGACCAGGTTGTTCTATTTTTAAAAAGGATGGTGTAAAATATCTTGGTTTCTGTTTTCTATGGATAGCTCCCTACTGGAATCCTCCATCACCTTCTCCAATCTGGCCAGATTGCTCTCCATTCCCAATGGAGAGTAGTCATCCTATGACTTCAGTTGCTGCATTCTTCAGGTAGACCACTGGTTCTTGGTTCTCAATGTCTTCTTTTTTGGCTTACTATTCTTTCTGTCTAGTATAGATTCTCAAATAACTTCTTAAGAAATAATGCATGAGATAAAATTTCTGACTTTTAATAGTCTGGAAATGGTTTGATTCTATCCTCATTTGAATGATAGGTTTGTAGGTATCGAATTCTCATTTAATAGTATGTTTCTTTCAAAACTCAAAGCATGGTTCAGTTGTCCTTGAATTCCTAATGAGAAATATGATGCCAGTCTGATTCTTGTATTTTTATAGTTCACCAGTTTGTTCTTTTTGGAAACATTTAACACCTTCTCTTTATTTTTGGTGTTCTAGAATTCACAGTAATGTGACTTATGGGATGTGTTTGATTCATTGCTCTGGGTGCTGAAGGGGCCCCTTTGGTATAGAAATTCTATTACTCATGAAGTTTTATAAAATTATCTTGTGTAGTTTATTCTGAAATCTTACCCCTCTGTATTTCTTTTCTGTTTTCTGAAGCTGCTACTAATCAGATTTGGAATTTGTGAATTGATCATCTGTCTCTTATCTTTTTGCTCAGATTTACCATTGATTTGTCTCTTTTTTCTATTTTATGGGAAATTTCCTCAACTTTATGCTCAAATTTGTCACAAAATTTATTTTAGATATCACTTTTTAAATTACACAAACTTTTGTTTTCTGTTGGTCTTTTTCTATAGCATTTTGTCCATATTTTAGGGAGGCACTATCTTGAATATCTGATGACACTATCTAAAATTGTTTGTTCTTATTGCTGTTAAGTTCTTTTTTTTCCCTGAATTATTACTTGGAAGATATATATTTTTTTAGAGCCAGGGATTGAATTTAGGGGCACCTAACCAGTGAGTGACATCCCCAGCCCTTCTTATGTTTTATTTAGAGACAAGATCTTGCTAAGTTACTTAGGACCTTGATGAGTTACTGAGGCTGGGGCTTTGAACTTGTGATCCTTCTGCCTTAGCCTCCCGAGCCTCTGGGATTATAGGCATGGACCACAGCGCCTGAATCTTGGAGTCTTTTTTTTTTTCTGTTCATTTTTGAACTCTTTTCTATTGCAAAATTTTTTTCAAATGCTTGATGATCCCTGGGTGCCTTCATATGAAAGAATAATGTAGTAAAATATAAACATCCACTTGGGAATGCGGTGTGTGTGTTAAACTTGTCAACTGATATGTCTCACTTTAGGTTGATCTAGTAGAGGCCCAAAGATCAGAAAGCAGAGACCTTTGTTCTAGTACTGTTTTTTATTGGTTATTTTTAGTTACATATGACAGTAGATTCCATTTTTATATAATTATACAAGCATGGAATACTGTTTAAGTTCTCCAGTGAAAAAGCCCCCTTTTGCTTGTCTGGGATACGAGTCTGGTGCATGAGGAATTGAAGTTGGGGAGAGTCAACTGTTCCATGTTTAGACTATAAATTAATCCTTGCATTGTCAGTTTCACACCTCACCCCTGCCCTTTGTCGTCTCTGGTGCTTTTGAACTTCAGGTTTCCTGAGAAACAGAAAACTATACTCTCTAGTTCCCCCTGCATGACTGTATGACTAGTTCTGGCCAATAAAATTGTGAGCAAAAGTGATGTGGGCCACCTCTTGGTTGAGGCAGAGAAAATTCTCTGTAATCTATATTCTCTCTCTACTCGCCTTCCCTTCTTCCCTCTCTTCTCACCAACCTCCTGGTCCCTTTTCCCACCAGGAATGCACACCTCTTCCCTGTTCCCAATACCAGCCTCCCTTTCTGGTAGCCACTCTTCCCTGCTGCCCAGGGTCTGCAGTCCCTACCTACAGGTTGGAGGCTCTGCTGCTGATAACTGCCAACATGGAGCAGTGGAATATTAGTCCAGTGTAGTCTTGGTCTTGGAGTTGGTGATTTACTGAGTCACCTTGCCTCTGGACACCTGCTTAAGTTAGGATGGCCAAGCTCTCTGGGAGGTGAGTAGGGCGTGCTAAGGTCTGAGTGTGGCTAGGGCTGAAAATCAAACTGTGGTGGCTGCCTCCTCATCTTCCCTCCTACAAGACCATCAAGTTATTTCCCCACTAGGTAGAGTGACAAACCATGATGACTTTCTGGAGATGGAGAGGATAACTCAGGACTTGGGACTTTCAGGGCCTAAACAACTATGTCCTAGGTGAACCAGGATAGATGTTAAATAGCCACTTTACCCTTTGGACGGTAGCTCTTCACTTGTTTGAGGTTTGCTCACTGCCTGGAATGACCTGTCCCAGGCAAACAGGTCAAGACAGGGCAGGAGTTTCTTTCTATTTACATTGTTTCATGTAATATCTTTAATTTTGCCTGGTGGATGTAAGTTTTTTTTTTTACTATCTGATGCTTTACAGAAAGTTTGTTGACTTATGATCTATTTGATTATTTTTATGCTGATATCATATTTATGACTTAATAGTTTATAATAAATTGGTTCCCGATAGTGTCAGTCTCCCCTCATCTTCAAAAAATTCTTGATCATTCTTGACCTGTTACTTTTCTATATCCCTTTCGGAATTAGCTTGTCAAGTTAAATGAAAACATACAGTTTGGATTTGGTTGAAATAGAATTGAATAATTTCTCCTTTATGATTATACACATGGTTAGGTTTACTCCCAGGTTTTGTTGCTATTGTGAATGATATTTAAAATATATATTTTATAATTCATTATTGTTGGTACATTGGATTTTCTATATTGATTTGACATACAGCAGCATTTCTGAAACGTCTTAGTAGTGCCAATAGTTTGTTATGAATATGGCTCTTTTGGTTTACAGTATCCTTTCATATTTTTCTTATTCTGCCAAGTACCTCCAGTCTATACTGAATAGAAATAGTGCTGAAAATCTTTGATTTGTTTTCTGATTCTAAATGATATGATTTTAATGTTTCATCATTAAATATAATAATTGTTTAAGGGTTGTAGTCTCAGGGTTTTAGTAGCTACCTTTTATTAACTTAAGCAATTCCTTTTCATTCTGAGTTTGTTAAGAGGTGTATTTTTTTCCTTTTAATTTTATGAATGGGTGTTGCATTTTTTTTGAGTTTTTTTTTTATTGTAAACAAATGGGATACATTTTGATTCTCTGTACATGGAGTAAAGGCATACCATTCGTGTAATCATAAATTTACACAGGGAAATGTTGCTTGATTCATTCTGCCATTTTTCCCCCTTCCCCCCACCCCGCCCACCCCTCTTTTCCCTCTATACAATCCTTCCTTCCTCCATTCTTGCCCCCCTCCCTAACCCTAACCCCAAACCTAACCCTAACCCTAATGCTAACCCCTCCCAACCCCCATTATATGTCATCATCCGCTTATCAGCGAGATCATTTGTCCTTTGGTTTTTTGAGATTGGCTTATCTCACTTAGCATGATATTCTCCAATTTCATCCATTTGCCTGCAAATGCCATAATTTTATCATTCTTTATGGCTGAGTAATATTCATACATATATATCACATGGTTTCTTTATCCATTCATCAATTGAAGGGCATCTAGGTTGGTTCCACAATCTGGCTATGGTGAATTGAGCAGCAATGATGGGTGTTGCATTTTGACAAATGCTTTGTGCATACCTACTTGATATTCAATGTATTTTTTTACCCTGGACAATTAATTTTGTGAATTACATGGATTTTCTAATGCTTAAGTTTGTACTTCTGGGATGAGTACCACTTGCTCATAATGTTTAAAATATCAAAATACATTGGTAAGTTTAGTTGCAATAACCTCCCCATATATATAGATATTTTGGGGAGGCACTGGGGTTTGAACCCAGGAATACTTTGCCACTGAGATGTATACCCAATTCTTTATTTTTTATTTTGAGACAAGTCTTGCTCAGTTGTTGAGGCTGGCCTCAGACCTGTGATCCTCCTACCTCAGGCTCCCAAGTTGCTGGGATT
The DNA here is from genome assembly GCF_902686445.1 of Sciurus carolinensis. Taxonomy (NCBI): domain Eukaryota; kingdom Metazoa; phylum Chordata; class Mammalia; order Rodentia; family Sciuridae; genus Sciurus; species Sciurus carolinensis. Next base: position 108,528,735 of record NC_062232.1, on the reverse strand, counting down.
ACAGGTGTGCACTACCATGCCTGGAAATTTGCTTATATTTGATTTAGTATTTTATAGCAGTGATCACAAGTTAGATTTTCCTGTTTTTGTCTTCTTTTTTTAGTATCAAGGTATATAAGATTTACCAAACGAGTTAGAGAAATTAACATTTCTTTTTTTTGGAGCATTTTATATAAAATTTGGATTAAACATTTGTGAAAATTGTGTTAAACTTGCTTTCAAAACAACATGGGCCTTCGACAATTAAGTGTAATCCATTTTCATTTATTATGATTATTGATATATTTGGACATTTTTGTTTTCTGTTTTATTTCTTAATTACAGATTTATTGAGATATAATTCACATACTATACAAATCTTTAAGACTCTGTCTTAAAATTCAGTGGCTTTTGTTATATTCACAGTGGTACAACCATCACCACAATCTAATTTTAGAACATGATTGTCATCCCATAAAGAAACCCCATACACATCAATAGTCACTTTGAATTTCCCCATTCTCCCACTTTCTGGCAACCACTTATCTACTGTCTGTCTCTCTGAATTTTTCTATTCTGAACATGCCATATAAATGGAACCATAAAATGTGTGGCCTTTCGCACTTGGTTTCCTTCACTTATCAAATGTTTTCAAGTTCTACCCATGGTATAGCATGTAGCAGTACTTTGTGACTTTTTATGGCTAAATGATATCAAGCAGTATGCATGTGCTACAGTTTGTTTATCCATTCATCAATTGATGGACATTTGGTATTTTTTCTACTTTTTGGCTGTTACGAATAATGCCACTATGAACATTCATATAGAAGGTTTTGTGTGGACATGTTTTCAGTTGTATTAGGTATATGCCTGGGAGAAGAATTGCTGGGTCATATATATAGTAACTCTTTTTTTTTTTGAGGAACAGTAATGATTCTTCTTATAAAGTTGTTTAAATTTTTCATTTCTACTTTCTGCTCATTTGGAAGTCATGAATTTCATTTCTTCTAGTTTCTTTAAAATCTTAAATCAATATATGATTCCTTCAATACTTATAGAAAAATGTGACTTAACAAAATTTAATATTAATCAATATAGCTATTTTCCTGAATAATGCAAGGACACTAGAACACAAATCATCATCATCATCATCTTTTTCATGTTATTTTCTATTATTAAAACATTTCCAACTATTATTATTTATTTTTATACTAATGCATTTTAAATTTGCAAACATGGTTTTCATTATGTAGGCTCACTATTGTTTCTTGTGTCCTACATTTTCCTTTTGAAATTATTTTTTTCTTTCTGAACTACATATTTTCATTGTCTTTCAGCAAGGGGCTGTGAGTGGAAAAATGATATTCATCTTGTTTATTTGAAAATGCCTTTTGTTTACTTTTACTTCTTAATGATTGTTTAGCCAGGCATAGACTTCAGGATAGCAGATATTTGTCCTCATCACTTTGAAGCTATCATTCCATTTTATTTGAATCTCCATTGTCAATTTAATTGTCATTTCTTTGTAGGATTGTTTTGTTTTATCTTTGGTATTCTGCATAATGAGTTGCCAAAAAGCCAGTGATTGGCACTTAGGATAGAAGAGTTCATTACTCTGAAGCTAAATATAAAAATGCTTCCTGAATATTCAGCCTGTGAAAAAACATTCTGCTGGTTTGTGGTGATTTGGGAAGTTAATTTAGACTTCACGTGGGGCTGTGTATTAAAGAAAAGACATATTTATGGCATGTACACAATTCAGCAACTAATGTATATTCCATTTCTTGAACTACAATACAGAGTCAAGAGGGTCAAATGACTTTTCTTGCAAAGAGAAAAGACCACAGGAGAGATAAAAGGAAGATTAAAGAAGAAATGAAACATAAAGAAAACAGTATTATGTTTCAAATCTTAAAAACATGGAATGGGAGGAAGTAATTTTGAACACTTGCTGTGTTGTGCAACAGTATGTTGTACATTTTTAATAACAAAGGAGAGATCAGCATGAGATTTCTTTAATTTATATCAAAACCAATGGTTTACAAACTACATAAAGCATCTTTGAATACAAGGCAAAGCAAGAAGTAGGACAATGCTAGTTTTCTTTCTTTGGTTAAGTGAGGCTTAGTTGTTGGCATTACATAGGTTTTATGAAAACACAATGCTGGAAGCAAAGTTCTACATTTACAAGGTATAAGAGGACAATGGCATTTAGCTTATAACTGTATTGTATCTCAGCAACTATATTATGTCAAAATTCATAGTTATTCCCCATAAGGCTTGGGGAATAACTTCATGTTCCTATAGGAGCTAAGCAGAAATGCGGTGATTTTAGTTCTAGTGAGATTTCAAGATGATCAAAAGAGTTTCAAGATGGAAGAATTATTTATGAAAGTATTTCACTTTTTATTGGTATCATTTGAATTTGGAGTCCCATGTTAACATTTTTAGAATTGTAAAATAAATGAGTCCTATTAATGATTGGGAAAGTCATTTTTGAGGTGACATTACCCATCATGTAAGGTAATCCCTAGATTTTATAAAAGTCAAAACTTAGGCTCATGGAGAGTTAGTGTCTTGCCCAATGTCATACATTCAGTCAGGAAAGAGGACAAAAACTTAGGCCCCTTAACTCCCAATCCAGTGTTATTTCTGATATCTCATACAATGTTATTTCTGATATCTCATGTTGGGTTGTTTTATTTTTTAGGTTGTATTTGTTTCCTAGGGCTACTGTAACAAAATACTACAAACTGGGTGGCATAAAAAAAGAAATTATTTCACAGTTCTAGAAGTTATATGTCTGGAATCAAGGTTTTCGAAGGGCCAGACTCCCTCTGAGACTCTGAATAGAATCTTTTCTTGCCTCTCTCTAGATTATGGTAGTGACTATCAATCCTTGGTATTCCTTGGTTTGCAGCTACAACACACTAATCTCTACTTTGTTACACGGCATTCTCCCTGTGTGCCCTTGTTCAGCTTTCCCTTGTCTTGTAAGGACACCAGTCATATTGGATTCAGGACCAATTAATAACTTCATCTTAACTTGACTACATCTGTAAACCCCCTATTTTCACATGACATAGGTACTAGGGGTTAGGGTTTTAACATTTTTTGTGGGAGACACAATTCAACTCATAGTAACAGCTTTATTGAAATGTGATTAGCGTGCCATATAATTCACTCATTACAGTGTACAATCTATGGTTTTTAGTGTATTCCCAGGGTTGTACAATTATCACCACAATCTAATTAGATTTTTTATTCATTCTAAAAGAAACTTCATACCCATTAGTATTTACTCCCTATTTCCCTCCTCCCTACATTATCCCTAGGCAAAATCTAATCTGCTTTATGTCATTACAAATGTACTTGCTCTGGACATTACAAATAAATGGAATCATGCAATATATGGTTATTATGGCAGTTTTTTCACTTAGAAAAATGTTTCCAAGGTTGATCCATGTTGTAGCATGTGCCATTCAATCTGGGTGTCTTTTATCTCTTTTTTCTTGGTCCATGTTAATTAAACAGACTGGTGGGTTTCATTGTGGCATATTGGTACATGCATATAACATAATTTTATAAATTTCACTCCCTAATTCCTCCTCTAGTCTTCCCTTCCTCACCTTCTCCCCTTCTGTCCTATAAGTCTCCATCTTCTTTCTACTTTCATGATGTCCTTTTTTTTTTAAACCATGGATTGAACCCAGAGGTGCTTCACCACTGAGCCACACCTTCAGCCTTTTTACTTTTTATTTAGAGACAGGATCTCACTGAGTTGCTTAGGGCCTTCCTAAGTTGCTGAGACTGGCTTTGAACTAGCAATCCTTCTGCCTCAGTCTCCCAAGCCACTGGGAATACAGGTGTGTAACACCACTCCTGGCTCATGATGTTCTTCTTCTGTTTTTTTTTGTTTGTTTGTTTGTTTTGTTTTTCTTTTTGCCTTTAGATTCCACTTCTGAGAGAAAATGTATAATACTTCTCTTTCTGAGTTTGGTTCATTTTACTTCACATGATGTTTTCCAGTTCCATCCATTTTCCTGCAAATGACATAATTTCATTCTTCATTTTGGTTGAATAAGACTCCATTGTTTATAGATACCACATTTTCTTTATCCATTCATCTGTTGATAGGCACCTAGGCTGATTCCATAATTTGGTTATAGTGAATTGTGCTGGCAAAAATATCAGTAGTGTAAAGTATGCTGACTTTAATTCTTTTATGTTAATACCAAGAAAATAATTGGATCATATGGTAATTCTTATTTTAGTTTTTTTGAGGAACTTCCATAAGAATTTCCATATTGGCTATATGAATTTACATTCCCATCAGCAGTGTATGAGTTCCCTTTCTACCCACTCTCACTAGCATTTATTGTTATTTGTATTCTTAATGATTGCCATTGTAACTGGAGTGAGGTGAAATCGATGCAGCTTTGATTTGCATTTCCCTGATGGCTAAAGATGTTGAACATTTTTTCATATAGCTGTTGAACATTCGTATTTCTTGTTTTGGGAGATGCCTGTTCAGTTCATTTGCTCATTTATTGTATGGATTATTTTTGTATTTGTGTTTTGAATTTTTTGAGTTCTTTGTATATTCTGAATATTAGCCCTCTGTTGGAAGAATAGCTGGCAAAGATTTTTTCTCATTTTGCAGGCTCTCTTCACTTATTTCTTTAGCTCTGCAAAAACCTTTTTATTTAGATGCAATCTCATTTGTCCATTCTTACTATTATCTCCTGGGTTATTGGAGTCCTATTTAGGAAGTTGTTGTCTGTGCCTATGTAGTGAAGTATTTTTCCTATGTTTTCTTCTAGTAGTTGCAAAGTTTCTGGTCCAGTACCTTGATATTTGATCCTTTTTGAGTTGATTTTAAATCTGCTTTTAAGAATATCAATTCTTTTTTTTTTTTTTGTGGTGCTGGGGATTGAACCCAGGGCCTTGTGCATGTGAGGCAAGCACTCTACCAGCTGAGCTATATCCCCAGCCCTTGAGTTGATTTTACACTGGGTGACAGGGGTCTCGTTTCATTAATCTTCATATGGACATTCAATCTTCTCAGCACCATTTGTTAAAGAGGCTTTTTCTCTACCATATATTTTTGGCATCTTTGTCAAGCATCAGATGTCTATATCTCTGTGGGTTTGTCTCTTTGTCTGATTTCATTGATCTATGTGTCTATTTGTATGCCAGTGCCATGCTGTTTTAGTTATTATAGATTAGTAAAATTGGAAGTTGGATATTGTGATGTCTCTAACTTTGCTCCTTTTGCACAGGACTGCTTTGACTATTCTGGGTCATTTTTCTTCTGTGTGAATTTTAGGATTTTTTTTTCTAGTTCTGTGAAGGCTATTATCAGCATTTTGATGGATGTTGCATTGTATCTATAGTTTGCTTTTGGTTATATGACCATTTTAGCAATATTAATTTTGCCCATCCATGAACATGGGAAGATTTTCCATCTTCTAGTATATTTTCAACTTACTTTTTCAGTATTCTGTATTTTTTCTTGTGTCAAGTCTTTTACTTCCTTTGTTAGATTATTCCTAGGTGTTTTATTTTTTTAAGCTACTGCAAATGGAATAGATTTGCTGATTTCTTTCTCAAAAAGATTCATTATTGTTGATTAGAAAAGCTATTGATTTTTATGTCTTCATTTTGTAGCTTGCCATATTTTTAAAATAAACTCTTATCAGTCTTCTGGTTTCATCTGTACACAGGGGTTCCCTATTTGTATCCCCTTTATTTATTTGTCTTGCCTAATTTCTCAGGCTAAAATTTTGTGCACTTTATTGAATAGGAGTAGTGGGAATGAACATTCTTCTCTTATTTCTGATTTTAGAGGAAATTCTTTCAGTTTTTCCCCCTTAAGTATCATGTTGGCTTTCAGTTTGTTATATAAATCCCTTAATATGTTGATATAAGTTCCTTCTACCCCTACTTCCTTCAGTTTTTTTTTAATCATGAAGGGTTGTTTAATTTTGTCTAAGACTCTTATTGAGATGATCATGTGATTTTTGTCCTTGGTTCTATTTGTGTGATATATTACATTTATTGATTTGCATATATTGAAACATCCTTGCATCCCTGGAATGAAACTAATTTGAACATGGTGTATTATCTTTTTAATGCATTCTAAAATTTGATTTACTAATATTTTATTAAGGATATTGCATCTCTTTTAGTTAAGGATATTAGTCTATAGTTTTCTTTCCTTGAAATTTTCATATCTAGTTCTGGTATGAAGGTGATACTGGCTTCACAGAATGAGTTTGAAAGCATTCTCATCCTTCTACTTCATGGAATAATTTGAGGAGCATGGGTGATAGTTCCTCCATAAAAATCTGGTAAAAATTAGCTGTGAATCCATCTGGTCTTGGGCTTTTCTTTTTCGGGGGTTTTTTATTACTGCTTCAACCTCATTGCTTGTTATTGGTTTGTTCAGGTTTTCTGTGTCCTCCCGAGTCAGTTTTGGTAGCTCATATGAGCCTAGAAATTCATCCACTTCTTCTAGATTTTCAAGCCTATTGAAATATGAATTTTCAGAATAGTCTCTAATGATCCAATGGATTTTACTTTTGTCTGTTATAATATTTCAGTTTTCATCTCTAACTTACTTAATTTGGGGCTACTTTTTCTTTTGATTAGTTTAACTAAGTGTAGTTCAATCTTATCTTTTCAAGGAACTGAGTCTTTTGTTTCATGAATCCTTTGTATCTTATTAATTTAAGCTATTTCATTAATTTAAGCTCTGATCTTTATTATTTCTTCCCTTCTACTAGTTTTGATATTAGTTTGCTCTTATTTCCCGAAGACTTTGAGGTTATTCATTCAATCAATCTCTCTCTCTCTCTCTCTCTCTCTCTCTCTCTCTCTCTCTCTCTCTCTCTTTCTCTCTCCCTCTCTCTCTCTGATACAGGCAATCATAGCTAATAACTCTCAGAATACCCTACCCTTCACCGTATTCTACAGATTCTGGTATGTTATATTTCCATTTAGTTCTAAAACTTTTATTTTCTAATGATTTCTACAATGACTCACTTATTATTCAAAAGTGTATTGTTTAGTTCCAGGTATTTGTAAAAGTTTCTAAAGTTTGTCTTGCTATTGATTTCTAATTTCATTCCATTATGATCTGAGAAGATGACAGAAATTTTTCAATATTCTTGTGTTTGCTAAGACTTGCTTCATGGCCTAATATATAATTAATCTTGGAGAAAGATCCATGAGTAGATGAAAGGAAAGTATATTCAGCTGTTGTTGGATGAAATATTCTGTAGATGTCTGTTAATTTCATTTGATCTATAGTATAGTTTAAATATAATATGTCCTTGTTGATTTTCTGTCCAGATCACCTGTTAGTGAAAGCAAAACCTTGAAGTCACCCACTACTTGACTCTATCCATCCTTTATATCAAGTAATGTATGTTTTATGAAATTGTGTGCATTGATATTCAGGGCATAAATATTTGTAATTATTTTACCTTCATGTTGGATTGTCATTTTTATCATATGTAGTGAGTTTCTTTGTTTTTAATGTTGGCCTGAAATCAGTTTTGTCTGATATGTGTGGCTACTCCTCCATGCATTCAGATTCATTTTTATGGAATATCATTTCCATCCTTTCACTTTCAGTCTGTGAATGTTCTTGTCTATGAGGGTGTGTTTCTTGGAGACACCATGCAGTTGGGTCTTTTTTTTAATCCATTCTGCCAGTTTTGTCTTTTATTTGGAGAATTAGGACCATTCACATTCAGTGTTATTATAGAGGGGCATGTGTTATTTCATGTCACTTTTGTTTTCTTTCTAATGTTTGAGTCATTCCTAATTCTTATGTGTTATTTTTCTAATGTTGTTTATTTTTCCCATGCTCTCTTGGTTAATTTTATCTTCCTCTTCTGTATGTAGGATTCCTTTAAGTATTTTCTGCAATGTTGGCTTAGTGGTCATAAATTCCTTTAGTGTATGTTTACCTTGGAAGTTGTAAAAATTTTTCTTAGATTCTGAAGGATAACTTTGCCAGATATAGTAATCTAGATTGGTGGCTATTTTCTTTCAAGGCTCAAAATACATCATTCGGTGCCCTCCTGGCCTTTAGAGTTTATGCTGAAAAATGTGTTATACTAATGGGGTTGCTTTCATAAGGGTCTTGGTGCTTCTCTCTTGCAGCTTTTAATATTATTCATTCTGAATTTTGGGCATTTTAACTATAATTTGTCATGGAGAGGATCTTTTCTGGTACTATTTGGAATTCTAAATGCCTCCAGTACCTACATATCCATCTCATTCCCAAGATTAGGGAATTTTTCTGCTGTTATTTTACTGAGTAAGTTTTCTATGCTGTTAGTGTATATTTTCTTTTCTTCCCTAAGAACTATGAGTCTTACATTTGACCTCTTAATGCATACCAAAACTCTTGTATATTCTGTTCATAGTTCATAACTTTTTTTGTTATTACCTTCTAAGTGTTTTAATTCCTTCACCTTGTCTTTGAGACCCCATAGTCTTTCCTCTGTTTGGTTTGACTCTCCACTGAGTTTTTAATTTGATTTAATTTTTCATTTTCAGGATTTCTGTTTGATTCTTTTTCAGTATCTTTGTTTCTGTATTGAAACGCTCTGTCATATCTTGTATGTTCCTCCTTAGTTCATTCCGTAGATCTTCTTTTAATTCATTGATCATTTTAACAATCAACTTTTTGAATTGTCTGGAATTTCCTCCACTTCAGTATCTAGTTCACTTATTAGAGTGTTATGAATCTTTGGAGGCATCTTATAATCTTTTTTTCTCATGTTTCTTCTATTTCTGTGTTGAGGTCTGTGCATCTGCTGGGAAGAATATCTCTTCTACTGTTATTGTTGGGTCTTTTATTTCCCTGCTTTCTCTATTATTTGCCCTGAGATGGGGGTGTATGTCAGTGTCAAAGTACCCACTCAAGGGCCTGGGGTTGTAGCTCAGTGTCGGAGCACTTGCCTAGCCCATGTGAGGCACTACATTCAATTCTCAGCACCACATAAAAATAAATAAATAAGGTATTTTGTCCATCGACAATTAAAAATATTTTTTAAAAAACCCATTCAACATGTGTTCAGTTTTATGATTAATTCCTGGTCCTTCTTTGAGAGGAGATAATAATCACCAGTGACTGTGACCAGGTGTGAGAAAAACATATACTATTAAACCACAAAAATTAAAAAGATTCTCTGTAACTCCAAAATTCCAAATGTGGAAAAGGTGAGTAATACTCTAAAAGCAACTGAAAAATTAGATATTAAAGAAAGTAAAATTACTATCATAAGGCATGAAAAAAAAAACAGATGAAGCAAAATGAAAATGACTAAAATGGTTAAAAAGGGGTGGCAGTGGGATGGAAAGAGGCAGAAAATGTGAGCAGAGAAAAAGATATTAAAGAAATGAGAGAAAAAAGACAAAAGATTCCACCCAATTAACACATTAAAATATTAAAAATAATAACATTGAATTAAAGTGTGTAACATCAAATAATGAGGGGAATCCTTTCAACTATATGCAGAAGACAATGGCAGTGAAATAAAGAACCACGAAAATGTCTTAAATTACTCCTTACTGTGGCACTTGAGATGGAGAAATTTCTTACTGGGCCTTATCAAACTTGAATTCTGCCAGGTGTTGGGAGGTATAGTAAATGCCCAAGCTTTAGTCTTGTGTCCTCCAAATGTCTCTGGTTGGGGAGGTAGGAACTGTATCAGTCATCTCTGTACTGTTTTCAGGAGCTGTATATTTAGTGTTTTCTCCCATATAGCTCAGCTTTGTGCTTTGAAAATGGTGCAAAACTTAGGCCCTGGCACCTATCCACACAGATCTCATCCCACCCACCTCTAATTGCAGTTCCTACAGTTCCTTGGCATATTCAGGCACCTAAGAGCTCTTTGGAGGTCAGAGAAAATAGCTTCTGATTGTCTCAGCTAAAAGCCAGATCTCTCCTTGACTGGGCCAGATCTCTCCTTGACTAGGCCAGATCTCTCACTTGAGTGCTCACCTGTAGAAATACTGTGCATGCTGAGGACTTTCAATATAGTTCTTCTCTCCCTTTCTCTGTTGAGGCTGAGGTGGCTTTGAATGTCCCACGGTAAATCCAGATACTTTGATATCCTCCTTTGGGAGATTAAACTGTGTGGTCTGTGGTGGATGGGTGTTTGCCCATGTAGTTTTTGGTGTGTGGCCCACAGCAGATACAGTGGAGGCATTATGGTGTGCAGAAGAGGCATGTTGTGTAGCATAAGCACTGCTCCTTAGGTACTGCACTACTAACCTGTGTTGTGTGCTCTGTTCATTGTTCTCTGCCTCTGTTTCTGGCAGGGGCATGGTGGGGGGCAGATTTCTTCTTTCAGCAACACCACTGTACCACTATACACGTTACTCAGATGGACCAGTTCAAAGGTGTTTCATATGATAATTGCTGGTATTTCCAGGTGAGATGCAGCTGAAGGAATTTAATTCTTTCAAGGACTGTAATCTTAAGTGTAATTTTTACAAGATGGCTGTCCATAATAATTCTCCAACAACAAGTTGAGAGGAGAGAAACATTTATCACACGCCAGGTGGGTTTGTAGCTCCTGCCACAACTCAGTCTGACTTTCTCTTCTACCCTGTTTCAAAAGTCAGCTTCGCCTCTCTTTATTTCTCCTATTGTTACCCCTCCTCTCAAACTTGCCCCAATAATGCAGGTGAAAGTTCAGAGCTAACATATTCTTTCCTGTTTTCTTTTGTAGTAACCAGAATTCTAGAGTCTCTCCAAGTCTCTGAAAGTCTAATGTTGTGTCTTAGTGCATTCCCTTTGTCACCTACCTTTCCAATCAACCGTTCTCTTAATGCTTTCATCCCAAACTGTGGGGGAGCTGAGATCTGCAGCCTACCTATACTCCATCATCTCGATTTTCCTGCCTTTCATTTCTTTTTCTTGCCTAATCGCTTGGGATAGAACTGCCTGTACGGTGTTGAACAGAAGTGGTGAAAGTGGGTATCCATTGTTCCTGACCAGAGAGAGAAAGGTTTCATCTTTTGCCAGTAAGTATAATTTTACCTATGGACTATGAAGCTCTTTCTAGCTTTTTCTCCACAGGTTGTGTGCCTGTTACCCAGTTCCCAGCCACAGGCTTGCTCACAAAAACTGGCTAGTCTAACTAGCCTGATTTTTTGCTTTTCATCACATGCTCTTGTTTATTTTTGTCTCTGCACCCATTGCTTATAAAGTTAAAGGAAATACCCCATTTCCTCCAACAGTCTAACCCATATACTTCCTCAGGATTAAACTCCTGGCATGTTGAAGCATTGCCTCTGCAGTAGACAAAAGTGGACACATACACATGAGAACACACGCCGCATGTATATAATCTGCATCATGTGATTCTTTTGCTACCCATTTCCTGGATACTTGAAGCTAATTTACATTTTATTTCAGCTCATACCAGATCATTTCAATTTGTAAATTTTCTTTCCTCATTTCTTTTATCTTTGTCTTGGCTCCACCTACTACACTGTAAGTTTCTTCAGAGCAAGAGTCAGGAACCCTATATTTTAATTTCATCCCCCCACAGGACTCAATTCAAAGGCTTACGGAAACAGAAAGGCTTAATAAAAGCTGATTGACTTCATTCGGTTTTTGTTCTCCCAGGAAAATTGCTTCTTTGTGAGCCACTGTGAAAATCAGAGACTACCTACATGCCACTTAGAACCTCCATCAGTGGCCCATGTCGATTTCCAAACCATTTCTTTTCTTCTTCCTATGTTGGCTAAGTTTCAGGAGGGAGATAATTGGCTCCATCAATTTTTATAGCTTAATGAAAGTCTCGACCATGTTTACCTGCTTTCCTTCCAGGGTAAATGCACCACAAGTCAAGTCAAAGTAATTCCCACAGCCCTTGTTTAGAAAATATATGATTTTTATATTGTCCCCATTAAAGCAATATGGTCCACTAGCTATAACCTCAAACATGACCTTCTTTAAAAATGAGTGCCTCTCAGTGTGAAATATTAATTCTTAAGGCCAGGCCCATGCTGGGGTTTGAGGGTTTGTAACAAAGGTCCTGGGTTACTAAGTGTAGTGCCTAATGTTGCTTTTTTCTTGTGGCATTTGCTTGTTTTTTTGTTCTTTACTGCAACTAAAATATTGACATCTCCCTGCTTCACCCCACTAACCATAGCAAATGCCATAGAATGAAAATCCTTTATAAAAAGCACACAACAAATAACAGTGTAGGGCTTGGTCTTGCTTCTTTAACCACTAAAAAGGAAGGCTGCATGCCAAATGGTCTTTATCGAGCATTTGCTGAGCACATGACCTGTGTCAAGTACAGGGTGACAGGTAAGCAAATACATAGTTGCTGCTGTAGGGGAATTTATAGTTTTACGGGAGTGATAAAACTAATGTACTTCAAAGAACTACTAAGTCAGAGGTAGTGCATGATAACTGCTAAAACAAGGACAGAAGAGCATATGGTTGGTGTGAATTGAAGTCAAGGAAGGCCTCTGAGAGAAGATAGACTTGGAAAAGAATTTGATGGACAGAGAAATGAAAGGGATATACAGAATCTAGGTTGTCAATACAAGGAGGCCAGACTGATAGGGTTGAAGATCCATACCAGAAACCATTTGGATATGATGTTAAAGTAGGATAAGTCTAGGGTGTGTCTTGAATGAATAGAATCGCATGCCAGGCATGGTGGCACACTCCTATAATCCCAGCAGCTCCAGAGGCTGAGGCAGGAGGATCATGAGTTCAAAGCCAGCCTCAGCAACTTAGTGAGGCCCTATCTCTAAATAAAATATAAAAAGGAACTGGTGATGTGGCTCAGTTGTTAAGCAACCTTGGGTTAAATCCACAATATCCTCCCCCCAAAAAAATCACAGAATATTAGAGATAGAAAGACATTGCTAATAGTTAAGTGTCTAGTTTTCATTAAATTTTTAAGCCATGGAATTTTCTTCGAATTGAATCACATGTGAAGAAGATCAATATATAAAGCAAATAAAAGTGAGAATATTTTGAATATGGGTAAGATCAAAATCATCTCATTCCTATAATTTTAAAGTGAGAAAACTGAGGCCAGGAATAGAAAATTATCTCTAAGTCATTAAATCTGGTGGATATTTTATCCCCAACCTGCCTATCTTCTCAGCATTATGCTGCATTGCTGACTACTTTCTTTTGCTCAACATGCTCTCTTCCTATATCTAGATGATACAAACCTTCAGATTTTTTCCTCTGGCCTTTCCATTAGTGTCATTTCGGTGTTGATTCTTTTATACCTAGACTTTAAATGCTGCGTTTCTCAGGGCTTGAACTGCAGGCCTTTTTACTTGCCTTACATTTTGAGGAAGTCAAATAAAATTTCTATTTGATGATAATTCTCAAATTATATTTTCATCTCAAGTCTATTACTGATTCTATTGACAAGGTGTCTTCATCTGGATACACAATACATGCTGCATACTCAAAATTTCCAAAACTTGCCTCTTTCCTTTCTTCCTTCCTCTAGCTCTTCATGGTCACCCCCTTTTCTATGTTCTTTCTTAGTGAATGTTGTCACCCAGTGTCCTCTGCCCTCAATCAAGGATTTCTCCTTGACACTTTTTTGTCCTCTCCCACATTCAATCACCATGTCCTTTTCATTTTATCTCCTAAATATCTCTTGAATCTCTCCATTCTGCATTTCTATTGCTGTTCCAGGTGCTATCATTTCTCTGTTATCTACTGCAAAAACCTCCTAATTTGTCTCCCTTCTTCCATCCTTTTCCTCTACACTGACTAATTTTCTACGTTGCAGCCACAGTGATTTTTAAAGAATCATTTTTGATCATGTTCCTTCACTGCTCAAAAGCCTTCAACAACTTCCCATTGCCTAAGGATGTCTAAATATCTTAACATGTCTAAGAAAACCACTCATAACCTGACATCTCTCTGCTGATCAACCCCCATTTTTCTAAACCACCTCTCATTTGCATTGATACTCCAACCATAATGAAATTGGTTCAGTTCCCAATATGTGAAGATTTCTTAACTCCCATTTTCACTGACAAATCTAGGATAAATGTTGCTCCATTATATTTTCATGGTCACTTGAGAGGTTAACCGCATATAGAGTGCATCACAATTATTGCAATTGCTGCTCTAATTGTATGTCTCCCTAAGTTGTTCTTAAGCTCAGTGAGGACTGGGTCCATATTAGCTACAACTGAAGTTTTAGTGTGTAACATGATACCTCAAATATAGTAGACTTAGTATTTTAAATTGTATATATTCATAAGGCAAAATTAATGTTTTATATATAAAATGTATAATGATTAAATCAATCTAATTAACATATCTTAACATATCTTCAAATACTTATTTTTGTGGTGAGAACATTTGAAATTTACTTTCATAGCAATTTTTAAATATCTAATTCATTATTATCTGCAGTCAACATACTGTGAAATAAATTTCAAGAAATTAATTCCTCCTGCTAACTGAAACTTTATACCTTTTGACCGGTTTCTTTGCATTCCTCCTTCTCCCCAGCCTCTGGTAACAAACATTCTACTTTTTGATTTTTTTGAGTTTGATCATTTTACATTCCATAAATAAGAGAGATCATATAATATGTGTCTTTCTCTGCTTGACTTAGTTCACAATACATAATGTCTTTCAGGTTCATCCATGTTGTCACAAATGGTAGGATTTCTGTTTTAAAAATGGAATAGTATTCCATTGTGAATAAATACCACATATTCTTTTTCTTTCTAAGGTGAATGTACTAATTTTCCATCTAAACAACAATATATAAGTGTACCTTTTGCTCCACATCCTTGTCAGCATTTATTATTATTTGTATTTTTTGATGATTGCCATTCTAACTGCAGTGAGATCAAATAGGATAGTTTTGATTTGCAGTTAGTTCCCTAACTTCTAAGGATGTTGAACATTTTTTCACAGATGCGTTGGTTGTTTGTATTTCTTCTTTTGAGAAATGTTTGTGTAGTTCATTTGCCCATTTATTGATTTTATTATTTGTTTTTTTTATGTTAAATTTTTTAGTTCTTTTTGTATTCTGCATATTAATCCCCTGTTGGAAGAGTAGCTGACAAAGATTTTCTCCCTTTGGGTAGGCTTTCTCGTCATGCTCTTGTTTCCTTTCCTTGGCAGAAACTTTTAAATTTGGAGCCAATCATTTATTGATTCTTGGTTTTATTTCTTGAGATTTGGGCATCTTATTAAGGAAGTTGATGTCTGCATCAATATGTTAGAGTTTTACTCCTGTGTTCCTTCAAATAGTTGTAGTGTTTCTGGTCTATTTCCTAGGAATTTGATCCAATTTGAGTTGATTTTTATGCAGGGTAAGAGATAGGGATCTAATTTCATTCTTCTATGTATACTTGGTTTTCCTAGCACCATTTATTAAAAAGACTATCTTTTCTTCAGCTTAAGTTTTTGGCATCTTTGTTAAGGATCAGATAATTAAGCGTATTTGTCTGTGTCTTCTATTATATTTCATGGATTTCACATCTATTTTTAGTGCCAAAACCAGGCTGTTTTTGTTACTAATAGTTTTGTATAACTTGAGATTAGGGATTTTTATTATATCTTCAGCATCACTCTTCTTGATAAGCATTGTTTTTGCTATCCTGGATCATTTATTCTTTTAAATGATTTTAGGACTGTGGAGAATGTCATTGATATTTTGATGAGGTTTTCATTGGATCTGTATAACACTTTTCACAGTATGGCCATTTTGACAATATTATTCCTGCCTATCTAAGAACATGGGAGATCTTTCTATCTTCTAAGGTCTTCTTCAATTTCTTTCTTCAGTGTTCTGTAGTTTTTATTGTAGAGGTCTTTCACTTGCTTGGTTAATTTTTTTCTTCAGTGTTCTATAGTTTTCATCATAGAGGTCTTTCACTTGATTTATTCACAGGTATTTTTTTTAAAGGCTGTCGTGAATGGAATTGTTTATTTCTTTCTCAGCAGATTCAGTGTTGGAATATAAGAAACCTCTAGCGTTTTGTATGTTGGTCTTGTATCTTGCTGCTTTGCTGAATTTGTTTATGAGGTCTAGAATCTTGTGCTATTTTTTAAAGAAAATTTCTACCTATAGAATCATGTCATCAGCAAACAGGCATAATTTCACTTCTTTTCCTATTCATATCCCTTTTTTTTTTTAAATTTATTTTTTACGTTTACATAGGGTAATGATGTTTCTTTTTTTTTCCCTTCCCCCCCACCCCTCCCACCCTTTTCCCTTTATACAGTCCTTCTTTCCTTCATTCTTACCGCTCTCCTTAGCCTAACTCTAAACCTAACCCTAAACCTAATGCTAACCCCTCCCACCCCCATTATATGTCCTCATCCGCTTATCAGCGAGATCATTCGTCCTTTAGTTTTTTGAGATTGGCTTATCTCACTTAGCATGATATTCTCCAATTTCGACCATTTGCCTACAAATGCCATAATTTTATCATTCTTCATTGCGGAGTAATATTCCATTGTATAAATATGCCACAGTTTCTTTATCCATTCATCAACTGAAGGGCATCTAGGTTGGTTCCACAATCTGGCTATGGTGAATTGAGCAGCAATGAACATTGATGTGGCTGTATCTCTGTAGTATGCTGATTTTAAGTCCTTTGGGTATAGACCAAGGAGTGGGATAGCTGGGTCAAATGGTGGTTCCATTCCAAGCTTTCTGAGGAATCTCCACACTGCTTTCCAGAGTGGCTGCACTAATTTGCAACCCCACCAGCAATGTATGAGTGTTCCTTTTTCACCACATCCTCGCCAACACCTATTGTTGCTTGTGTTCTTGATAATCGCCATTCTAATTGGGGTGAGATGAAATCTTAGGGTAGTTTTGATTTGCATTTCCCTTATTACTAGGGATGTTGAACATTTTTTCATATATCTGTTGATTACTTGTACATCTTCTTCTGTGAAGTGTCTGTTCATTTCCTTAGCCCATTTGTTGATTGGATTATTTGTATTCTTCGTGTAGAGTTTTTTGAGTTCTTTATAGATTCTGGAAATTAGCGCTCTATCTGAGGTATGGTTGGCAAAAATATTCTCCCACTCTGTAGGCTCTCTCTTCACATTGCTGATAGTTTCCTTTGCTGAAAGAAAGCTTTTTAGTTTGAATCCATCCCAGTTGTTGATTCTTGATTTATTTCTTGTACTATGGGAGTCCTGTTAAGGAAGTCTGATCCTAAGCCAACAAGTTGAAGATTTGTACCTACTTTTTCTTCTATAAGATGCAGGGTCTCTGGTCTGATTCCGAGGTCCTTGATCCATTTTGAGTTGAGTTTTGTGTAGGGTGAGAGATAGGGGTTTAATATCATTCTATTGCATATGGTTTTCCAGTTTTCCCAGCACCATTTGTTGAAGAGGCTATCTATTCTCCATTGCATATTTTTGGAACCTTTGTCTAGTATGAGAAAATTGTATTTATTTGGGTTTGTGTCCATGTCCTCTATTCTGTACCATTGATCTACCTGTGTATTTTGATACCAATACCATGCCGTGTTTGTTACTATTGCTTTGTAGTAGAGTTGAAGATCTGGTATTGCAATACCCCCTGCTGCGCTCTTGCTACTGAGGATTGCTTTAGCTATTCTAAGTTTTTTATTCTTCCACAAGAATTTCATAATTGCTTGCTCTATTTCTGCAAGGTACATCATTGGGATTTTAATTGGAATTGCATTGAATCTGTATAGCACTTTAGGTAGTATAGCCATTTTGACAATATTAATTCTGCCTATCCAGGAAGATGGGAGATCTTTCCATCTTCTAAGGTTTTCTTTAATTTCTTTCTTTAGTGTTCTGTAGTTCTCATTGTAGAGGTCTTTCACCTCTTTTGTGAGATTGATTCCCAAGTATTTTATTTTTTTCAATGCTATTGTGAATGGGGTAGTTTTCCTAATTTCTCTTTCTGAAGATTCATCACTTATGTATAAAAATGCATTGGATTTATGAGCATTGATCTTGTAACCTGCTACTTTACTGAATTCACTTATGAGTTCTAAAAGTTTTCTGGTGGAATTTCCAGGTTCCTCTAAATATATAATCATGTCATCAGTGAACAAGGATAGTTTAAGTTCTTCTTTTCCTGATTCCAAGGTCCTTGATCCATTTTGTCATATCCCTTTAATTTCCTTCTCTTCCCTGATTGCTCCTGCTAGAATGTACTGAATAGACATGGCAAGAGTGGGCATCTTTATCTTGATCCTGATTTTAGAGGAAATCCTTTCAGTTTTTCTCCAGTCAGTTAAGATGTTGGCTTCGAGTTTGCCATGTATAGCCTTTATGATGTTGAGTTAAGTTCCTTTTATTCCTAGTTTCTTCAGTGTTTTTACTTATGAGTGCGTGCTGGATTTTGTTGAAGACTCTCTACATATATTGAGATGGTCATGTGAATTTTGTCCTTAATTCTATTTATGTGGTCAATTACACTTATTTATTTGCATATGTGGAACCAAACTTGCATTCCTGGAATAAAACCAACTTGATCAGGATGTATAATATTCTTAATGTGTTTTTGAATGTGAAGTGTTAATTTTTTAAGGGATATTTACATCTAAGTACATCAGTAATATTGATCGGTAGTTTTCTTTCCTTGATGTGTCTTTGATTTTGGTATCAGAGTTATACTGACTTCAGAAAATTTATTTGGGAGTGTTCCTTCACTTTCAATTTCATGGAATAATTTGAGAAAGATTGGCATTAGTTCTTCTTTAAAGGTCTGGTAAAACTCAGCTTAGAATCTATCTGGTCCCTGACTTTTTTGGTTGGAAGACTTTTAATTGTTGCCTGATACTGGTCTATTTAGGTTTTCTGTATCTTATTGGTCCAGTTTGGGTAGGTCATATGTATCTAGAAAATTATTAATATCTTGTAGATTATCCAGTTTATTGGAATTAAACTTTCAAAATAGTTTCCAATGATCCTTTGGATTTCAGAGACATTTGTGGTGATATCTCCTTTTTTATTTTCTAATTTTGCTGATTTGGGTCTTCTTAGTTTGACTAAGAGTTCATCAATCTTCTTTATCTTTTCAAAGAACCATTTCTTTGTTGCATTGATCCTTTGTATTTTTTTCAATTTCATTAATTTTGACTGTGATATTATTTCCTACAGATTTTGGAATTAATTCATTCTTGCTATTCTCTGGCTTAAATGTATAACCTTAGATTATTTATTTGGGGTCTGTTTTTATGTAGGCACTCAATGTTATAAACTTTCTTAGAAGTGATTTCATACTGTCCCAGATTTTTTTTTATTTATTTTTTTATTGTAAACAAATGGGACACATGTTGTTTCTCTGTTTGTACATGGCATAAAGGCATACCATTTGTGTAATCATAAATTTACATAGGGTAATGTTGTTTGATTCATTCTGTTATTTTTTCCCTTCCCCCCACCCCTCCCACCCCTCCTTTCCCTCTATACAGTCCTTCCTTCCTCCATTCTTGCGCCCTTTCCTAACCCTAACTCTAACCCTAACACTAACCCCTCCCACCCCCCATTATGTGTCATCATCCACTTATTTGCGATATCATTTGTCCTTTGGTTTTTTGAGATTGGCTTATCTCACTTAGCATGATATTCTCCAATTTCATCCATTTGCCTGCAAATGCCATAATTTTATCATTCTTTATGGCTGAGTAATATTCCATTGTATATATATACCACAGTTTCTTTATCCATTCATCAATTGAAGGACATCTAGGTTGGTTCCACAATCTGGCTATTGTGAACTGAGCAACTATGAACAATGATGTGGCTGTATCTCTGTAATATGCTGATTTTAAGTCCTTTGGTATAGGCCAAGGAGTGGGATAGCTGGGTCAAATGGTGGTTCCATTCCAAGTTTTCTAAGGAATCTCCACACTGCTTTCCAGAGTGGCCGCACTAATTTGCAGCCCCACCAGCAATGTATGAGTGTACCTTTCTCCCCACATCCTCGCCAACACCTGTTGTTGCTTGTATTCTTGATAATCGCCATTCTAATTGGGGTGAGATGGAATCTTAGGGTGGTTTTGACTTGCATTTCTCTTATTACTAGAGATGTTGAACATTTTTCCATATGTTTGTTGATTGCTTGTAGATCTTCTTCTGTGAAGTGTCTATTCATTTCCTTAGCCCATTTGTCGATTGGATTATTTGCATTCTTGGTGTAGAGTTTTTTGAGTTCTTTATAGATTCTGGAGATTAGTGCTCTACCTGAAGTATGATTGGCAAAGATTTTCTCCCACTCTGTAGGCTCTTTTTTCGCATTGCTGATAGTTTCCTTTGCTGAGAGAAAGCTTTTTAGTTTGAATCTATCCCAGTTATTGATTCTTGCTTTTATTTCTTATGCTATGGGAGTCCTGTTGAGGAAGTCTGGTCCTAAGCCGACATGTTGAAGCTCTGGACCTACTTTTTCTTCTATAAGATGCACTGTCTCTGGTCTGATTCCAAGGTCCTTAATCCATTTTGAGTTTAGTTTCGTGCATGGTGAGAGATATGAGTTTAGTTTCATTCTGTTGTATATGGATTTCCAATTCTCCCAGCACCATTTGTTGAAGAGGCTATCTTTTCTCCATTGCATATTTTTGGCCCCTTTGTCTAGTATGAGGAAATTGTATTTATTTGGGTTTGTGTCCGTGTCCTCTATTCTGTACCATTGATCCACCTTTCTATTTTGGTACCAATACCATGCCGTTTTTGTTACTATTGCTTTGTAGTAGAGTTGAAGATTTGGTATTGCGATACCCCCTGCTTCACTCTTTCTGCCAAGGATTGCTTTAGCTATTCTGGGTTTTTTATTCTTCCAGATGAATTTCATGATTTCTTGCTCTATTTCTGTAAGGTACATCATTGGGATTTTAATTGGAATTGCATTGAATCTGTATAGCACTTTTGGTAGTATAGCCATTTTGACAATATTAATTCTTCCTATCCAAGAACATGTGTCCCAGATATTTTGATATGTTGTATCTGTTCTCATTTATTTTTAAGAATTTAAAAAATTTTTTTCTTGATTTCTTCTATGACCCAATCCTCATTCGAAAGTGTATTATTCAATATCAATGTGTTGAAATGATTTCTGCTCTTTATTTTGTTATTGTTTTCTAATATAATTTCATTATGATCTGATAAGATAGAAGGAATTCTATTTTTGTCTTCATAAAGACTTGCTTTTATCCTAAAATATGTTCTATTTTGGAGAAGGTCCCAAGAGAAAAAAGTAAATTTGGTTGTTGATAGATGGAATATTCCATAGATGTCTGCTAAATCCATTTGAATAATAGTAATTTTTAGTTTTGAAGAGTCTTATTTTATATCTGGATGAACTGTCTTTTGGTGAGAGAGGTGAGTTGAAATCATTCAGTATATTTGTATTGGTGTCTATCTGATTATTTATATAGAGAGGACTTGTTTCATGTAAGTAGTATACTGACATTTGCAGTGTAGATATTTACAATTAGTATATCTTGTTGGATAGTTCCCTTAACATGTTTGAAGCAACCCTCTTTGTCTTTTCTGATTAATTTTGGTTTGAAGTTTACTTTATCAGACATGATAATAGTAGTAACTATTTCTGCTTTCTTTCAGTCTCTATTTTCATTGTATATCTTTTTACATCCTTTCTTTTTTTGTGTTGCTGGGGATTGAACCCATGGCCTTGTGCATGGGAGGCAAGCACTGTACCAACTATATCCCCAACCCTTTTTTCCATCATTTCCCTTTCAGCCTTTGGATGGTGTAAGGCAAGTCTCTTGTAAATAACTTATGGTTGGGTGTTGTTTTTGGATTCATTCTGTCTATCTGTGTCTTTTAACTGGAGAGTTGGGACCATTTACATTCAGTATTATTATAGAGGAATGATTTTTATTCCCTACCTCTTTAATTTGTAATGTTTAATTTTGACTTGATTCTCCCTAATTTCTCTTCTACTGTGATTCATCCATTTACTGATTCTGTTGTCTCTTTTTCATTTCTTTTGCATGTAATTTTTTTACTATTTTTGTATTTCTGGCAAATTAGTTATGAGTCCCTTTAGTTTCTGTTCATCTCAGAAGGGTTTTATTTCATCTTTAATTCTGAAGGAAAGCTTTGCTGGATATAGAAATCTTGGTTGCAACCATTATCTTTCAGGGCTTGGTACATATTATTATAAGTCATTCTGGCTTTTAGAGTTTGGGTTAAGGGCTCAGAATAAAGTCTAATTGTCTCACCTCTAAATGTGACTGGCCATTCTTCTCTTGCAGCTTTTAAAATTCTATCCTTATTTAGTATATTAGACATTTTAATTATAATGTGTGTTGTAGAGGATATTTTAGGGGATTTTTTTTTTATCATACATTTGGGGTTCGAAATGCCTCTTGTATTTGAATTTCCGTCTTATACCTATGGTCTGGAAAATTTGCTAATATTATTTCACTGAAAACGTGTGCATTCCTTTGGTTTGTATCTCAGTGCCTTCTTCTAAGTCAGTGATTCTTAGACATGGTCTCTTGATATTATCTCAAGTTTCCTGAATATTCCACTTATGGTCTTGTTATTTTCTTTAATTGTTGCTGGCTTTGTTTTTGAGATTATATACTACGTCTTCAAGGCCTGAAAATTTATCTTCTATGTAGTCTATTCTATTGATGATTCTCCCAACTGAATTTTTTTTAAAAATATTTTTTAGTTGTCAGTGGACCTTTATTTTATTTATATGTAGTGCTGAGATTTGAACCCAGTGTCTCACACATGCTAGGCAAGTGCTCTTTCACTGAGCCACAACCCTAGCTCCTCAACTGAATTTTCAATTAGATTTATTGAATCCTTCGTTTCTAGGATTTCTGTTTGCTTCTTTTTAATAATCTCTATCTCCTTATTGAAATGCCCTTTCACTTCCTGTATTTTCTTTCTTAGTTCATTTCTCAGGTCTTCTTTTAGTTCATTGAACATTTTAACTACCAGATTTCTAAATACTTTCTTTGGTATTTCCTTCACTGTGGTGCCATCAGGGCCAATTGTAGTGTTATGGGCTATTTGGGATGAATTGTTCCTTTGTTTTATATTGCTAATATTTGTACTCATATTCTGTGATGATTATCTCTTCTACTTTTACATAAGAGACTTTTTGGTGAGCTGTTTTCCTTTTAGTAAGTGTCCAAGCTGAGCAAATAAGTAAGTGCCAATACTTCCACTTAATATGCATCTAGTGCTAGGCCCAGCATCCAGGATCACTTTGAGAGAAAATACTGATGCCTTTTAATTACAATAACTTCGGAACAAAGCCATAAACTAATAAACCTTAAAAAACATATTAAGAATATTTTCCACAATTCCTCTATGTTAAGTCAGTTTTGTGTTCCTGGTGACTAATATACCTGACAAGATCAACTTAGAGGATGAATAGTTTATTTTGACTTCCCAATTTCAGATATTCTGTCCATGACTGACTGACTCAATAGCTGTGGACCTGAGGTGAAACATAACTTCATGGTGGAAATGCAGGGCAGAAGAAGACAGCTCAGGATATGATAGCCAGAAAACTGAGAGATAGAGAGAGGGGTTCCAGGGACAAATTATAAACCCCAAAGGTACAACCTCAGTGACCTACTTCCTTCAGCCATATTCTACCTGTCTACAATTATCAACCGGTTAGTTCATCCAAAGGTATTAATCTACTGATTAGTTTACAACTATCATAATCTAATATTTTTTCTCTGAATAGTCTTGCATCGTCTCACACATGAGCTTTTGGGGGGCACATCATATCCAAACCATAACACCCTCTATTCCAAGTATGAAATGAGAGTAATGATCTTGAATACATTGAGAAACTAGGAAATGAATAATATACTTACTATTAAACTATATAGGGTTTGAAAATGGAAAAAAGATGGATATATAAAATAAGAATAAAGAAAAGAAGAAAATAATACAAACTGAGATAAAAAGAAGAAACTATGGCAGTGGGGTTTGAGATAGGATTAGATGATGTAAGATGGGAAAGAGAGACTGAAGAGGAACAAGTATAAATTTGAGCTAGGAAAGGAAAATAGAGTGATTTCAATTAATGCTTTAAAACATCATGAGAAATACACTTAATTGGGATGAGGACTAAAATATTGAATAATAAGAGAATATCTGTCAATTCAGTATAAACAGTAATATCTGTAAGACCAAAGCTAACATTAGATATGTTTATTGATATTTCATGCCAAGGTATTGGAGGTGTTGAGATAGCTTATTGGGTCTTCCTGATTTGGATTTCATCAGGATTTGGAACCTTTAGAAAAGGTTCCAAACTTTACCTCTAAGTTTTACTGGATGTGGAGGTAGTGATCACACTAGCACACCTCTGATACAGTTTTCAGGAGACCTTCTGCATTCATTGATGTGTCCAGGTACCTGCTAGTTTTCTGGTGGGTCAGAGAAGATGATTGCTAATTATATGTGGCTTGGCATCTATGTTTATCCCTGTTAGGGGCTACAGTCTTGTGTACCTTCCTAAAGAAAAACTCCATGTTATTAGAACTGTAACATCCAGCATAGGTTCCACCATGCATATTTCATGGTATCCAGGGTATGGCAGTCTATGGCAGAGGTGTGGTGGTCTGACTGAAGTGGCACTGAATGACCCAAGGGAGTTACAGGGCTGCTGCCCCTCTCTGGAGTACCCAGGTCAGTGGATTTGTATCTGTATACACTGAGAAGTGACTTGTGTCTTTGGGACACTACTCGGTGAGACCCTTGGTGTATACTGGTAAGCCCAGAGTCACAAATCTGTGTGCTCAGTGCCTTCAGCATATGTTGGCTGTGGATATATAGGGCTCAGGGCTGTCACTGGTTGTTGTGGGTCACTGAACACCACTGCTCTATGTCTAAACATGTGGTGACTGTATATGACTATGATGTCTATGTATGCAGGCCTCTATGGGTGTTGTAGGTACTTTTATGGCCTGGAAGCCTCCATCCTGCCACTGGGGGAGGATGTTATTTGGCCCTATCTTTGCCTATGCTTGGTTGGTCAGCAGCATGGGGGTACAGCAGCACTCTCTGAGATTAGTTTCACTCCACTCTGTTTGCAGTTGGTTGTTGGGGGGAGGGATTTTCAGTAACCTCCAGCAGTAATGATCCCTCTACAATATCCTTCTATATGGTTTATGGGGACAACCCGTTTCAGGTGCATGCCCAATGGTTTTGTTTCTTACTATCTGTGGATGAGGGAAAACCGTGTAGATTTAATTTCTTCTGTGGGTGCTGGCTGGTTGTATTCTCTACACAATGGCTGCCCTTCTGGGCACAGTTTTCTGCCAGCAGTTTGACATGAATTGTGTCATCTCCTTCACTGTCCTTTCTGCTCCTATTCATTTTAACTCTGTCTGCCTTCCCTTTAAGGAAGCAAGTTTATGGGCTTTTATTATCCCCCTTTCTCTCTCTGTTCCCCTTCCCCATTGACTGGTCAGGGTTTGAAATAAAGAAGTTCTTTCCTTATTTTCTGCTCTTGTAATCAAATTCCAAGTCTTTCTAGGTCTCAAACTATGCAATATTGAGTTTTAGAGTATTCATTTAGTCACCCACCTCTCTGGCCAGCTGTGATTTTACTATGTTGATCTGGGCTTCACACAAGTCCAGGGTTGCTGCCTACATCTGCTCCACCATCATCTCCTTTCTCAGTCTTAAATATTCTGAATGAGACTCTCTATTGCTAATACTACCAAATTCTGTACATGCAGATTATATATTGGTAATTAGTGTCATTTTATTTCCACTTAAAGAGCTTCCTTTAGCTATTCCTGAAAAGGGTCTAGTGGTGATAAACTCCCTTTGCTTTTGTTTGCATAGGATGTTTTAATTTTTCCCTTATTTTTGAAGGATAGCTTTGCTGGACACAGTATTCTTAGCTGGCAGGTTTTTTTTTCTTTCAGCACTTTAATATGTTGGTCTCTTCTGGCCTGCAAAGTTTCTGCACTTTGAATATGTTAGTCTCTTTTGGCCTGCAAGGTTTCTGCTAAGAAATATGCTGATAGCTGTGTTAGGACTTTTTTTTTTTTTTAATATGGGATGTATTTCTTTTTTTACTTTTTTTGGTTATACTTTGTTATGCATCTTGGTGAAACTTTTTTGAGTTGAATTTTATTGGAGACCTTTGCACTTTCTATATCTGAATGTTCACATCTTTCCCCATATTTGGGAAATGTTCAGTGTGTTATTTCTTTAAATATGCTTTCTTGCTTTTTGTCTCTCTTTCTGAAATTTTATTATACAAAGGTCAGTTCTTTTGATGGTGTCCCATAATTCCTATAGGCATTCTTCACTTGATTCTTTCTTCTGCTTGTTTGAGTATGCTATGAAAACTTCCTACTTAATTTTAAGTTCAGTCATTATATTCTTCACCTCTTTTATTTCTACTTCTGTTTCTATTTCTTTGTCAAACTTATCATTTTGTACTTGAATTACTTTCTTAATTCAATTAATTTTCCTTTATTATAGTTCACTGAAATTCTTAGAGGATTATTGTGAATTATTCATCCATCACAATCTCTAGTTTCTTAAAAGTTTATTGTTGAGCTTTATTAGGATTTCTTTTTGGTATTATGCTTCTCTGATTTCTCTATAACCCTTGTGTCCTTATATTGTTCTCTGCATATTTGAGGAGACAGCCACTGTTTCTGTCCTTGGTAGGTGTTCTTTAACATGGATATACATTCACTATTTAGGGTAGCCTTTGATTCTGAATGAGCCAGTTGTTAGTGACTCTGGTGCAGCAGAATTTACCCACTGATTCTCTACTTGGCTGTGATGCTGTTTTTACTCTGAGGGTAGGTGGGGCTTCTGGCTGGGCTTTGCTATCTTCTGTGTTCTGCTGAAATTCTAGGCAGGGCCCTGGAGTAGACTCTGACTGAGAAGAGATGTTCTTTGGGCTCCTGGTCCTTGCAAATCTATCCCATGAACTCTGCTGAAATCATTAAAGATGGATGTTTTCTTGCCTGTGTGAAGCATTAGGTTAGGTGCTGAGGCTGTGGTTGAAGACTGTCTGGCTAGGGACTCAAGCTATTGTAAGCTTCCCACCATGCTTCTAGGAGTGGGCAGCTAGGCTTTGCAGGTGGGTTGTGCTAATGGCTGGTATCTCAGATCAGGTGCTACTGCTGGCTGGAGCATCAAACTTAGAACACCAAGCTACCACCAAAATTTGTGTGCTAGTTACTGTGAGCCCCACCACCTTTCTTTGTGCTTCACACAAGACAATCGAGCTGTGCAATTGGCCCCAGTGTTCCTAATGAGGTGAGATGGGAGTGGGCTTCCTGAAATATGTCTTGGAGTTCTAGGGAAGCTGAATGTTCATCAGTGTTTCTCTTTTTCCACTGTGGAAACCATGTGACCAGGGAAATCCTTTATATTTGGCATTTTGTTTAATTTGTTTACTTACAGCCAAAGTAAGATCATTTATTTTATCCTTCTAATGTGTTTTTATTCAGTTCTATGGTCCAACAGGGGGTATCAGTTTTGTTCCCAAGGTTTGGGTTTTTCACAAAGGTGTTTGTGCATAGTTGCTAGTTGGACTTTTTGCTGATGGGAATGAAGCCTGGAACTTCCTATTCCACCCAGTAGGTTCTTAAAAATATCTTCTGAGTGACTATATGAGTGAATGACTCCCACCATGTATAGAAGCTTATACTACCTTCCAAAAAGCTTGCCAATATATAGTGACAATGCTAAATTTTTCATAATTCCTAAATTTTTTATTAATTTTTTGCAGTATTGGGATTGAACTTTTTTTGATAAATCATCTTAAAAGGATACACTTTTAGATCTTGGAAAATCTTTGCAAATGTCAAGGGCATGCTTGCATGTGATGATTAGATATTTGGTCAAGATGATTATGGCTGAAAATCTTGCCAGTTATTCTGTGGGGAGGGCTTTCCTTTTGACTTATAATTATGGTTACCTAACTTCTGCAGGGTCACTGGGGGAATTAAAATCAAAAGATAATTAAAAAATAAAGGATGACACATTTTAAACTTATGTAGTCAAATAAAGCACAGACTCTTTTCTTTCTCAGCTATTTTTCATTTATGAACCTGAAAGTATTTTGCTAAGGGGGGCTATTTTCTTTGTGTTATGGGCATAATGGCAGGAGGCTGGAACACAGGAAAGCACAGATGAGAAGTGAGAGACTATTAAATACCAATTCAGTAAATGAATATTCTAATCTCATAAACTTCTAAATTCCATGAATTTCATTTTTAATAAAAAGAAGGAGCCAATTTCAAGCCCTGGAGGAAGAATCCTGTCTTTTCAACTGCCAGGCAGGTCAGCAGGGCTTCAGGGCAGCTTTCTGGTTGAGCCTATGTGGCTTCAGTTCCAACTGTTAGATAACAGCTGTTGGCTGAAAGAAGACCTTGGATTCATGAATCTGTTGTTTCTAGTTAGGAAATCAGACCAATGTTGAGAGGGAAGTAGGCCCTGCCTCTGGCTCTCCTGGGAAAGAGGGATTGGATATACCAACTCATTCCAGATGCCATATCTTCAAAGCGCTGACCTAATGCCCAGGATAGCCCGCTGCCCTTTAAAAGACAAAAATCAGTCTTTCGTTAAACAACATGTGAGCTCGGCACTAGGCAGTGCTAATTTATGATGCCAGACTTGGTAGCTTAGAAATGGGAGTACTGTCTCCCTCTAATGGTTCTCCTTGAGTGCCTGTATATTCTCAAGAGGTCTTCTCTTTAGACTAACAAAAAAACAGTTCTCAAAAATGAGAAATTATACATCATGCAACAACTAGAGAACCATCAGATAGACCAAGAAAAAGTGTCTTTGGAAAAGACATTTTCGTCTTCCCTTTACCTTCTTAAGTGGAAAACGTAGTTTATTTATTTTTAAAAAATCTTTATTTCCAATATAAGCATTTAAGACTAAATTTATTTCTGAGTACTATTTGCCCTCTCTAAATTTTTCTTTAAGCTTTCATTATTTAGTTTAATTTAAAAAAAGTTTATAGTTGTACAGAATGCCTTTATTTTATTCGCATATTTTTATGTGGTGCTAAGGATTGAACCCAGTGCCTCACACATTAGGCAAGTGCTCTACTAGAGTTACAGCGCAGCCCCTCTTTAAGCTTTCATTGAAGCATCACACAGACACATACATACACACACACACACACATGAAAGTGTGCAAAACAAAAGTATACACGTCAGTGAATTCTCATAAACTGAATACACATGTGTAACCAGCACCCTGGTCTAGGAGAACATGGGAAGCATCACAGAACATTCTTGGTCCCCTTTCCAGTTATTTCCAAGCCCCCTGTCAAGAGTAACCACTATCTTGGTTCATAACATCATATAGGTTAGTACTGTCTGTTTTTTAACCTTATGTGAATGGAATTATACAGTACATACTCTTTTGAGTCCGGACTTTTTTCATTTAACATTGTATCTGTAGTATTCATCCATGTTCTTGTGGGTAATTGTTCATTATCCTAGCTGCAAAATATTTAATTTTGTGAATATACTGAAACTAATTTATTTACCCACTCTATTATGATGGACATTTGGATTGTTCACAGTTTTTAGCTTTGAATCTTCTTGCATGTATTTTTAGATAAATATTTCCATTATATATATGTAGGTGTTCATCTGTTGAAGTTCATGCCAGTTTTCCTATGTAGTTATACTCCTTCCAGCAGTGCTGTGAGATTTACATTTTCTCTGCATCCTCACACACACTTTTTTGGGTTTACATTTTAGTCATTTTAGTGAATATGTAATGGTATATTACATTGCTGATGTGATTTTTTTTCCTCAGACTGACAAACGTGAGTTTATTGAAGGAATAGGGAAAGGGAAAGGGGATACTCTTAAGGGAGAGAGTGGGTTCTTTCAGAGAGGAGAGGAACAATGTGCCTCTTCTGCACTATAATTTTATTGGGGATTACAGAAGTTTCCAGAGTTCCAACCAGGTTCACCTTTTGGCTTTTGACTGACAGCGGAATGACATCAGACTTTCAAGTCCTCACTGTCATGACAGATCTGGGATACTTTGGCCCATGCTGACTGGTTCTAATTGACTTAATTGGATTTTATGGTTAGGAGGAATTATCCTTATCTCCCTGAATTTTTGGATGTGGTCTATTAAAAGAGTCACAAAAGTCTCCTTCAGGGTAACTTTATTTATGTTATTTCAGGCCTGCATTTCTCCTGCAAATAACAGGTAATTTGTTAAGGAATATGACATATCCTGTCCACCTAGACCAAGCAGGGCTGCAGGTAAATTGCTTCTTAGCAAAGAAAGCATTTGGGGGTCAGTACAGTGGGCCCATTTTATAGAATTATTCCCTTAACCTTGTGTTCCCACCATTCACATCTATCTGTATCCTATCATTCCTCCCTTAAGGACTTTGGGTCCCTAAATTCTTTTAGGGTATTGAATTTTAACTCATTCTGGCTGCTTCTTGCTGAGAGAGGGAGAAGTTGGGGGTAAGCGACTGAAGTCCTTTTCTCCATCAGGTGGAGCATGGAAAGTCAAGGGTATTTATCATCAGAGCAGTCCACAGTTCAATGGTGGCAGTTGGTGGGTGACTGGATGAGGTGTACATAGGGCAGGGATCATGCTAAGATGACAATAAATAAGACAGAAAAGCATTTTTTGCAAACTACTAGGACAAGAGTTATCAGTAGTACTGACTAGTCCCTGAAAACCATAAAGATGGTAACTCATTAAAGCTTAAGGTGGTATCAAACTTACCATTGATTTATGAGTAGAGGCCATTTAAGGCTTTAGAAACATTAGCAGAGTTGTTAGAAACATATATACAACACTTAGTTTCTGTAATGTCACAGGTGTCTCCTTGAGCTAAGGTTAAGATATCTGATGCCATCTGGTTTTTATAAAATAGCTTTCTATTGACATTAACATGTGTTTAGTGGAGAAATCCCTTTAGCTATGTCATTTAGGGCTTTCTTGGCAAAGTTACTTAAGGCTTCTATGTGCCACATTACATCTTTTAGACCAATGAGGGTTAAATAGTGGGGCTAGATATTCCTACCAGCAAAGCATAGAAACACAGATCAAGCTCATCTATGTAGGAGATTAGGAAGATTCATAGGTCTCAAATTGACTTTAAAAATAAACTTGACTCTGATAGTATTTTGTGATAGCCATCAGGCACTCCTGTCTCCTGTCTAAGAACCTTCTTTTATAGCCTCTAGCTTTACTTCCTTTTGGTAAGATGACACAAGTATTTACATCTTCAGTTACATTAAAAGAACTGTTGCCTTTCCTTTTAAATGTCCATGTATGATTGTGCTTTGGTTTTAATCTCCCATGAGATGTTTAAGACCAAGTTGGTCAACAAAATTGACCTTATTCCTATCTACTGTTAAAGTCAGCTGAGATTTGTCAGAGATCACTCTTGGAAACTGTGAGAAGCCTCTTGGATCATTAGTCTTCCTCTAACCATTGTGCTATCTGCCAGGATGAGTCAGGGTCTGTTGACCACATGTGATTTCCCTTGGAAGCATCAGGAACATTTTCCTCGCCAATGACCTTCCACTTTGCAGAATGTGCACTGGTTGACTTCCTGTTCTCTAAGGTCCTTGTAATCCTCCTTATCATGAGGTCTGGTAACTCACTGGAGTTGTAGGGCACTTAGAGGGGTCCTGTCATTCCCTGGGTCCTGGTTTGTCCCTGGGAAAGGAACAAAATATTGGCTGCTTTTTCCTTGACCCATTTACTTCCTTGACTTTGGTCTGTAAGTTTTGGTTATAAACATGCAGCATGCCAATTTCACCAGTCTTGAAGTAGGAATTCTAGGTTTTAACTTTAATGTCTAATTTTACAGTTACCCCTTCCATTTAATTGGGGTCAGTATTAGTGCTGGAAGTACTGACATGATTTGTTCTCCCTTCATGCTTAATGATGCCAGAGTATCCATTCTTATAGTTTTGGAATCAATGCTTTTGTTGTAGTTCTATTCTA
This sequence comes from Sciurus carolinensis, assembly GCF_902686445.1. Lineage (NCBI taxonomy): Eukaryota > Metazoa > Chordata > Mammalia > Rodentia > Sciuridae > Sciurus > Sciurus carolinensis. The sequence continues at coordinate 108,496,775 of NC_062232.1, read as the reverse complement.
AATGTTTATAATTTCCATTTTAGTTATACTTTAGAACAAGAGTTAGAATGGTGTTCTTAAAAAGTTTCCAGTTATAAAGAGTTTGAAGAACAATCCTTTTTGTAATTGATATGTAATTTTGAGAAGAGTGAACATGGACTACAAGACATTATGTTTTTGTAATTTAATGATATTTTCTCATAGTCTAATGAATGATCATTTTTGGTCAATATTTATGTTTTTTAAGAAGATATACTACCTACTTGTTGAATACAAGTTGTATATATTGAGTTATTGAATTTGCTATAAAGATGATCCCCAACTTATGATGGATTTGACTTTTTTTTAACTTAAGTTAGTGAGAAAACATATTCATACAAACATTTTTTACTTAATTTAGCAGAGCATTCAATAAATTACAGGAGATATTCAGCACTTTATTATAAAATAGGCTTGTGTTAAATGATTTTATAAGTGCTCTGAGCACATTTAAGGTAGGCTGGACTAAGCTATGATGTTTGGTAGACTAAGTGAAATGAATTCTAGAAGCATTTTCAATGTACAGTGGGCTATACCTCTATCAGAAGTTTGACTATTTTAAAATTTTGTCTATTTTATCTCTCAATTTGTTAGAGAAATGTGTTAAAACTTCCCATTGTGACTGTCATTTATATAAAACATTTTTCTTCTGGTGCATTTATTAGTTTATCACTTCTACATTTCAAGCCTAGTTCATAAATGCAGAAAGTTTCATAATTATTATATGGTCTTGGTGGAGTGTCCTTTCTTTTATCAAGAAGATGTTTTCCTCTTTGAATCACTTTTGCTTTGAATTTATATCTTGTCTTTATAAAGTACCCAGCCCTTCAATATTTTGTTATAACACCATCAATGGACTAAAACAGTGTGTGTGTTTAATTTCTCCTGCTTATACTTGACAAATCTTTTCAATCAAACACACATATCATTCTTCCATTCTGGAAGATTTTTGGCTATTAGGTTTTGAAATATTACCTTCTGTCTATTTTGTCTGCTCTTTTCTTTTGGAACTACTATTAGACTGATGTTAAAACTTCTGAATCTGTCCTCTATGTTTTTGTATTTTCATATTTTCTATCTTTTTAATTCTTTGGATTCTGGGAGATATTTTCTCTGTTTATTTTTTTAGCTTACTTATATGCTTTTCACCTGAATCTAATCTGTTCTTTAGCCCATCTATTGAGCTATTTATTTTAATAACTATATTTTAATTTTAGAAAGTTCTAATTAGCTTTAGAAAACTAAGTTTTTTTAATCTAAAACTTAATTATTGTTTTATGGATGTGATTTCCTTCATATATATCTGAAGAAATAAATAAAACTATGTAAAGGTCTTATCTGATTTCTCCATTAACTTGGTTTCCCTGAAGGCAAAATCTTTCATTTATTGAATTTGTTATTTCTCTTCCACAGTGTGAGTTTTAAGTGTTTGACAGTTCCTGCCTCTGCACAATCTGTTTGAAGGAACAGAAGGAAGTTGTCACTGTGTGCCATGTCTATTTTCAGGAGAATTGGACATATTGCTGACTGAGGTGTATGGGCATTATCCTTTTGGATATGGGTGCTCTCTATTCCTTTCAGGGGTTACTAGTCTCATGAATAGGGTTGCAAGATTTTGTAAATAAAGATTCCTAGTCAAATATGAATTTCAGACAAATAGCAGATACTTTTTTATTATAAGTATATCCCTTGAAGTGTTTGAGACATATTTATATAAAAAATTCATTGCTTATCTGAAATTCAGATTTAACTGGGTGTTCTGTATTTTTTCTAACAATAATACACTTTTGAAGCATTGCTATACTGCTCCAATATGGAGGCATATACCAGTGTTGCTTTTGTGGTATAGGAGATGTACAGGGCTGATTTGATCTTGTATAACATTCCCATAGTAATCCCTGAACTCATGCCACATGGGCATGAAGTATCCTTTGCATTACCCTCATCTACCCAGCAGTTTTACTACTTATATCTTGGGCTTTGTTTTCTTTCTTCAATACTATTCTGTTTTGAGTCTTTCAAGGAGTCCACTGCATTAGAGTGGATTTGTTGCTGCATGGAGAGAACTATAGTGATCCTGCATGTTTATCCACCAGTTCTTGGCATGATCATTAATTTCTGGTTGTTTGAGGTTTCATGGAAGGAGGAAACTGCATAGTTGGGCTCTAAGATTATGAAAATGCTATGAAATGAAATGGAAGGTGGCATCTGGGGAAAGGTGGAACAAGGCAGCTGAGATATGTGACAAAGGAAAATTGATAGCGTTCCTATAGGTGGGCATAGACACTGGAACCAGAGATATGTACTTTCATCTTCATCAACACTTACTAGCTTTGTGACTTTGGACTCATTATTTAGTTCCTCTGGGCTTCAGTTTCCTCATCTGTAAAACAGGGACATTATCTGTTTTCCTGATTCTAACATTTTTTGGGGGCGGTTTCTGGGAATTGAACTCAGGGGCACTTAACCACTGAGCCACATTCCCAGTTGTTTTTTGTATTTTATTTAGAGACAGGGTCTGAGTAGCTTAGGTCCTAGCTAAGTTGTTGAGGCTGGCTTTGAACTCATGATCCTCCTGCCTCAGTCTCCTGAGCTGCTGGGATTACAGGTGTGCACCATTGCTCCTGGCTGATTCTAACATTTTGGCACTTTTGTATTTGATGTACATCTTACAATCTATGTGTACAATGCATATAGGATTTGTTCAATTGATGTTGAATCTGAAAATCTATGACATCTTTGATTTAGAACTCTAGGGTACTTTTACATGTTTCACGGAGTTTTGTAAAAAGTCAATGAGGTAATGCATGGAAAGTGCTTAACTACGTGCCTGGCACATAAGTAATGCTCATTGAGTGTTAACTAGTGTTCATGAAAGCATGGTAAATTGGTCTGGGACTAAGAATGTATCATGAGACTTAAGAGGGGAAGGGACTTTGGGCACCCTGACAATGGCAATGACAATAACAATGTTTGGACACTATGACAAGCTCATGGGAAAATCCCTTTGATTGGGAAGTGGACTACAGTGACCCTCTAATAAGAAAATCAGGCTAGCTTTGTTTGAGGGCTCTGTCAGTATTTTCTGCATAGTGTATACTTTCTAACAGCAATATGATGACTGAGCTAAGGAACTGTATTAGTCACTTTATGAACAATCAAGAACAGCTTCCGTTACTCTGGTCTGTGGATTCTATTTGAGTAAAAACCCAGAGGAATTTGCAAAGGAAGGGAGGTGAAGAGCAAACATGTTGAATTTCTTTTCAAGAGTTGACTTGTAACATTGTGGGGTGGGAATCACATAAGCTTTGAGCTCAGTGCAGTTGTGTTGTGGATTTATCTGCATGGTATAAAGTCTACTATGTTAAGAATGATTAGTTTGCTTTCAGCTTTGTGTGATTTCAATCAATAATTACATCTATTGATCAAAGGCATGCATTTACAACATTAATTTACATTGAGCATCTTAACTTCATAAAATGGCAACAACCAAATTGGCTGAAATTGATTTCCCTTTGTTTTCAAAAGAAAATTCTCAGTGCTGTGGATACCCTGACTGTGAGTCAGAGCTCAAAGGTGGCTAATTATTTGGCAATATCACAGAGAAGAAAGCCCTGCAAACATTATTAGGGTGTAAATTGAAATCCTGATGGAGTTTGTTCATGCATATTTTCTGAAGTCATCTGCAGATGTGGGGAACTGTTTGCGGCCTCTGAGGGCATTGAACATGAGGAATTATGCCATAGTCAGTTAAGAAGATACCTTGGTTCACAAGATGGTGGAACTGGATGATGACTTTCCCAGGGCCAGAATACTCATAATTCCAAGATGTAATCACCAATACCAGTTTTATATACGATAATCCACAAACAAACATTACTAGGTTGGTTCAGTGGTGGTAATTTACAAAGCTACTGAAAAAATATAGTTTCTGTGTGAGTGCTTGTCAGGACTTTTTCACATAGAATAAGTTGTCATAAACTAATCTGCACTCATTCTTGCCCTTTTGAACCCACGTTATTTTCATAAATTCATCTCAGAATTTACTTGGTACAGAAAACCCTATTTTCTCATTTATTCTGGTTTCTTTCCATTTCTAAAGCTTATTCACATAAAAGCAATGTGTTTCATATATTATTTCCTTACCTTGTTGTCAGTGTCTTTGCCCAGAAAATAGGGACCATTGTGGGTAAAATGTTCCTCTGCTACAAATTCTGAACATGAATGAGGAACTTGATAAAGTGGAGATTATGGGCTATGAACTGAAGGCTGGAACACTTGGATTGTTGAAAGGGACTAGGGGATTCTAAAAAGTGAAATTTGGACAGTTAAACAATTTATTCTGAATTAGTAGATAAGGAGAAGGATGTAAAGGATGTTCAGGAAGCTTTCTGATGAGGATAATTAGAAGAGGGAAAGATAACATTCAATCTAAATAAAAGAATGAGGAAATCTGAAAATGATAGATTCATCATGATACTTACCCTAAGGAACTGATCAAAGATGGAGTTGTCAAGCTGCTGGGGTCATAAATGCCATGTAGTGTTTCCCTATTCTGTTTGGTAGACTTAGGGTTACATGGGTGATCCTCCTGGAGCTTTTGGAGTAAGAAGTGGGAGAGATTGAGTTTATGAGAAGATGGGCTCTATCCTAGTTTCAAGCAGTGATTCTGTGTTGTCATTGTGTACATCGTTCCTAAATGTACTTATCTGGTCTGGTCTTTGCCAATGTAACAACACATACAAGTCTATTTGGATGACTGCACTCTCCCTGCAGGATCTTTCCTAGCCAACATCCAAAACTTTCCTTTCTTTTACCTGTGGGTTTCAAGCATGCCCGTGATAGATCAATTACATTAATGGCCTTCATTCTTCACTTCTGCAATTGAAGGTTTGTGTTTTGTCTGTTCTCTGACTCTGGGTTAAGCCATGCTATGCTTCAACCAGCAGGATGTTAGTAAACATGTTGCAAATAAAGGCTAGAAAGATGCTTGCACTTTTCCTCCTGCTCCCTTACCATATCCATGATAACATGCTTAAGTTAGCTTGCTGGAGGTATGTGAGAGGCACAGGAACAGAACCACACCATCTCTCACTTAAACTCCATACATTCTAGAAGAACCAATACCACCTGATCTCTAGACAGGAGGTTAACCAAGACCTATTATCTGACTTGCTGCTGACCACAGACATAAGAGCAAGTCCAACAAACATCATCAGAACACCCAGCTAACCTACAGACTCAAGAGCAATTATAAATAAATGTTATCTTGAATCACTGAGTTTTGGGGTGTCATATTGTACAGTTTGATTGTGTACCAAGTCTTGAGACCTAAATTAGTATAAAGCCTTCCCTAACAACTCTTATAGAAGAGGATGATCATTCTTCAGAGCTCCTGGCAGCACTTAGTACTCATGCTGCCTATTTGGACTTTTTGATTCTCTGTACTGTATTGGCACATTTTGTTCACCCCACGAAGCCATTGGTAGAAATGAATCACTGTGAATAATAAAACACCATCAAATGTCTTCCATCAGAAGATACATCCCAACTTCAGAAAGTTAAAAATGCATTTCTTAGAATTAGTGAGATGTGGTACTGTTTAGAGTTTTTTTTTTTTTTTTTTTTTTAATCTTTTTTAATCTTTGGTCTCCAACAAGATTGTCTTTGAGAATGAACATTGGGTTTTCTTGTTTTGTGGAGCAGAATAGCCAGCCTAACTTTCAAGGGAGACAGACCTTTGTTCAGATTCTGGCTTCTCTTGAATAACTGGATAACTGGGGAAAGTGACCTAACTTCTCTGAGCCTCAGTTTCTCTCTGTAACAGGGATGGTAATAGTGCTAATCTCAAAAGGTCGTTTTGAGAATTCATTAGATCATACAAAGATCATGGTGGGGAGTTAAACACAATGATTACTTTTTTGATTAGTAATGAGTGCATGATGCAAAATTCAAAACATATAAAAGGTAATATAGTAAGACAAAAGTTTCCTTCTCACTCCTGTCCCCCAGTCCCTCATTTTCCATCCTAGGAGACCACCACAGTAACTATGTTTTAAAATATTTGTTACATTTTAGATATGAGATGTTCACCAAAAGCTCATGTGTGAGACAATGCAGAGTTGAATTTCAGAGTTGAAATGATTAACTTAAGAGAGATATAACCTAATTAGTGGATTTATCTGCTGATGTATTAACTGGGCAGTAATTGTAAGAAGATAGGGTGTGACTGGAGGAAGCAGGTCACTAGTGGGTATGACTTTGGGGTTTACATTTTGCCCCTGTGAGTGGAGCTCTTTCTATGCTTCCTGGTTGCCATGTCCTGAACTGCTTCCTACACCACATCTTTCTGCCATGATGTTCTGCCTCACCTTGGGCCCAGAGCTATGGAGGTTGCTGAACAAGGACTGAACCTCTGAAACTGTGAACCAAACTAAAATTTTCCTCTTCTACATTGTTCTTGTCAGGTCTTTTGGTTATAGCAGTGAAAAAGCTGACTAAAACAGTATTCTTCCAGAAATATTTGTAGTAGTCATTACATAAATATTAGTTTTTTTCTGTTCCCTTTTGAATACCATAGCACCTAGAAGGGAGCTAGGTCCTTTGCAAGGGTCAAGGTGCGATTGCCCATTATTGTCTAAAATTTTACATGGAAATAAATAGTACAGAAAATTTGATTGGATAGAATAATACCAGATAATGCTGAGTACTTTTGGGGAAAATGTTTGTCAGTCCATTTTTACGTAATGGGCATTTTTGTTTGTTTGTTCGTTCATTGGTTTTTTTTTTTTTTTTTTTTTGCATAAGAGCTAAGGGCAGAAATTTTTCCATTATCAGAGCTCATTATTGGGTGCAAGTTAATATAAGTTTTACTATTACCACCACTTCTTCAAATGTGCTGAGACAGGAAATGCAGACTTCACTTACCCCAACTGAAAAGCTAGCCAAGCAGAGGAAACCAAACTAATAATGTGGCTGATATTGTCAACTGCTATACATACACAGATTGAGGAAAACTGTATTGACATAATAATAATAAATATGTAAAGAAAGCTCATGGTTTACCAATAAAATCATTTACCATGTTGCTGACTTTACTGGAAAATGATGCTTTATTACCAGTCTCTCAATTTGATTGATACCTAATTAAAAATTCACTAGGCTCAACTTCAAGCACTTCAAGCTATATTACAGTCACTGCTATACCAATGGAGGCATATCATATAAAACCAAAGCAAGTATGATCATTTATTTAAAACTTAGAAATAGTTCTGGAAATTGCAAAGTTGCATAAAATCTGTGGTCACATACAGAAAAATAGCAGTGCATTTTAGTGGAAGGAAAGAGAAAGTCAGGAGAACTTGGTCTCAGTTCTGGCTCTGTCAGGGTCATACTGCATGGTCTTGGGTAAGTCATACTTCTCTGTCCCCTGGTTTCATCATTGGAACAATGAAAATAATACTCTTTTTTCCTACCTCACTGGATTTTTGTGAGACTCAGTAAGATAATGTATACAAATTAGTTCAAATGGTATAAAAGCAGTACTTAAATGCAGTTCCAGAAAAAAAGGAGTGAGTTCTTATTATGTGCTAATAGCTGCATGGATCTATAAGTGAATAAACCCACACTCTTTTGCTTAAGGAATTCATAGTTGAGCTGCCATAGTGTGGTATGTTGCTAGAGTGGTCAAATAAAATACAGGATGCCCAACTGAATTTGAATTTTGGATAAATGAATATTTTGGCACAAATGTGTTTCAAATATCCCGTAGGATGTATTTATGCGAAAATTATTCATTATTTATCTGAAGTTCAAATTTAACTGGGCATCCTATATTTTAATTCTGAATCTGGCAACTATGTGTCACATAGCAGTAGACAACGACATAATAGAATAGTTGTGCAGTGGAAAAGTACAGGAATTTGGTCTTATGGTGTCAGAGAAGGCTTCATGGGGAAGGTGAAGAGAGGTGAATAAGCATTTGACAGGTGAGCATGGTTGTATGGGGTGGAAAGAGGAAGAGAGGACATGTCAGGCAGAGAGAAAAGCTGCAGCACATGATAAGAGACACCTTAGGGAGGATAATCAACTTCAGACTTTTCATTGCTGCTTAAATGTCAAATGTGAGATGGGGAGCGACAAAATTCAAAGTCCCTACAAAAGAACTTATGTGGACTTCATGGAAGGTTTTACATGAAATGTTTACTGTGTATCTCACAATTACACTAGTCCAGCAGATCGTAGGAATGAATTCCAGTTCAAGGATTGAGATTAGACAATACACATACAATTTGCATACACACACACAGAATTTTTGAACCCCAAGTAATTAAGCTCTGGGATGTATGGCAGAGAAAACTTATGGAATCAATTCTTTTGGAAGCCTCTTCAAAGACTGTGTGGAACTAGTCCTGGGCCAAAGTGGTCTGTGTCAATTCCAAAAGGACAGAAGATCACCATATTGATAAAAATTGGAAAGTTGGAGGGAACTGAGATAATGTAGCTCTTTGACATCCCCTTTCTTTTCAAAATACCTGCTTCTCTGTGAAATGTCCAGATATCACATGGAAGACCTTAGGGTTGGGATGGGTGTTGGAAAACTTGGCCACAAGGACAAAGTATTAGATTCCCTCCATGTGAAGAGAGAATGGTTGACAGGACAGAGATTTTTGCTATCAGAAAGGTGAGGGAGCTGGGTGTGATGGTGCATGCTTGTAATCCCAGTGACTTGGGAGGCTGAGGCAGGAAGATCACAGATTCAAAGCCAGCCTCAGCAAAAGCTAGATACTAAGCAACTCAGTGAGACCCTGTCTCTAAATAAAATACAAAATAAGACTGGGGATGTGACTGAATGACTGAGTGCCCCTGAGGTCAATCCCCGATACTCCTGCCCTCCAAAAAAAAAAAAAAAACAAAGAAAGGGGAGGGATGGTGAGGAGGAAATCAAGCTATTGTTTATAAATGCTGGATCCTGAAAAGCATAGTTAGGGTCCCTTTTTTGAAGTTAAGACAAGATCTCTCACAGAATAATAAAGGAAGGAAACGTGGACTTCACTCAGTGGGGAGTAGACTTTATTACTCAAAGGGTAGTATAGTCTGGAAAAAATAAATAGAAGAGGTTAAACAAATGCTGACATATGGACAGAGGTTCCAGGGTACAGGCCAAGTTATAAATATTCAGCTAACTCATACACATCTGGAGGGCTGGAGAGGAGGGTGGCTAGGAGTTAATTTACAGGAAGAAGTAAGGGGATTGCTGATCAGGTCAGATAACTAGATGACTGCACTATGACCCTTTGCCAAGGGTGTCCTAGAGTCAGCTCAGACCAGCTCACAAGAGTCAATTGTTATATTTTCAGGAATTTTGCAAGTCAATTTTAAACGTTGCCATTTAAAATATTTAATTATAAAAGCTTACAATTAAATAAACTATATTAAAACAAGGGCAATAAATACTCAAAGTTATCATTTCCTAATTATTTGCTATTATGTATATGCTTGAGATTATGTACTTACATTTCTATGGTGGAAATACTATATAATGATAGGCTACTACATGTTTTCCCAATTCCATATTCAGGGACATCAAGTTGTAGATTTGAGATTGACCATCATGGGAGTATTTACACTGTGGAAATCAGCAAGCACAATGAGCAAGGCCTTTTTTTCTTTCCTCCAGAGAGCTATTTCTTAAACATCTAGCTACAGGGGATTAAGGAAGGGAAGTTAGCTCCCTTCCCATTAGAGTAGTGCTATGGTCATATAGAGGAATTTTTGTGATCATAGGATCCATAGATATCCTGGTCTAGAATCCTGACTTTTTCTGTATTAACTAGCTGAGAGACTTAGGCAAATCATTTAATAGCTAAGTAGCTCAGCTAGCTATAAAATGAAGTGGAATATTAACAACTACACAGCAATGTTGCTAGTAGGTGTGTCATTGTAGCAGTGTAATAATCTACCCCAAAACTCAGGGGCTTGAACTGTAAGCATTTATTATTGATCGTGCATCCATGTGGGAATTTTTGTTTTGCAGTGCTGGAGACTGAACCCAGGGCTTCATGCATGCTAGGCAAGAAATTGACCACTTATCTATACCCCAGATCTATTAGAAATATATCAGTTAGCTAGGTGATTCTGGTGTCACCTGGGCTTATTCATGTGTTGGTGTTCAGCTGTGAGTCAGATAGGCAGCTCTGTTGCTCTTGGCTAAACTCACACACGTTTGAGGGCTAATTGGTTGTACATGGTATAAATGTCCTTCCTCCAGCAGGCTAGCTGGGCTTTTTCACATGATCCTGATAAGGTTCTGAAGGGGACTGGAGAATGAGAATATGAGGCATGAGAGGAGGGGAGGGAGATGGAGGGAGAGAGAAAATGGGAGGTCTCTTGAGGACTGGATTCAGTACTGGCACATTTTTACTTCCACCTTGCTCTGCTAGCCAAACAAGCCACAAAGTTAGCCCAGATTTGAAGGCCAAGGAAGTGAACTCTAGTTCTAGATGGGAGGGGCTACAAAATCACATTACAAAGGGCATGGCTTAAGGAAGATGGTGAATTAGAGAATTGGGACATTTATGCAAGCAATCTACCACCAATACATTTGTGAGAATTAAAGCAAGGTGCCTCCTCTTTTTATGTAAAATTGCTATTTGCCATAATGACTACAGCTGGAATTGTGGATATTCTGGTCCTGGGGAAGTCATCCTCCAGCTTAGCCATCTTGTGAGTCAAAGTATTTTCTTCACTGACCATAGCACCATTCATTAGCATATGAAATTGCTGACATTTTATCATTTTGGATTCATGAAAATGGCAATTTTGTGTAGTCCAACCAAATACAAAAGGTACTCCTTTCTCTATGCTGACTGAACCTTGAGTTAGGGTGCACAAGTTTAGCTAGTGCATATTAGCTAGATTTCATCTCCTATGCGGGCTTAGTTTCCTCTCTGGTTCTAGTAGGACTGATATGATACCCCAGTGTCAGAAACCTAGACTTCAACTTCATTTTTCCATCTTTTGGGGCTTCTGCTCCCATTGTCATTTCATGGTTCTAGTTGGAAGCTAAGGTTTTAGTCATGATGATCCCATTCATCATGGAATGAGAAGGACATGTCACCTGCCTTTAGGAAGGAAAGAATGGCTGGGAAATGGAGTCCTTATTCCTGATGGCCATATGTTGATCTAGAGAACTGGCAATCTATTGCTGATGAGGAAAGAGGAATATATTTTGGGAGACAATGATCAGTCCCTACCACCCACAGGGACAAGGATCCTGCATGTGATTATTCATTTTGTGAATTTTAATAAGACTGAGAGGAAGATGGAACAGGGAACACCTATGTAGTATCTGGAATGTATCAGCACATTCTGGTATAGTCTGTCTCTTTCTCCTTTCCTTCCTTTCATGCTGGGCATGGCACCCGGGTCCTCACACATGTTAGGCAAGTGCTCTACTACTGAGTGGCATCCCCAACCCTGGTGTTGTATTTCTATATTAGACTAAAAGTCCCAGTACAGAAGAGGTCCACTGCAGTGGTGGTGATGTCATTAGTGGCATCATGGAGGTGGAGTCCTGTGACAGTGAACAGCTGTAAATTCCTGGGTAGTAACAATGTGTTAGACCCCAAAGAGTGTGGTCTGGATCCTGGCATTCAGAAACTATGTGGAAATAAGGTCTAAAGCAGAAGTTGCAAAACATTCCAAGGATCCTTCTTTATCTATCTTTCTCTGCAGCTAATTTGAGCCTGAAGAAGGAACTTGGATGTGGCTAGAATTCCTCCAATTCTGTAAGTGGCAATTGAGTCATCAAAGGACTCTTTTGTTACCATTTCCTTGTACAAGACTGCATTCTGCCTTTTGCTGGTGGTCTGAGAAATTCCTTTGCTCATAAATCCAGGAGTGACAAACTGAAAACTAATGATGGAAGGTCAGAATGTTTACATAGACCTGTACTCTCTGAAGTGAATGGCATGAAGAGTAATTACCACATACCTACAGCATTCTACAGCCTACTACTACAGAGGCATCTGCCCTCTCCAATGGAATTTTGATATAACTGGTTCAATGAAGACTATTAAGTTAGTAGAGGCATTAACATGTACAGGTTTCATGTTTTCTAAATATTGATTTCAAATTTGTTTTGTTGAATTCCTTTTTAAATTCCTAACATTTCAAATTTTAAAAATTTAATCCATTAAAATTTCAATCTCATATTTGATTCAATACTCCTTATCCTGCTGCTGTCTCAATGGTCGAGCAGAACTAGGAGTAGATGCAGGGTCATGGTATTCTCCATTCTTCCCTCATGTAGGTGTGAGTTAGCTTCTCTGGTGTTGCTCTGTAGCAGTCTGTTCAGGGTAAGGAGGTGCGCCAGGCCTTGTCCTGGTTAGATTTGCTTCTATCTCTTGCTGGTAAATTTTGCTGCGGGTGCCCTCTCTGTATATAGATAGCATATGTCAATTTCCCAGAAGTGGTGCCCAGCTTCATTGTAGTGTCCATTGTTACTGAGTACTTTCTCAAAAAGGAGCATCCTGGTTTCTCTGAGTCATTACCAGAAATCCATGTATCCAATCCCTTTGCTAAGTGCATTGCCACGACTATTTGCTCTGAATCTGCCTAGGTAGCACAAACACTTTTCCCTTTCTGGCATATGCTTCTGTACATGGAGTTACAGAACTACTATGATCTTTTTATGTGGCTTTCAAGGGCAGCAGGGTCTGAGATTGGAGTTTCATCCTGTTCTTCTATAACCTATATTACATTACAGTCTTTCTGCTGGAATAGACTACTCCAGCAACTCTCCTGCCTTCAAAAATCTCCAGGTGAGATGCAGGCCCCAACTTCAATATTATGTACACACTGTCTCTAGAGAAAGTACATCACATTCTTTTCAGGATTCTTACCTTCTTCTACCTAAATGTATTTGCTTAAGTCTGTAAAGTTTACAGTTCAACAAGTATTCTATTGGGGGCAAGATTCCAGTCTCCTTTTCTTACAGGCTCTCCCAAAATCTGTGAAAGATTACTGTGTCCCCCTGCCCTTCACTTGGCTTTGGCAAAGAGGAAAAAGAAAAAAAAAAAACACCTTTCCCTTTTCTACCAGATTGAAAACTCCAATAACTTCCTTTCCTCCATACCTCAGGGGAATAGATTAGAGATGGAGGGTGGTAGAGGATAGAAGATGATAGTATGTCTAGTAAGTTTTGAGAAAATATCTGGTCCCATTTTTTGGTGTCTCTAAAATATGATATGGTCCAGGCTACAAGGCACCTCAAGTCTGGAGTTAGAGTATCCAATTTCAAATCCTGGCTCATCTGCTTACAAACTCTGCTACTAGGTAACTCATTTAAATTCTCTGTGCTGCAATTTCCTCTGTCTGAGATGACAGTAATTATAATATCTCTATTGTAGACTTATTGTGAGGACTGTTTGGGTTAAGGATTGTAAAGTGCTTAGTACAAAGCCTGGTACATAGCAAATGTGATAAAAATATTCACTGTTTATTATTACATTTTTGTCTTTAGCTTTGGACCACAATTACCAATTTGGGGATAATGGGAGAAGTCCCCTTTCACATTGTTACATTTGATTGATGGATGATGAAATCAACCTAGGAGCAAGGAAGGACATTTGAATTGCCTTACGGTAACACTTGGAGTTAAATTGAAAATGAGCAGAGGAACAAATCACTATACTGCTTGAATATCCCATTAGAAATATCAGAAAAATGATCTGTGTGGGTCATTGGTCCATGCATCCCTAGTTAGTAAATCAAGCAGGATCTACTTCTGGTAGTGAAGATGCTCTGTGACAAGAATATGCTCATTCAAATTAGGAACCAACACATTCTTAATAAATGCTCCACATGCAATAAAGTGAATTATCATGCTGCATAAACTCTGGAAGGATTTCTCTTAACTTTTCTACTGGATAGAAAAGCTTGTTTTATTAATATGTTGAATAACAGCATTCAGTAAACAGCTCATACTTTTTAGATTTACTTCTGTTAAAGAATGCCATACTTAAGTGCTTGAAATTGACACTTGAAAATGAAATACTGCTGCAAATAATGGGGAAATTGTAGATGTATTTTATACCTCTCCTTCCCAAATCAAAAGGTCTCATAAATACAGTCTCTAAAAGTGTCGGTGGGGGAGTTAACATAACTGTACAAGCAATAAGCCTGACCTTTCAATGTAATTTATTTTCGATTTGCTCAATCCTTTTTTATTAAAACTAGCACATCTGAAGCAGAATTAAATCCTATTATAACAGGTGTGTGATCATATCAGGTTCTTGCTGCCACCAGCCTACTTTATTAAAAGTTACTTTGTTTCAAGGAGGATAACCTGATTATGGCAGTGGGATACCTTTGGAGGGTTGGGGACAAGAGGGGAAGAATGGTTTTATTTTCCTGAGAGCAACTGCTGTTACCAGTGAAATCAAAGAATATTTATGACCATTTCTTTTGTGTTTGAAAAGCCATGGTGGGCTGTAATCTCTCTGCTGTGTTTATAAAGGTTATTTCTCTCTTGGGTTATTTAGACCCAGGGACAAGGTGGGTCATCAAGCTGTTCTGTATCATGATTCACACATTACCAGCTGGCAATCTTTTTCATGTGCAGCATTCTTGATCCATTCTTGGGGGGGAATGAAAACACATTTGAGACACTACTTAGATATAAATTTTTTGGTAGAAACTGTCTTTCAATATTTGACCTGTCTCAGGGAACCTGATTCTACTGGGTCCTTAAAAGAAGATATAAAATTAAGAATCTTGTACCATTTACTAATGATTTGGCTTTTTTTCTCTGGTTTTATCTTTTGGTTTCTATCTCCTTTATCTGTCTGGTCATCTCACCACCCAGTTCAGTATCTACCTCTTTCAGGAAGCTGTTCCTGATACACGTATACCCACAGTGACCTCTCCCCCCGCCAAATCTTATATCCATCAACTGGCTGCTGATCTGAATGAATTTATGTTTACTCTCACCAAACTGAAAACTCCTTAAGGGTAGAAAGTTGAACTAGTCTTATTTCCCTTTGGAGTGAGTTGGAGGGCATATTGGAACTTTTCAAGAAAAAAAAAATATGACTGTGAAGTGGCAGTAGCATACACAACAAGCTTTATTTTGGTGTCACTCTGATAAGTTGCATGGAATGGTGGGGGGACTCCCTTATAGCACAAGACCTTCCAAAGGTCATGAATGGTACATTCCAAAGGCAATAAATGGCCACCACACAGAATGGGAGGAGGTCAAGGAACATCCATGAAAGAGGGGGAATGTAGAGATGGAACTTATATGTCTAGATGATGTTGCTCAGCAGCACAATGGGAGTCTCTGCATCAGAGATCTCTGAAGGGCAGCAGTGGTTTGGGATCTTTTAAAACTACAGGTTTTATCGCATATATGTTAGCAGATATTAGGTACAGTTTTTCAGAGTATGTGAAACAGGCAGGCTATAAATGCTTAAAAATTTGTCTATTTGGGCTTTATTTAAAACAGCTGAATATATAAAAAGTCGAGTTCGGTGCCTACTGGCTTTTGAGTTAGGCCTCAGCCTTCTAGGAAGAAATAACAACATAGGGCTAACATGGAGAGGGCATATTTGGCTCATTTATGTAACATTTGTTAGTACTCTTGAAAGCTACTATTCAATAACTTTAAAAAAGTAGATTTTACTGCTTGCTTAAGCAAGAGAGAACTTCACATATGATATGTAAACTTTCTGGGGAAAGTAGAGGGTTTACCATATATAAGGTTTCATAATACATGTAGCTCATGGATTGGTGAACTTTCAGAAGCAAAATTGTTTAGGAATGTTACATCTAGCAAAGGAAATATGGTTATTGGAATGTGTCTGCTGTGACTGACTGACATTCTGAGGCATGAGGCTATTGTTGATTGGTTGGCTTTCAGAAGTATGATTAGCAGTACAATGTGTCACTGACCAAAGGAATGAGTTTAAACCTGACTCTGGGGCTTAGCTGTTGCTGTGGTCAAAGAACAAATCAATCTTTTCTTAGGAAAATAAAACCTTTTAATTCTCAGCACCTAGCACCTAGTATAGTGTTTTTAAGCAATGGAAACTCAGTAAGCACTTGCTTAATAAGTGAGTAGCATATTTGTATCATTTAAAACACACTGGCTTCAATCTCCCTAGTGTGAACATTTCTCCCTGGCATTGAAATATGGAAAGAATAATAGCGTCCACACATGTCCTTATCTTTTTCTTATTCCCAACAAAAGCACTTTCACTTCCATTATCTCACTTGACCTTCACTTTACTCTCTAAGGCTGGGAAGGAAAAAGAATATTTACAAATATTTCCATTTGCAAATTAGAGTTGAAGAGAATGGTCCAAGGTCACACAGTATTAAATCTCTGGATTCTACATTTCTCTTTTAAAGGGAAGTAGTAGGTCACTGGAGCATCTGGAGTGCAGAGATACTTATCCTCTCATCCTTAGGTGAGATAGAGTCGGGAGTGGCCAGAGTCCTGAAAGACTGCTCTAGCTGGAAGAAACCTGGTCCATTTTTCTTCATTGTCTTGACAACCATCATTTTCTACATGTGTCCTGATGTGAAAATGGAGGAAACCCTACATAAAAGTGTTTAGTATATATGTGTGTCTGTACAGAGTGTACATAACTCTCCATGAAATAATACCAGTTTATATCAGATGGTTATGTTAGAGTTTACAGAGTGCTCCCATTAATATCGACAGAGTAGGGACTGATATTATTTGCACATACATTTAGAATATTCTGTTTGGGAAAAGATGGAGAAAAAATAATTTTGTCATCTCAATCACTCTTATAATTTTGATAATTACAAAACCAGGAATATCATTTTCTGACATAATTAAAAATCATTCATGATGGTTAATTTTCTGTTGTCAACTTGACTAAAAGATGCCCCTATACATGGTTAAACATTATTTTTAGATGTGTCTGTGAGGGTATTTCCTGGAGATTAGCATTTGAATTGATGAACTAAATGAAGCAGATGGCTCTCTTCAATGTGGGTGGGCTCATTCAATCTGCTGAGGATCTGAATAGAACAAAAAGGTGGAGGAAGGTTGAATTTACTCTTCCTGACTGCTTAAGATGGGACATAGATCTGCTCTCTGCACTCCTGGTTCTTGTGTTAGAAATACTGAGGTGCTCGTTGTGTATATCCACAAGAAATTAACTTTAAAAAATAACTGGGTAAATGGCAGAAAGATCAGTAGAGGGAAGGGAGCAGGGGGTGGGGAAGAGGAAGGGAAGGACAGGTACTGGGGTCTGAATTAGAACAAGATGTATTCCATGCTTGTATACTTATGTCAAAATGGATTCTACTGTCATGTATAACTAAAAGAGAAAAAAAACAAAAGAAATACCAGGGTGCTGCAAGGAATCAAACACCTGCTCAGAAGTAGCTCTGCAAGGCAAACTTTACTTCTGCAGAAGGGTATGCGACCTAACATCCAGCAAGCAAGCACACTTGAGTGGGTGGTCCATCTCTTTTTATCCTTAATGCAGCATTGCCCCTTGCTCTCATAGGAGAAGCATGGGGTTACAATCTGTGTGATTGGTTAATTTTAAAATTGTAGAGGGCAAAGGGAAGGGCTACAGTTAAAATGGCTACAATTGGATCTTACGTTTCTATTAAGGCTAAATACTATATTCTGAAAATGGACTACCAGACTTTATTTCGCACACTCAGGCCTTTAGACTTGAACTAGAATTTACTCTGTCAGCTCTCTGGCTCTCAGGTCTTCAGACTATACCACTGACTTTCTTGTGTCTAGCATTCAGATGCAAGATCATAGGACTTTCTCAGGTCCCATAATCACATGAGTCAATACCTTATAATAAATCTCTCTCTCTCTCTCCCCTCTCTCTCTTCCTCTTTCTCCCTCTATGTATATATACATACATACATATATATAAATAATATGTATATCTATCTGTCTATGCATGCATCCATTTATCTCTATCCTATTGTTACTGTTTCTCTGGAGAGCACTGGCTAATATAAATTTTGGTACAAGGTGGGTTCCAGAGGAGCAGAATTTTAAGGATAAGGTTTTGAATTGGTTTTAGGGTTTCTAGAATTTACTCTCAAATCTGATTAGATTTAAAAATGCTAATGAAACTACTTCCAGTAGTAAGGAAAACACTAATAATCCACCTGTGATTAGACAACAGAGATAGGTAAAATATCTGCATTTGATACTTCTGATTAACCATTTATCACTTATAAAGAAGGAAGGATTTGGCTTACTGTATATGTAATACTGTATAATATTTTTTGGGAAACAAGATTGGCTTTTTACTCCATATCACTGGACAAAGTGATGAGAGAAAAGCAAGAACTCAGTGATTTGATTTCCCCAACTCATCATAAAAATGACCTGAAGACTTCTCTGTATGCCCTGAAGGAAATCCTATCTCTTCATCCTGCATCTGCCTGAATTTCAACATGCACTGAATTCCCAGCCCTGGAGAGTGTCTAATGAGGGCATTGATTGGAAAAGAATGAGATCCCATAACTTGGAATGTGAATGAATGGAAGATCCTAATGAAACTGGGGACACTGAGTCCCTAAATTCTGATGGATCTTCTTTGCAACTGAGTAAAAAGCTCTTACCATCAGTGGATGTGGCTCCCTGCCCCTTAGTAAAAATGACCTCTTCAACCCTAGTGGAAGTGACTCATCAGTGGAGAAAACTTTCCCACCCACAGTATTAACCTTTCCATCCCAGTCTGAGGGAACTAACTCTGCATTTCCTGAGGAAACTGTAATGACTGCCTCGGAGGCAACTGCTATGCAGGACAATGTTGGTTATCTTTAGGACCCACCCTCAAGATGAAACCAGAGTTTTGAGATGAAGCTCAATTCACAACTTCTATTGGCACATGGGGTCTGCACTAGCTTTAGGCCTCTGCAGCTGAGAAGTGTTGGCAGCTCTTAATGGCAGACCATGCCCTCCAGTGTTGCAGCAGACCCCAGCAGCTCATCTTCAATTTATTTTCTTTTCTGTGTTCTTGTCTTTGAAGTCAAAGAATGGAGTCCATAGGCCAGGATGAGTGAGTGTAATGGTAAAATTTATTGAAGAATAAGAACAAAACTCTTACAGTGCAAGAGGGGACTGGATAGCAGGTTTTCCCCTACCAACTGTGCTAGTGTAGAGGTTTATTAGCACTTGGTTCACTGCTATTTGTCTAAACTTATGCTAATTAGGGTTTAGAAAAGTACCAATGCTATTGGTCCAAGTTTATGCTAATTAGGGCGGGGAAACTTACTAACACTATGGGTCAATTCTTGAGTCCAATTCAGGTTTGCCTTACTTCCTTTTTCTCCCAGGTTCAGGAAGTAGGAGGTTGAAGTCGTTGAATTGCGCATGCTCAGTGGGGTGTCTGGTGCTGCAATGCTGTGTGGAGTGTGCTTTTGCAATGGGCATCACCACTGTGTGCAAGCTGGGCTGCCGCAAGGTGACAGATCCATTTGCCCAGCTCATCTAGGCACTGGCCTACCATGTCTCAGGCCTGCCACACCTCATGGTAGGTTACACGCAACCATGAGCTATGCTTACCACCCATGCTCCAACCCACCTGGGCCGCCACTCTGCTGCTCCGCTGCTCCACCTCTCTGCTGTTGCTTCTTGCAGGGACAAGTGAGCCAGCTATGCAGCTTGGCAGCAGAGGAGCCATGTCACAACCACCACTCTTTGCTTCTAGGTCTGTAACTATAGTTAACTTAAAATGGACCCTTAAAGGTGAGATACAAAGTATGACCCATGAAGAGGAATGCTTCTTAAGTATAAAAGAACTACTTGAGTGTTCTGATTTATACAAGCAGAAATCTGGGGAACATGTGTAAAAATGGGTAGTAAGAATGTAGGACAATGGTCAAAGGAACATAAAATTGGATCAGCAAAAATTTATTGAAATGGACCTCACTAAGCAAAGATTCTGCATCTACTGTTCTAGCTCACAGAGCTAGAAAGGGCACTGATTGGATGGTGAAAAGTTGCACCAAACGGTGATCCAATTGAGTGAATTAGAAATGCCAGACCTACCTGGACATAGTGATGCACACCTGTAATCCCAGAGACTCAGGAGGCTGTGGCAGGAGGATTACAAGTTCAAGGCCAATTTCAGTACTTTAGTGAGACCCTTTTTCAAAATAAAAATTAAAAAGTGCTGGAGAATGTAACTCACTTTGTAGAGCACTCCTGGGTTCAATCTTCTGGAACTAAAACAACAACAAAAAAGGCAGAGTCATCTTGATTTAACACATAGAGTGGCACGGGGTGGGGAAGGTATCTCCAAAAAAGTGTCTGAGGAATTTCTGGAGAGAAAGGGGAACATGACTTGGGACCAGCAGAGTTCCTGGCATATATGAGGGAAAAGAATTTCAGCACACACCAGTCAGAGACTTAGAGGTTTCTTTAGGAAAGCTGAGGCACATTCAAGGGAGAAGGTGGGCTATCTTAAGAGTGAGTAACTTTGGGGGCAAAACAAGGAATACACACTCAAGTGACAATGGGGACCATCTCCTGGGGGAGAAACAAAAACCCTTTGGTGTGGGATGTTGATATTTACAGAATGGCAGTTGCCAGGTGCTGGACTAGAGGTAAAGTTAGGGTGGAGTGACAGAATTTTGTACCAGTTTTCCCTGTGCTTGCATGTTGCCCTCATGTTATTTTTTGCAGGTAAGGGCATGGGTCAGGGTCAGGGGTCCAGGGAGCTGGCTGTTTTGCTCAGGAGTTGCAACTGCTCATGGGTGTTTCCTGCATTTCAGTGATTTCTCGGCACTTCCTTTGAGACTCAGTATTCGCTCTCCCTTTTTTGTATCCCTAAATTCCTATCTCAAGAGTGAATCAAAGGCTTAGAAAGATTAGAATGTTAGAATGGATATGTCATTTAATACCAGCTCAGGTTCTCTGCTTACTGGTTGCTGTGTCCTGTGTTACTTTCCTCCACCACACCCTTCTGCCACAATGTTCTGACTCACCTAGGAGTTGGCTGACCATGGACTAAACCTCTGAAACCACGAACCAAAATAAAATTTTCCTTTTCTTAAAAATACATCTACTCAACCACACCAGGACAGTCCAGAACACATACGTTTCACTGATACTGTAAGAAATAAGTTTGCAATGGGAATTTTGACATCTTTGAAGAGCTCTGTGATCAGTCTTCTCTGTAGGCCAGAGTGGAACTGCAGCCACTGAACTGCAGTGGGATGTAGTGGGTTTAGTCAGGTTGTGGGATTAGAGGAACCAAATAGCAGCACTTAATTGCCAAAGGCAAGGTTGAGACAGCAACCTTGACTGTGGTAGACAGCAAAGTCACAGTAGCAATGAATCAAAATGGTTTGACCTACCCAGAGTTATGGTTTTGGTTAATCATGGTTTTCCTATAAGAAAAAGAGAGGAAGCCTAGTAATTTTTTTTACTTGATATGTATAAGCAGAAAAGTTCTAGGTCAAGGGAACTGAAGTCTAACTCAAATTATAAAAACAGAGTCATGCTCCTTAATCAATTCCCAGACTTGAGCCAGTTTATAGACCAGGAACCCCTTGAATGAAATGGAGGCTGAATCCCCTTGAGTAAGCATGGTGGTATGCTACCAAAAAGTTTTGCCCTTAATCTTTCTCCCAGTCTTCCCCAAAGTAATGTACAGACTTTTACCAGGGTAATTGTATATTGGGGAAAACTATCAAAATTTTCATGGATTACTGGATACTGATTCTGAACTGATGCCAATTCCATGAGATCCAAAATGCTGTGGTGGCCTACCAGTTAAGTAGAGGCTTGTGGAAGTCAGGTGAGCAATGGAATTTTAGCTCAGGCCTATCTCACAGTAGGTCTAGTGGATGCCTGAACCCATCTGTGGTTATTTATACAGTTACAAATGCATAATTGGAACACACATACCCAGAAGCTGTCAGAATTCATCTGGTTCCCTAACCTGTGGAATGAGAGCTATTATGGTGGGAAAGGCCAAGTAGGAGTAACCAGAACTGCTTCTCTCTAGAATATTAGTAAAATAAAGGCAATACTTAAAAGCAATACCATTTCTGTGCTAGAGGGTGGAAAATAAATCTGGCAAACATTCAGAGACCTTATTCCTTGAGATTTCTAGAGCTTCAGTGGTGTCAGGTCAAAACATCTCTTCTAAGCTGAAGGATAAGTTATTAGATCTTAGTGTCTCCTACAACGACAGGAAAAGAGGCACAATGCCTAGTAGTACTTTGAATTTTGAAGGCAATGTATTCCTCATTTGGGTGTGTTACTCCAGTCCATTAACCTGGTTACCTAAAAGGTGCTAGTTTTGAGTGGGGCCCACAATAGGAAACGCCTCTGCAACAGGTCCAGGTTACTATGCAAGCTGCTTTGCTACTTGGTCATATGATCCAACAGATCCAATGGTACTTGAAGTGTTAGTGACAGATGAGAATAGTATTTGAAGCCTTTGGCTGGCCCCTAAAGGTAAGTCACCATGCTGGCCCTTAGAATTTTGGAGCAAAGCCCTGCCATCCTGTAGAGATAACTACTCTTTTAGGAAACTACTCTTGGCCTTCTACTGGTCCTTAGTAGAGACTGCACACTTGACTATGGGCCACCAAGTTATCATGCAAAGTGAGCTGCTCATCATTTACTGAGTGTTTATCTGACCCACCAAATCAAAGAGTTGAGTATACACAGTAGCATTCTATCATCAAATGGAAGTGGTATATATGTAATCAGGCCTGAGCAGGATCTAAAGGCACAAGTCAGTTACATGATAATTTTCTGCACATAGTTCTCACTGGTGTAAAGTTTCTCACTTTTGCTATATTTCCTTCTCTCTCCCAATCTGCATCAAATACCTCATGGGGAGTTCCCTGTGATTATTTGGTGGAGGAAGAGAAGCCTTGGGCCTGGCTGTGTACAATATGTAGGCCATACCAGAAGGTGGACAGCTGCAGCACTCTATCCCCTCTATGGGTCATCCCTAAAGGACAATGGTGAAGGGATATTCTCCCAGTGGTCATAACTTCAAGCAGTACACTTAGTTATTCACTTTGATTAGAAGGAAATTACCAAATGTATAATTATATACTTATTCATGACCTGTGGCTAACAGTTTTACTGTAGGGTCAGGAAATTGAAAGGAACATGATTGGAAAATTGTCAACAAGAAAATTTTGGAAGAGGTATGTGGTTAGACTTCTCTGAAAGGATGAAACAATGAAGATATTTGTGTCGCATTGGAATGCTCATGAAAAGGTGGCCTCATCAAAGGAGGATTTTAGTAATCTAAGATAGGATGATCTGTTCTGTGGGTATCAGTCAGCTTCTTTTTCCATCCACCCTGGCACATTCAATGGGCTCATGAACAAAGTGGCCATGGAGGCAGGGTTGGAGGTTATACATGGATTCAGAAACTTGGACTTCTACTCACCATGGCTGACCTGGATATGACCACTGCTGAGTGCCCAGTCTTCCAGCAGTAGAGATCAACCATGAATCTTTGATATGGCACAATTTCCTAGGATGATCAGCCAGCTATGTGGTGGTAGGTTGGTTATGCTGGACTGCTTCCATCATGGGAGGGGCAGTATTTTGTACTTATTGGAATAGACACACTGGATACATATTTGCCTTTTCTGAATGGCATGCATCTGCCCAAACTATCTGTGGGCTTATAGATACTTTATTATTCATTCATTTACTTGTATTCCACACAGCATTGCTTCCAATCAAGCCACCCATTTCACAGCAAACAAAGTGCACTCATACTTATGAAATTAGCTGGCTTGATAGAACTGTGGAATAGCCTTTCAAATACTTAGTTAATTGTCAGTTAGGTAGCAATACCTTGCAGATATGGGGCAAAGTCCTCTAGACATTTATATAGTCTCTGAATCAGTATCCACTTTATGGTACTATGCCTCTTAGCAAAGATTCAAGGGTTCAGGAATCGAAGGGTAGAAATGGGAGTGGCAATACTCACAATTATCCCTAGAGATCCACTAGAAAAAATTTGCTTTCTGTTTCTGTGACTTTATGGTCTGCTGGTGCAAAGGACTTAGTTCTAAATGGAGGAATATTTTTTTTTAACCAGAGGAAACAACAATGATTAAGACTATTTTCCAGGCATTTTGGGCTCTTCATTCCGCTGAATCTACAGGTGAAGAAGGGAGTTATGATGCTAGTTATGCTTGATGGCATGATTGATCCTGAATACCAAAGAGGTATTAGACTGCTACCCCACAATGGAGGTAAAAAAGAATATGTTTGGAATATAGGAGATGCCTCAAGTTATCTTTTAGAGTTACCATGCCCTGTGATTAAGGCCAATGAAAAATTGTAATAACTTCATCCAGACAGAACTACTAATGATCCAGGCCCTTCAGGAATGAAGTTTTGGGTCACCTGCCAGGGAAGAACCCATGACCAGATAAAATAGTAGGTAGGTTAGGTATATTAAATGTATATTTGACTTATGATATTTTCAACTCTGTATGTAACCCAATTCTAAGTCAAGGAGAATATGTACATGAAGCAAAAACTGACAGAATTAAAGTTAAAATAGAAAATTCAACAGTAATAATTGGAGACATTAATAATGGATAGAGCAAGACATAAAATTAGTGAAGTTATAGAAGACTTGAATATTACCACTAACAAATTGACCTAAGGGACATCTATTGAATAGTCTACTGAACAACAGCACAATAATCTTTCCATGCTTAATATGGGGTGCCTCAGTCTTGAGTGCTTTGCATCTCACCACTTGACTTTTTAAAACTTCACTAGTGCTGGAGGTGGAGCTCAGTTGTAGAGTACTTGCCTAGCATATGTGAGGTCCTGGGTTCTATCCCCAAGCACTGCTAAAACAGAAAACAAACTTATGGCTATATATTGAGTAACTTTCCATTTGTTACTGACATGTTTACAGGATACATTGAGATAACTTTGTTTCATTCTGTTGACTTACTATTTTAGAGAAGCTTATGGCCCAGATATTGGAAGTCATTATAGTTATAGAGAGTGACCAGGACTGACAGACTATTTTCACATTTCCAGCTAGAGATGAGAAGTACAGAAGTCCTCTTAAAACTCAGCAGAAGCCAGTAACAGTTGATAACCTGATGTGGAGTTAGGCAGGGGTATGAAATCCCCCCTTTCTGTTTTTTTATCTTAAAAACAGTATTAATGGCAATTTTGAATTATATAGTATACAGAATATGTAATATATAGTATTAGAACCCTCATGTACCCATTATTTACCTCCAAAAACCATCGCTTTGCAGTGATTCTTGTTTTATTTTATGCTACCCTACCTACTCTTCACCAGTTCATTGCCAAATTATTCTGAAGAAACTTTCTAGATATTATATTATAATGGAATCCTTTGATAAATTCATGTAGTCAGACAGAGGTAGATATTGGTATGAGTTAGAAAGTTCAGATCTGGCCTCTGAATTTAAGGGATGCTGGACAAATCTTCTCTTTCTCTTGACCTCAGTTTCCTCACATGTAAAATAAGGAGGATTGGTCTTTATAGTCGTTCTCTACCATGACTGTCCTTCACATTCGAATCATCAAAGGATCTTTTAAAAATTATGGTACCTCTTGGGAATGAGACCTTTCTTTAGTATTTAGAAAACAAAGCAAACAAAACATCCTCTTAGGTGGTTCTAATGTGAAAATAGGGATGAAAACCACTGAACTAAAATGGCCTCTGCACTGATAAATATTATCTGTCAACTTTGATAGGCTATAGTATCCAGTTATTTAATCAAACACTAAGAATTGCAATGAAAGTATTTAGCAGATGTGGTTAACATCTTACAATCAGGGGATTTAAAGTAAATGAAGTAATTCTCAATAATGTCAGTGAAAATCCAATTATTTGAGGTAAGAGCAAAAACTGAAGTTTCCTAGAGAAGAAATTCTGCCTCAAAACTGCAATATCAATTCCTGAGTTCCAAGCTTCCCAGACTGCCCTACAGATTTTGAACTTAATAGCCATCACAGGCTGTTGCTGAGCCCACCCACCCCAACACACCAAGGTCAGACCGGTGCTGAGACCCCCAGCCTGCTCCCACATGGAGGACAGAGGCCGGTAGCTGAGCCTGCCTGCCTACCCCCCTACTGCTGAAGGACACTGTGCCTGCCTCCGTACTGACCCAGTGCACCCTTGCTGGGGCTCCCCAGCTTCTTTGGAGGTTGGTGCAGGCATTTTGAATTATTCCTGAGGGCGTGGCCATCAGCATTGGAAGGGCAACTCCCTTCCTGAGACACCTACAGGAGACTGGAGGCCCTTTGACAGGTACCTCTATTTACTCACTTCCATCCTACACCCTTTCCCCATCCTCTTGTTCACTTGTAGAAATACTATAAATAGTAATTGAACTTATCCTGTTCATTACAATGATGATAAAGTCTTTATAGGGGCTACCTGATTCAGGGCTGCATTTTCTCTGTATTGGGTGCTACGAGTATTGATCTCCCCTTCAAAGAAGAGGTACTGTAAAACTGCAGGGTTATAATAAGCCTGCAGGGGGGAAACTTCAATACCTCTGATCTTCACTGCAAGAGGGGAATATATAGAAACAATATGAAAAAACAGGGAAAGCAAGTGTCCCCAACAAATCAAGATGCTATTTTGATAGAATCCAACAAAAGCATGGCAGTAGAAATGACAGAAAAAGAGTTTAGAATCTACATACTTAAAATGATTCGTGAAGCAAAAGATGAGATAAGACAGCAAATGCAGGCAATGCATGACCATTCCAGTAAACAGTTAAAAGAGCAAATGCAAGAAGCAAAAGTACACTTCAATTAAGAGATAGATATTCTGAAGAAAAAATCAAACAGATATACTTGAAATGAAAGAAATGATAAACCAACTTAAAAACTCAATAGAAGGCATCACCAACAGAATAGATCTCATGGAAGACAGACACTTAGACAATGAAGACAAAATATTTAGTCTTGAAAATAAAGTTGAACAAACTGAGAAGATGTTACAAAGTAATGAATAGAACCTCCAAGAATTATGGGATATCATGAAAAGACTGAATTTAAGAATTATTTGGATTGAGGAAGGCACAGAGTTACAAACCAAAGGCATGGACAGCCTGTTTAATGAAATAATATCAGAAAATTTCTTAAACCTGAAAAATGAAATGGAAAATCAAATACAAGAGGCTTACAGAACACCAGGTGCACAAAATTACAACAGATCCACACCAAGACACATTATAATGAAAATACCTCACATGTAAAATAAAGATATGATTTTAAAGGCTGAAAGAGAAAAGCGTCAGATTACATATAAGGGGAAACCAACACAGATATTAGCAGATTTCTCACGTAGACTCTAAAAACAAGAAAGGCCTGGAACAATATATTTCAAGCTCTGAAAGAACATGGATGCCAACCAAGAATCCTATATCCAGCAAAACTAACCTTCACATTTGACAATGAAATAAAATCTTTCCATGATAAAAAAAAGTTAAAAGAATTTACAAATAGAAAGCCTGCCCTACAAAACATTCTCAGCAAAATATTTTGTGAGGAGGAAGTGAAAAGCAACAATACAAGTCAGCAAAGGGAGGAACTGCCCTAAAGGAAAAGCCAATCAAAGGAGAAACCAAGTCAAGTTAAAAACCAAAAATAAGCCAAAATGACCAGGAATACAAATCATATCACAATAATAACCCTGAGTGTCAATGACCTAAACTCAATAATCAAAAGACATGGACTGGCAGATTGGATTAAAAAGAAGGACCCAATAATATGCTATCTTCAAGAGACTCATCTCATAGAAAAAGACATCTACATACTAAAGGTGAAAGGATGGGAAAAACGTACCATGCACATGGACCCAGTAAAAAAGCAGGGGTCTCCATCCTCATATCAGATTAAGTGGACTCCAAACCTAAGTTGGTCAGAAGGGATAAAGAAGGACATTTCATACTGCTTAAGGGAAGCATACAACAGCAAGATATAACAATTTTAAATATTTATGCCCCAAACAATGGAGCATCTGTGTATATCAAGCAAACCATTCTCAATTTTAAAAATCAAATAGACCAAAACACATTAATAGTGGGGGACTTTAACACACTGCTCTCACCACTGGATAGATCCTCCAAACAAAAACTGAACAAAGAAACTATAGAACTAAATAATACAATCAATGATATAGACTAAATGGATATTTACAGAGTATTTCATCCATCATCTAGCGAATATACTTTCTTCTTAGCAGCTCATGGATCCTTCTCCAAAATAGACCATATGCTATGCCACAAAGAAGCCATTAGTAAATACGAAAAAATAGAGATCCTACCCTGTATCCTATCAGACCATAATGGAATGCAATTAGAAATGAATGATAAAGTAACAAACAAAAAATACTCATACACCTGGAGACTAAATAATATGCTATTGAATGATGCAATGATAACAAGATATCAGGGAAGAAATAAAAAAAGTTCTTAGAGGTAAATGAGAACAATGACACAACATATCTAAATCTCTGGGACACTATGAAAGCAGTACTAAGAGGAAAGTTCATTGCATTGAGCTCATTCATTAGAAAAATTAAAAAGTCAACAACTAAATGACCTAACATTACATCTCAAAGCCCTAGAAGAAGAAGAACAGATCAACACCAAAAATAGTAGAAGACAGGAAATAATTAAAAGCAGAGCTGAAATGAATGAAATTGAAACAAGATAAACAATTCAAACAATTGACAAAACAAAAAGTTGGCTCTTTGAAAAAGTAAACAAAATTGATAAACCTCTAGTCACACTAATGAAGAGAAGGAGAGAGAAAACTCAAATTACTAGAATTCATGATAAAAAAGGAAAGATCACAACAGACACCATTGAAATACTTAACATAATTAGAAGCTACTTTGAAAATCTATACTCCAGCAAAATAGAAAATATTGAAGACATAGACAAATGTTTAGAGACATATGATCTTCCCAAACTGAATCAGGAAGACATACACAATCTAAACAGATCAATTTCAAGCACCAAAATAGAAGAAGCCATCAAAAGCCTACCAACCAAGAAAAGCCAAGATGGATTCTCAGCCAAATTCTACACGACCTTTAAAGAAGAAATGATACCAATACTCCTCAAAGTATCCCAGGAAATAGAAAATAAGGGAACACTTTCAAACTCATTCTATGAGGCTAGTATCACTCTGATACCAAACCAGACAAAGATGCATCAAGGTAAGAAAACCTCATACCAATATCTCCAATGAACATAGTGCAAAAATCCTTAACAAAATACTGGCAAATCACATACAAAATATATTAAAAAGATAGTGCACCATGATCAAGTGGGGTTTATCCCAGGGATGCAAGGTTGGTTCAACATCCAGAAATCAATAAATGTAATTCACCATATCAATAGACTTAAAGTCAAGAATCACATGATTATTTCGATAGATGCAGAAAAAGCATTTGATAAAATACAGCACCCCTTCATGCTCAAAACACTAGAAAAAATAAGAATAGTAGGAACATACCTCAACATTGTAAAGGCCATCTATGCTAAGCCCATGGCCAACATCATTCTTAATGGAGAAAAACTGAAAGCATTCCCTCTAAAAACTGGAACAAGACAGGGATGCCCTCTTTCACCACTTCTATTCAACATCATCCTTGAAACTCTAGCCAGAGCAATTAGACAGACCAAAGAAATTAAAGGGATATGAATAGAAAATGAAGAACTAAAGCTGTCACTATTTGCTGATGACATGATCCTGTATTTAGAAGATCCAAAAAACTCCACCAGAAAACTTCTAGAACTAATAAATGAATTCAGCAAAGTAGCAAGATATAAAATCAATACACATAAATCTAATGCATTTCTATTGATAAGAGATGAATCCTCTGGAAGAGAAATTAGGAAAACCACTCCATTCACAGTACTCTCAAAAAAAATACTTGGGAATTAATCTAACAAAAGAGGTGAAAGACCTCTACAATGAAAACTACAGAACATTAAAGAAAGAAATGAAGAAAACCTTAGAAGATGGAAAGCTCTCCCATGTTCTTGGATAGGCAGAATTAGCATTGTCAAAATGGCTTTTCTACCAAAGGCGCTATACAAATTCAATGCAATTCCAATTAAAATCCCAATGACATTCCTCATAGAAATAGAGAAAGCAATCATGAACTTCATCTGGAAGAACAAGAGACCTCGAATAGCCAAAACAATCCTGAGTAGAAAATATGAAACAGGAGGAATCACAATAGCAAACATTAAACTATACTACAGAGCAATAGTAACAAAAATGGCATGGTATTGGCACCAAAGTAGACAGGCAGACCAATGGTACAGAATAGAAAACACAGAGATAAAACCACATAAATACAGTCACCTCATACTAGACAAAGGAGCCAAAAACATACAATGGAGAAAAGATATCCTGTTCAACAAATGGTGCTGGCAAAACTGGAAATCCATATGCAGTAAAATGAAATTAAACCTGTATCTCTCTCTGCACAAAACTCAACTTGAAGTGGATCAAGGACCTAGGCATTAGACCAGAGACCCTGCACCTAATAGAAGACAAAGTAGGCCCGAATCTTCATCATGTTGGCTTAGGATCAGACTTCCTCAACAAGACTCCCAAAGCACAAGAAATCAAAGCAAGAATCAATAAATGGGATGGACTCAAACTAAAAAGCTTTTTCTCAGCAAAGGATACAATCAATAATGTGAAGAGAGAGCCTACAGAGTGGGAGAAAATCTTTTCCACACGCACTTCAGATAGAGCACTTATCTCCCAAATTTATAAAGAACTTACAAAACTTTACACCAAAAATACAAAGAACCCAATTAATAAATGGGATAAGGAACTGGATAGACACTTTACAGAAGAAGACACACAGGCAATTAATAAATATATGAAAAAGTGTTCAACATCTCCAGTAATTAGAGAAATGCAAATTAAAACAACTTTAAGATTTCATCTTATTCCAATTAGAATGGCTATTATCAAGAACACAAACAATAATAGATGTTGACATGGATGTGGGGGAAAAGGCACACTTTTACATTGCTGGTGGAGTTGCAAATTGGTGCAGCCACTCTGGAAAGCTGGGTGGAGAATCCTCAGAAAACTTGGAATGGACCCACCATTTGACCCAGCTATCCCACTCCTTGGCCTATACCCAAAGGACTTAAAATCAGCATGCTACAGTAACACAGCCACATCAATGTTTATAGAAGCTAAGTTCACAATAGCTAGATTGTGGAACCAACCTAGATGTTTTTCAACAGATGAATGGATAAACAAACCATGGTATATATACACAGTGGAATATTATTCAACCATAAAGAAGAATAATATTATGGCATTTGCAAATAAATGGATGGAATTGGAGAATATCATGCTAAGTGAAATAAGTCAACCCCCAAAAAACAAAGACCGAATGTTTTCCCTGATAAGTGGATGATGATATATAATGGGAGTGGGGGGATGGGGAGGGAGAGAAGAATGGGGGAACTTTAGATTATGTAAAAGGAAATGAGAGGGAGGGGGCTATAAAACTGGTGGACTGAGACACACATCATTTCCCTAAGTACATGTATGATTGCATGAATGGTATGAATCTACATCATGTACAACCATAGAAACGAAATGATGTACCCCATTTGTGTACGATGAATCAAAATGCAGTCTGTAAAAAATTAAAACATAAATAAAAAAGTATACATAAAATACATAATCATCCTACAAAGAAATTAGAGAGATCCTAATTCCTTTGTTCCACCAGATTATTGGAACTGAATGATTAAACCAGAATGAAGAGAGAATTAGTCATAAGAATTACACATCTTTAACTTCTAATGTCATGCTAAATTATTTCAGATGATAAAAGACTTCTAATAGGAGATAGTAGATTCCCAAGGAAACAAAGTGGTTAAGAATAAAAAAAAATAGCCATCACAATCATGTGATCCAATGAACCAACTCCTTAAAATAAATTCTTCCTCTTTCTTCTTCTCCATCTTTCCTACTCCTCTGTCCCATTGCTTTGAAGAACCCTGACTAATACAGTCGTCCTCTGTATTTATAAGGGTTTCTGGTTTCATATATATATCTGCTTCTTTTAAAACCAGTCTTGCCTTTCTGAAAGTTGTCTTTGGCAGTTTTAGGATTTATCAAGAGGTTACTATTTACTGAGTAGTTACTATGTTCTAAACAGCATGCTTAGAGTTTTCCCACTTAACCTCCCTTGGTTGCACTATCTTCTTTCAATACTCATAATAGAGTATTTACAAAATAGTAGATAACATACATTTTATTACTTGTTTCTATATACTTGTGTTAGATCTGTAGTTGTGTCTTGGGTCATGGACCATCAATAAGTTGGAAATAAATTTTTGCCTAAATTGTTCTTTCTTATTATAGTGTGATTTCTTTTGTTCCAGATGTATTTCTCTCAGGCCTGGGGAGACAGAATTATCTGTAGTGCATAGTGCTCAATACAAATTACTTAAGAATAATGATAGCATATAATAAAAATCGATTGCCTCAAATTCAAAGTGCACCTTTCTTCTGAAATCTCAAATCCTCACACAGGGCTATCAAAGTTGAAAGAATGAACCCAGGAGATGAACATTAGTGAGAAGAGATCTAGTTTATCAGGCAGGTGGTTAGATATAGAATCTCAAGCTCCACCTCAGACATACTGAATCAGAATTTACATTTTAAAAGGATTCTCTTGTGACCTATATGCACATTAGGTTGAGAAGTGCTGGTCTATTATGTACCTTTGATATTATTTTAACTGTCTATTTATGGTCAAGTACTTACTTTGTGACATGAATATTGGGGTTAGGGCTCCAACTATAGCCTGTGTTAGGAATTCAGGAAGGACCAGGATCAAGGCTTAGCCTAGGAATATAAAAATGACAACGAAAACTGACCTTGGAATAATTAGTACTGGCTTCCTGAAATAGTTTTTTTCCCCCTTAATTCATCTTTCATTTCATTCCAATTGTTTTTTTCCTGAAAATGTTTTTATTTTTCTTAATTCACCTTTCAATCATCCCTACTGTTTTTTTCTCCCATAGAACAATTAACTCCAAATAATGTCATCCCATGCCTCTTTCTTTTTACTCTTTTCTCTTTTTCCAATTCTCACCCTTGGTCCACTCAGACCTATTGATAGAGCAGGCACTTTTGGATGAAACCAGTTTTACTAAACCACTGATATTCTCCAAGTCGTTTTGCAAGGCCAAACCTTTGCGGGTAGTCTAGCTCTTCCTAAACCATTCCAC